>NW_020837996.1:2025321-2329949 GCF_003676395.1 Aethalodelphis obliquidens | reverse complement strand
GAGAGAGAGAGAGAGAGAGAGAGAGAGAGAGAGATCAGGGCCTGATAGTACCATTGGAGTCCCAGGATCAAGCTGTACTCGAGGCTGGTACTCCCCTGGACTTTTCAGTTAAGTAAGCTAAATTTGAGACCGATTTTCTATCTCTGGCAAGAGTTCTAGCCGACACGAGCATAGTAATGGGGGAGAAAAGGCTCATGATATTTGTCAATTATTGAGTGTTTACTACATACTGTTATAAGCACTTTATGTGTATTGCTTCATTTAATCCTCCCAACAAGTCCATGAGTTAGGGCACTCTTATCCTCATTTTACGGACAAGAAAACTGAGGCTTATACAGTCCAAGATCACAGAGCCAAGTTTGGACCTAGGTAGTCTGGCCCCAGAGCTCATACTCTTAACTACTGTCTTATGAGAACTCTTGGTGCTTTCTCTGCGGTTGACCAAGGCTGGCTTGGCCTGAAGGTCTGTGTATGTGAGTACGGCCAGTGGGATCCTGGACATTCAGTCTGTAAGGAAAACCCACATGATGTTTTCAAATTCATTGTCTTTCTACGTTTAGAAGATGATGATGATTTTCCATACTGCAGTACAATGCTATGGGCTTAATTTGGTAATTAAATGTTTGTTGCTGGGAGTGAATAAATTGTTCTCCATCACCAGGAGATTTTGTCATGTCACTTTGAAGTTGGAGAAGCAAGGCGCCTGCTTGTTCACGGCGGCATTCGCTTCCACATTGTAGCCTCATGTAATATATGCTGACGATCTTTCCCCATTTGTAGTCTCTGGGAAGATGTTATTTACTATCCCTGATGCTAGAGGAAAAAAAATTAGGTCACTGCCTCACACATCTTCCTTAAACCATCCAAACACGTTCTTCTTTAGGCAGAGATACATTTTCTGAAGAAGAGAAAACCGGCGCTTTTTTTCTCTTCTAGTCCAACTTTTCTAAAACCAAGACTGCTGTGTTCTCAAATGTTTGAAGCTAGCGTTCTGAAATGACGTCAAATGTATTTCTTTTTCTTTTATGAAGTGCGTGAGCTGCAGCCCCTGTTCAGCAGTAACATCATTATATTTTTATAAAGTCCCGAAATCCTTTAACCTCTGAAGCACAGACTCTCTGCACCTCCTCTCCCTCTTGCCATTGGAGGACATCCAAGATGCCCAACTGGCCTGCCCCGCCCACTGCGGGCCATCTCCAAGATGCTCAGGGTTTGCACTGCATGGTGCACACAGCCGGGGCACACAGACCTGTGCAAATGAGCTCTTTTGAAAGCTGCCATCTCCAATGTCGGTGTTTCGTGGACGAAACCTTATAAAGAGAGTCACTGGTCCACCTCGTTTCTGCCAAATTATGTCAATGTGGAATTAAGCTTTTTTTTTGCTTGTTTTTGCTTTGGGGGAAGTCATAATCTTTTTGAAATAATTTACTTTGTTGTTTTTTAAAAAAATGCAAAACATTTGGAATGGGTTTCTTTGATTCTGATTGTACCCTAAAAGAATGTAGAATTTTCACCCCTTCTGAAATTAAAAAAAAAAATCCTGTTACATGAAGATCAATTGTTAAAGTCCTTTTAGAGTCCCATGAAACACTTATTCTCAAAATATTTTATGTGAGGGGATACTGAGAGAGCATGTATACAGAGGCTTTTGAGTCAGATTAGGGTCAAATCCAAGGGCTTTACTTAGTAGTTGTGGGACTGGGCAAAATACTCCACATTTCTGAGCCTCAGTTTCCCTCCTCCTTAAAATGAGGAAAATAACATCTCTATGCAAGGGAAGAAGAATACGATAAGCATCTGAGACATAGGAGGTACTCATCAAGTGATAATTGCTTTTTCATTTTTTATTATTTTTAATGCTGTATAGTTGATTTACAATGTTGTGTTAGTTTCTGCTGTGCAGCAAAGGGATTCAGTTACACATATGTATACATTCTTTTTTTATATTCTTTTCCATTATGGTTTATCACAGGATGTTGAATAGTTTCCTGCACTATACAGTAGGATAAACCTTGTTGTTTATCCATCTTATATATAATAGTTTGCATCTGCTAATCCCAAACTCCCAATCCTTCCCTTTCCCACCCCCCAGATGACTGCTTTTATTATTGCCCTTCGTTGTGGTTTTTTCCTCTACATGAGATTCCCATAGGAACTTAAGTACCAATCATAAGCTTAAGGTGTGGAAGCAGGGGTAAAGGTAATGTGATGCCCAGGTATACGTTGTGTCAAGCAAAATTTTACGAGAGTTAGGACTCAAATCCAAACCCAAACAAACAGATATTGGAAGCATTCATTTGCTTTCAGAAAGTTTCATCTTTAAGCTGTAAACTTCCTGGATTCATTCATGACTTCCTGTTCAGGCTACTTTGTGGAGTGTATTCCAGACACAGTCTGTGGTCTGTTCTCCAGGATCTTGTCCTGGACCCAGAGGGGACTGCACTTTTTTTTTTTTTTTTTTGCGGTACGTGGGCCTCTCACTGCTGTGGCCTCTCCCGTCGAGGAGCACAGGCTCTGGATGCGCAGGCTCAGTGGCCATGGCTCACGGGCCCAGCCACTCCGCAGCATGTGGGATCTTCCCGGACCGGGGCACGAAGCCGTGTCCCCTGCATCGGCAGGCGGACTCTCAACCACTGCACCACCGGGGAAGCCCGACTGCACTTCTTTTGAAAAGCAGATTTAAGGTAGAAGTCAGGGTGCCATAAGAGGAGACAGAAAAGCAGAAGAGATGTGGAGGAAAGAGGGGAGGGGAGTGGGCCTGGAGGAGGGGCAGCCTCGGAAAGCAGGGGACGTCCCTTTAGGAAAACCCTTAGGAGAAAGGCACACAGCGGGGTGGGAGAGGTGAAGGAGAGAGGAGAAGGGAGAGGAATCTCAACTGCTGGATGAGAAAGGCCATGTGCAAATGGTTAAAATATCGCTCACTTCTATTATATCATGAAAAAAAATGGCAGTGACCAGAGCTGCCTGGATTAGGAAAAAAGGGTGTAATTCCATCTTGGGGCTTCTGGTGAATTGAGCTTGTGGTTCTGTGGTTTATGATGTCACCAGAACCCCTGGCTGGAATTACAGCCTTTTAATTTACAACTTGGTAAGTGGGGAGGCCGAGGGTCCATCATCCCTGCTTGAAATGTGGTGAGGACCCCAGGGTCGAGGTTGGCCTGGGAGTGAAGGTCTGGAGGCTGGCCCCTTGTACCCTTAGTGGATAGATAGTCTTGGTCAAGCCACTTTTCCTGTTCTGTCCTCTGTCTTCTCCCCCCATCTCCCCATCCCTCCCTCCTCATCTCCCCGAGTTGCACAGCTTGATTTTCCTATGATTTATTTTATAAAAAAACCCATGTAAGCTAGATTCCTCTGGCCTTCACTCTCATTAAGCTCACAGTTCAAACCTTTCTGTCTCAAAACCCATGCAAGAAAGGCTCAAATGTGACATCTCTGACTTCTAAAGGAAGAGCCCCACAGTGAACTGGGGAGCTTATCTCTGTCTTTTGTTCTACCCCCCAACCTCCCGCTTCATCATGCATGCCAAGGTCAGGAAGTGATGGAGCTGGTGGTACCACTGGTCCGGGGGTGAAGCCTCAAGAGTGACTGTTCACAGCCTCCTCCAGCATGGCAGCATCTGGTGCCCCAGTGCCTTTGGTTATCCTAGCTCCTCAGCCTCCATTTCTTCTTCAACCTTTAACATAGGTTTTCTGAATATTTATTATGTACCAGGAGGCCCTGGACTCAGATCTTGGGATAAAATGGAAAGCAAGATAAATATGACTGCTGTCTTCATGAAGGCTCCTCCAGCCTGCTTGACATTACCATTTTGGGATGGCATAGATCTGAAAGTTAGAATGTCCCAGCCCTTATTTCCAAATTCACCCATCCTTAAGGGTTCCCCGTTTCAGTTTCTGCCACTATCATTGCCAAGTTGCTCAAGCAGAGATCCAGAGATCCAGGAGTTTCGTGTCCGATTTCTCCTTTTCCCTCATCCCCAACAGCCACTCTATTGGCTAGTCTTGTCCATGGTACCTCCAGGATAAAACTCTTCTGGACCACTTTTCTCCATCTCACTGACATCATTTTACTCCACCAGCTCTTCATGATTGCAACAGCATCCCAATGGCACCTCCCACTTCTTTATTGTTCTCTTTAATCCAAGAGTTCTCAAAGTGGGGTCCTCAGACTAGCAGCAGTAGCAACACCTGGGAACTTGTTAGCAATTCATATTCTTGGGCCTCCCCCAGACCTATTGCATCAGAGTCTCTGGGAGTGGGCCCCAGAAGTCTTGAGTTTTACAAGCACCCCAGGTGATTTTGATGCAAGGTCACATTTCAGAACGTCTTCAATCCATCCTCTGACCAAGCAGGGTACTTTAAAAAAATGCATTCTCTTATTTTTTTTAAATTTTGTTTTATTCAAGTATAGTTGAATTACAATGTTGTATTAATTTCTGCTATATAGCAAATTGATTCAGTTATACATATGCATACATTCTTTTTCATATTCTTTTCTATTATGGTTTATCACAGGATATTGTATATAGTTCCCTGTGCTATGCAGTAGGATTCTGTATATAATAGCTTATCCATTCTGTATATAATAGCTTGCATCTGCTAACCCCAAACTCCCAGTCCATCTCTCCGCCACCCCCTTCCCCCTTGGCAACCACAAGTCTATGTCTGTGAGTCTGTTCCACAGATATGTTCATTTGTGTCATATTTTAGATTCCACCTATAAGTGATATCATATGGCATTTGTCTTTCTCTTTCTGACTTATTTCACTTAGCATGATAATCTCTAGGTCCATCCATGTTGCTGCAAGTGGCATTATTTCATTCTTTTTCATGGCTGAGTAATATTCCACTGTATATGTATATAGTACACCTTCTTTATCCATTCATCTGTCTGTGGACATTGAGGTTGTTTCCATGTCACTATTCATTCAGGTGAATAGTGCTTCTATGAACATAAGGATGCATGTATCTTTTTGACTACAGTTTTCTCCAGATATATGCCCAGGAGTGGGATTGCTGGATCATAGTCTTTGAGGAACCTCCATACTGTTCTCCATAGTGGCTGCACCAATTTACATTCCCACCAACAGTGTAGGAGGGTTCCCTTTTCTCCACACCCTCTCCAGCATTTGTTATTTGTAGAGTTTTCATTTTTTATAAATTTATTTATTTACTTTTGGCTGCGTTGGGTCTTCGTTGCTGCACGCAGGCTTCTCCCTAGTTGTGGCGAGCGGGGGCTTCTCTTGTTGCACAGCACGGGCTCTAGGCATGTGGGCTTCAGTAGTTGTGGCACGTGGGCTCAGTAGTTGTGGCACGTGGGCTCAGTAGTTGTGGTTCGCGGGCTCTGGAGCACAGGCTTAGTAGTTGTGGTGCACAGGTTTGGCTGCTCCGTGGCATGTGGGATCTTCCCGGACCAGGGCTTGAACCTGTATCCCCTGCATTGGCAGGCGTATTCTTAACCACTGCACCACCAGGGAGGCCCTGTAGAGTTTTTAATAATGGCCATTCTGACCGGAGTGAGGTGGTACCTCATTGTAGTTTTGATTTGCATTTATCTGTGCATTCTCTTATTTATTCCCATTTTACCGATGAGGGAACTGAGCCCTGATCTTAGAGGGTAAATTGGATTATATAACTTCCAAACCAAAAATCCATCAGGAACCTCCCACTGCACTTAGAATAGAACCTACACCATCTGGCTCTGGCCTCTCTCCCCAGCTTCCTTTTGAGCAATGCTTTTCCTTGGACTCACTTGTTTCCAAACATTCTTATCTTTCAGTTCCATGAACATACAATTCCCTTTCTAGCCTCAGGGCCTTTGCACATACCATTCTTTCTGCCTGGAACACTCACTCTCACTTTATATGAATAGCACCATCACCTCATCATTCTTGCTCAGCAAAAATGTCACCTCCTCAGAAAGACATCCCCTGACTGTCTTAAAATAGATTTCCCCAGTATTCACCATTTCAGTTCCTTATTCATCTCTTCACAGCACAATTAGAGGTAACTTTATTAATTCTTTTTTTTTTTTTTGTCTCCTCCGCTAGGAAAATAGGAGCTCTGTCTTTTCACCACCAAATTCCTAGTACCTAGTACCTACCATGGAAATACAGCATGGAATGAATGAATCTATGAATGAACATAGCCTAGATTATTTTGCTTTGCCAACCAAGTCCTTAAGATCTCAGCTCAAATATCACCTTCTCTGGGGGCTTCTCTCGTTGCCCTAAGCAGAATTAAATCCGTGATTTCCCAACACTCTGGATGGTACCATCACGACACCCATTTCCTTGTGAGGCTGGGGAGGGGGGCAGTGGGATGGCAAGACTGTGGCCTTTGAGGCACAGAGACCTGGGTCCACAAAACAGCCTGTGTCACACCCTGGCTGCTCACCACTTCCCCTCTCTGAGTTCCCTCATGTGCGCGATGGGGAGTTTCTCGTGAGGATTCAATAATGTGCCTGGCACAGGGCAGGTCCCTCAGAAGTGGTAGCTGTTAGGTTTTAGAGTGAGTTATTCATATAACTCTCTTGCCCAAGAGCCTGGGAGCTCCTGGAGAGCTGGCCTGTGTCTTGTCATTTGTGCTGGTTGAGGGAGGAGGCACAGGGAGTCCCCTGCATGCCCTCCCCATGCACGTCCAGGGCATGGTTTTGGTGGCCGGCTGGCCAGAAGACAGTGAGAAGGCAGTCTCTGTCTGTGGGCGAGCCTGGCCTACGAGTCACAGGGAGAAGAAACACAAGTGGTTTGAAAAGCAAGCTAGACCTCTTCACCTATGTCCCCCTCCAATGAACATCACAAATGGATGAGGCAAAAACGCATAGAAAGTCATGGGATCATAGATTGAGTTGAATATCCCATTTGCCCAGAGATGCCATCGAGTTGTTTTGCAACGCCGCTTGGAAAGGCCCAGTGGGTGTCTTTACCACCTGAAACTGCTTCCTTCCAGCTATTGCCCTCAGTTGCATGGATGGCGGGGAATGCAGGAGACACCAGATTCCAAGGAAGTGCATCAGGCATTTGCCTGACCCTCACTTGGTCCTAAGTGAAGTCTGCTTTTCTCTCGTGAGACTCCTGGTGTACGTAGATGCCGATGCTGCCTGTCCGGTCCACCCTCTTTCCCAGAGCCTCTTGAACTGTTCCACCCACTACTGACCTCTGCCCAGGCCCATGAGCGGGAGACTCACCTCTGAGTTCAGCCGTGTCTGCCATCTTGTACTGTGCTCTGTCTCAGGGGCACTTTGAGGTCCTGGCTTCCTCTGGAGGCAGGGCTTTGCCATTGGTCAGCTTCCTGAGTGTTCTCTGGGCACAGCACACACTAGGGGGACCTCTACTTCCAGGCATCCCTTAGTGTATATCTGTATTTTCCACACCTGAGGCATTTGGATCTCACTTTCATGATTTTTGCCGTAGTATGTTTGCAACTGCAGTTGCCCCTCATATCTGTGGGGGATTGGTTCCAGGACCCCCATGGATACCAAAATCCAAGGACGCTCATTCCCTTTATAAAATGGTGTCGTACAGTCAGCCCTCTGTATCCGTGGGTTCTGCATCTGTGTATTCACCCATCCATCCCCGGCTGGTTAATCTGCAGACGCGGAACCCGTGGACGCTGAGGGTCGACTGTACTCACATTGTTCCTTCATATTTTCCTTTGAACCTACTCACTATTTTTTTTTTCTACTCACTATTTAATATCAATAGATTCATTTAAATGGAAAATTTATACCACTATCTGCTTTATTCGCACTGCCAACTGCCATGAAACCATAAAAATAATACAAAAAAAGCAAAATCACTTTATGCATTTCCATTAGATCTGCCAGAGACTTGAGCTTGAGGGCTTCTTTCTCTTTGTTGAAAGTGAGAACAGCAAGTTTTTAGAGATGTGTTAAACTGCTACTTTTTCCTTGAAATATTCAGAAAGTTTGAAAGAGAATTGAGAACAAATGAATCCCTTGATTGAATGTTTTTTAAGGCTATGTCTGGTACCGCCTAAACCATTTTAGGTATAGTGGCTATAGTTAGCAATACTGTTTTATATACAGTACTTCAAAATTGCTAACAGACTGGATTTTAAATGTTCTCACCACAAAAGAGGAACGTTAATTATGTCATGTGATAGAGGTGTTAGCTAAAGCTATGGTGATAATCATACTGCAATATATAAATGTATGAAATCAACACATCGTATACCTTAAACTTATACAATCATATGTAAATTATACCCTATTAAAAATAACTAATACGGGCTTCCCTGGTGGCGCAGTGGTTGAGAGTCCGCCTGCCGATGCAGGGGACGCGGGTTCGTGCCCCGGTCCGGGAAGATCCCACGTGCCGCGGAGCGGCTGGGCCCGTGAGCCATGGCCGCTGAGCCTGCGCGACCGGAGCCTGTGCTCCGCAACGGGAGAGGCCACAACAGTGAGAGGACCGCGTGCCGCAAAAAAAAAAAAAAAAACCAAAACCAAAAAACTAATACATAGTTAAGGCACAAAGTGTTTTAGCAAGATTAACTCACCTATCTTTGGAATAATCCTGTGATGGTGTATTATAATTATCCTGCTTTTCAGACAAGGAAATCAAGGCACCTAGTGGCTAACTTGCCCATGTTCATACAGCTATGGGGTAGTGGAGGCAGAATTTGAACCCAGCTAGCTGCCTAGTTCTGGCTGCCTTCATCTCAGATGCTACTCTCGCAGCCTCTTGGAGGTCCCACTCATCCTAATACTTTGGGGATGCTGGCCGTGTGGAGAGCTATGGATGGCGAGGCCAGGTCATCTCTTCCCTGGGCATGGTGGGTCTGGCTCAGGCAGAGCTGCGTGACCCATCGACAGAGCTGCTTCCTCCTGGGGCCAGGGGCTGTGATCATCATTGAGTCTGTGGTGCTTCTGTGTCTTTAGCTCTGTTCTGTTCATTGAGCACCAGCTGGGGACTGGGGACATGGACACAGATACGTCCCTTGCTCTCGAGGAACTCACAGTCATCCAGTGGGGAAGCAGGACCATGAATGGACACTGAAAGAGCCGCATGATGGAGTTCTATTACAGAGGGGAGCACAGCGGGGTGGGCTGGGCTGCAGGCACCCCACTCAGGTTGGGAGGTGGAGAGGTAGGTGGGGTTTGGAGAATGCTTCCTGAAATGAGGAAGGAAACAAAGAATGTGCAGAGCAGAGGGAAAGTGAGAGAGAAGGCACAGGGCTGATCAGCTGGGTATGGGCAGGGCAGCATGCTTCTCGACTCCCTTGGAGAACGTAGGCAAGTCTGGGTTCCCTTCCTGCCCTTGCTGGGAAAGTCCTGAGCAGCACTGCAGGGAAGAACTTGGGCCAACTCTCCTCTGTCATTGCTTTTTCAAAGGGCGCAGATTTGAAATGTATGCCCAGCGACCAGTGAAGACCTCCGGCTCAACAGAGAAAAATGGAAGCTTTGGTCCCCAGTCGCTCCGGCGAAGAAGCAAAGATCACCGCAGTCTGATATTTACAGACTCCGTACCACTGTTGCAGCCTGTGATTCTGAGGTGCAAAATTGGCCAGCCCAGAGAGGTAATTTTCGGGGTGAGTTTGTTTATTTTAAACCCCACACTGGCAGTTGGGTCAGATTTTTATGTGATGATTTTGTGTTCTGCATATAAGGAAGTACTGCTCGTTGGCTACTATGAATGTGTCCAAAACATCTCTCTCCAGAATAAACTCGTGCTTTGCTGATGAAATGAAACATACCGGGGCCACACTCAGAATAGAACGTGCTTGGTGTGGCGATCCCTGGTGAGCCGCTAACCAGAACCCAAGAACTTGGAGCTCCTTCCCGAATGCAGGAGCCTTCAGAACATGGAGCCGAAAGGCTGTGCTGAGTGGCAGGCTGTGAACATTTGGGGGGTATGCAAAGGCTCCCTGGAGTATTTAAAGGATGCCCGCACTCTCGTGCAGCATGTGATAAGTGGTGGTGGAGGACCAGTTTTGGCACAGGAGGGGAGGAAAAACAGTCATAATTCAGACCTTTTACCCAGGGCAGTTTAGGTTGTATCTAAGTGGAAAATGGAAGTTGTTCGGAAATCTGCTCAGGACACACAGGCAGGTGGGAAACCTGACCATCACTAGTGAACTGAAGGACACTGTCTGTGTGGCCTCAGTAACCTTTTTTGTGCAAAACTCGGACGTTTAGGCTCTCAGGGAAGCTTTCAGATCACTTTCAGATTTGAAGTCCAGCTAAAGGAAAGGTAAGTAGGAATTTGCTGAGGTTGTTTTGCTCAGTGTATTGGGCCAGGTTCTTCAGCTGCAAGCAACGGAAACTCTCTGGGAATTTATCGGCAGGACGTCGGGCGCACTGAGGATCGAAAGAAAAGCTGAGTGCCTGAGTCCTGCAAAGCAGGGGACCCAGGACAATACTGGGGACCTGGGTAGCAGGACTTAAATGCTGTCTCTGGGGCTTTACCAACCATCAGAGTCTAACCTTTTTTGGCCTTGTATTGCTCTATTCTAGCTTCGAAATTTCTGGGCAAACTGGGTCTAATCGACCCTATCATGGGTCCAGTACCCACTCCTTGGGCAGGGGAGCACAGGGAGCCTGAATTAACTGGCCCCCCAAGACGATGCAATGGGGAGTGGGTAGGGAGAAAAGAAGAACAACTCCCCCCCAAAAAGTGTGTTGTTACCCAAAAAGGGGGGCATAGATGCTGGATGGGCTAGCATAACAGATTTCTCTTACTCAGAGATAACGAATAAAAAGGTGACAATTTGGACTGTCACACGGCCTATTTTTTGAGGTCATAGTGAGCATGAGTATGACATTTGGTCTTCTTAGCCTGATCCTATGGAACATTTGCTTAAATATTCCAGTCGGCTCGTGTAGGGACAAGCATTTCTACCTGTGGTCCACGACTTGGCCGTAGTGCAAGGTCCTTGCTATTTCAGCCATTTGTCTTATCCACTCTTGGTTAGGCTGGAATGAACAGGATTAAGTGAAGCTGAAAGGACTGGAATAATGATATTGTGGTCTATCTTTTCAGTTTGGGAGTCATAACCATGATTTTTTTTTTTTTTTCTTGGTCAGGGTTCTTTGCACACGTTCCCTGGACCAGCAGGGCAAAGGAACAGGAGGAATATGAGGGGAATTGACAGTGACTTTTAAAAATGGCTTGGTTAACTCATGGCTTAGTTAATTCCCTCACCCTCTTGGGTTAGGTAGGCAAGTTACATTGTTAAATTTCCACTAAGTACTGTTCTTACCAGGCACTGACAGTGGAGAAACAGCTCTAAGCAGCATTTTCCAAAGCATATTTTATGGGATATAGACCTTGAGATCCTTAAAAAAAAAAAAAAAAAGGGAGTCTCAAATAAGCCTGGAATATGATGCAAATTACACGGTTGGATATTCATGACGCACATTAGCATATTAAAGGAGCCGATAAGTCCCGCAGTGAATAAGCCTGTTTAGTTTTGTCTAATTTGGCATTTCTAAACATTTTTGACCACAGAACATTTAAAAATAATACCTGTTACTAAATAACATCTCTGGCTTTGAGGAATGCTGACACTGCTCTTTCACCTCTGTTGCTCTGGAACACGTGGGTGGGGTCATTGGTCACGTCTTCATCTTCTTGGCACTTATAGATTTCTACATGGTGACTTCAGAGGTCGTGTTCCCTTATATTTGATCATTGTAAAGTAAACCTGAGGCCTCACAGCATACTTCCATGTTGCTCCAGATTTGCTGTGCCAAGGTTCTTTTCCCCTGCCACCAGTGTTTGTCAGGTGCCAATTCCAGAGTGTTCTGTGAGGGCACATTTGGGAGCAGAGAACGAATAAGGGATGGACCCTTCCTTAAAGAGCCACTGGGCTCACAGAGGAAGAGTGAAGAGCAAACAAATCACTAAAAACGGTAGAATGAATAACAATAAACAGATGCTCTGTGCCAGCCCCAGGATGGGCTTGGCATTCCGTGTGCATCTGCTAAGGACACGTAAATTATGTACATCATACCTAAAGCTCAGCCATTCTGCTCTAGAAGCATTCTTTTCCCTTTGTACAGGTAAAGGAACTGAGGTTCCTAGAGGTCTGTCTCTTGCCTAAGATTTCACTGTCGGTGAAAGATGGGAAAGATGGAGGCAGGTTTGAGTCTGAAGCCCAGGGTCTTTCTAAACACTCCATGCCGCTGCCATTTCCTGACCAGATTTCCTAAACCCCAAAGCTGGAAAGTTTCTGAGACTGTCATACGTGAGAGTGGGCTCAAATATTTAAATGAGTACTGTCTCAGAACACCTGAGCTGTGATCCTTGTCAGCAGTGAGAACTGACAGCAAGGCAACTTTAGTCTTTAAAAAAAAAGTTATTTCTAATTGCATGAGCAATTCATAAATAAACTCTTCTAAAAAATAAAAATATTGCAGGTGAGCTATTCTATAACAGCTACCCTGGTCTCCTAGTCTCTTCCCCAAAGGTAAGCCACATGATCAGTTTGGTAGGTATTCCTCCAGACCTTATGTACAAATGGATATAATATGGGAACTATCACACTAAGTGAATTAGCTTGCAGATTTTCTGTTTTCATTCAGCAGTATATTTGAAGCTCTTTCTATGTTAGTATGTATACCTACATCATTCTTTTCTTCAACTTTTTATTCTGAAGCAACAACTTCTTTTGAAACACAAAAGTTGCAAGAATAAGAATAGTTGAAAGAATCTTCAAATATCCTTTCTTCAGATTTCACGTTTGTTATATATGTGTGTATATATATCTATGTATATAGTTATACATATGTAAGTATAGAGTATGTATGTATATAGTGTATATGTACGTATATGACTATATGTATATATATAGTTATGTAAGTATAACTATATAGACACACATTATATATATAATTTAATGTTATTACATAGATAAAGTATAATTTTCTTCTCTGAATCATTTGAAAGTAAGTAGTGTACTTCATGTCCCTGCTCCCCTAAATACTTCACTGCATAAAAGTAAAGATATTCTTTTAAATAGGCATAGCAATTATCAACTCCTCTAAATATAATATTGACGTGCTACTTTGACCTAGTCTACCATCTTTATGCCATTTTTGTCAATTAATTGAATAATGTCCTTTGTAGGATTTTCCCCTCCAATCTAGGATCCAGTCTAGGATCAGATATTGCCTTTAGTTGTCATGTCTTTTTTGTTCTTCTATTAATATGGAACAATTTTTACAGTCTTTCTTTGTACTTTATGATATTGACACTTTTGAAGAATACGGTCGCTTTTTATAAAATGGGCTGTTTCTTATTTGGGGTTTTCTGATGTTCTCTCATGATTAGATTGATGATTAGATTCAAGTTAGGCATTTTCAGCCAGACTATTATATAGATGATGGGTCCTTCTCAGGGGACCACATCTGCACACTCACAATGTTCATCTGCCCCTCGTTGGTGATGCTAATTTTGATCACCTGGGCAAGGTGTGGTCTGAGTTGTCCACTGTAAAGCTACTATTTTTTTCCCCCTTTTTTCCCCTGATAGTTCCCTGCAACTATCATGCGGTCTATTGGAAGGCACTTAAGACCGTGCAAATAGCCTTCTCCTTGTCAATATTCCCCCCCAGATTTAGCATCACTTGATGATTTTTTTTAAAACTTTTTAAAATTAATTAATTATTGATTGATTTAGTTGTGCTGGGTCTTGGTTGTGGCAGGCAGGCTGCTCAGCTATGGCTCACCGGCTCCTTAGTTGCAGCACATGGGCTCCTTAGTTGTGACATTCGACCTCTTAGCTGTGGCACGCATGTGGGATCTAGTTCCCCGACCAGGGATCGAACCCGGGCCCCCTGTATTGGGAGCGCGGAGTCCAGTGCACTGTGCCACCAGGGAAGTCCCACACTTGATGATTCTTGCCTGAACCAATCTCTGTTGAGATGGCTGCAAATTGACGATTTGCTCGCTGTAGCAATCCCTCCATGTATACCCGTGGGCTTGGCCTTCTCTTGTAAGCTAGGGCCTTCCCTTCTCCCTATGTATTTGTTTATTTATCTATTTATTATTGACTCAAAGATCTGGCCGGATTTGGCCAGTAGAAGCCCCTTCCTGGTTCTTTGTGACACGTACCCATCTTTTTTTGTGGTATTTCATTACTTTCTGGCATTACCAAAATGTTCCAGGCTCATCTTGTACCTACCCTGCCTCAGTCCTGGAACCATCCATTTCTCCAAGGACCTCTGGTTTCTTTCAGCAGGGGATGGTATCATAGACCGAGATCTGTATGCTGGCATGTTCCTCTCTACTGGATCTCCTTGCTTCTCTCTACTACGTTCTTTTTGACTGCTGCCCGCTATTTCTTAGAATGGCCACACCATAGTTTATTACTTGCTTTGTTGATGGATGTTTAGATTGCTTCCAGTTTGTTCCTATGTCTCTCAGTTAACATTCTTGTGCACACTCTTTGTGCTTTTGTGCAAGGAATCTCTCTCCAAGGGTGGGTGATGAGAAGCAGAATTGCTTGTTCTAAGGTGTGCATGTTTAAAATGTTACTAGATATTTCCAGTTTCTTCTCTACAGAGGCTCCACCAATTTAGAGCCCAACAAAGAGGATATGAGAATCTGTCTTTTTCCACACCCTTTCTGATGCTTGGTATTATCAAACATTTTGTTTCGATATAATCTGAGGGGTGAAAAGTGTTGTCTTCCTGTCTTCATGTTCATTTTCCTAATTGTGAGCTTTTCACGTGTTTATTCGCCGATGGGCTACCTGTCATTTCACTGGAGGAAGCAGAGAAAGCTTTGAGGGCTATAACAGTTGAGCCAGACCTCACTGGATGAGAAGGCTTTCAGGAGGTAGGCAAGACAGGGAGGCTGTTTCAGACATAGGAAACAACAGAGCCAACCACAGAGCAGTTAGGGCCAAGTGGTCGTAGACTTTGGATACCCCACTTTCCTGGGGTGGGGCTCGCTATTTCATCTTGGCACTGCCTCTTTCGTGGTCATCTCCACGACAAGCTTTGCAAAGAGCCTCCAGGGATGGGCGGTTGACTCCCTGGCCTTCTATTTTAAGATCATATTAGAATTCACACACACCTTCCTTGTCTGGGTGAAATTTAATGGGGCTGAGGTAGCCAAATGTTTTCCTTAAGGCAGTAAAACCAGCTGTGTTTACCAAAATTGAATCAGTAGAGGGTGGAGCCAACAAAGGGAAGGATATTGGTGAAATGACCTGCAGTGGGATATACACTGATTGACCAAAGGTATTAAGCAAACGAACCTCTATCCGGAAACAACAGATGGAAGCCCAGCACAACGTGGGGTATAGTGATTAGGACCAAAAGAGAGGCCAGCTTTTCATTGCGGCTCAGTGGTCAGAGGCTTGGAGGAAAAGCAAGATAGTGTTTAAGAAATAATGATGTCTTATTATGAGAATCATTTTGCAATATATACATATATCAGATCATTATGTTGTACACCTTAAACTACTGTATGAGACTGGACCCAAAACAAGTGAAAAGAAAGGGAAAGAACAATGAAGCTGGTTACAGGGTTGTGATGGCATTCTGCTAAGACATGGGTGCAGGGTCACTTCATAAGGTATAGGAGAGGCCTTCTTTCATAGAAAAAGGGGCTTCTGTGGGAAGAAAGAGCAAAAACAAGGGGCTTCGTCTGGAGCATGAGGGGTTTAGGTCAGAGGTTTGGAACTGATGGGGACGATCATAATGGTTGAAGTGATTTCTCAGGGAAGTTCCTGAAATGTCCTCTTTGTCTCCGATAAAGGCACAGATTCTTTTCCGCTGGAACGATTTGGCCCGTGTGAAAGACCCCCCCGCCTGCCCCGGATTCTGTCAAGTCAGGGCCTCTGTGGGTGACGGCAGGTGCAGATGCTCTTGGCAGGTACTGGGTTACGGCTCGCACATCCACGTGCTTTCTCCGTCCAGGAAAGGAGCCAGACCAGCAAGACCCGAACTTTTCATGGGGTAAATGGCCTTTGGGGCTGCAGATGTACTTGGGCAAATGGCAAAGTATTTTTTTTTTTTCCTAATGAGTATCTCAACTTACTTCTTATAGCTATAACATGAGTTAGGTATTATTTTCCTTATTTTCTTCTTTTATTTAAACTTCTAATGTGACAGATTTTACACTCACAGAAAAGTGAAGGTCTAATATGATGAGCACCCACGTACTCACCACCTAGATGCAACACTTCCGTCTCTCTTTCCTTTGTCTCAGTATATGTTCGTGTATGTGTGCATTATATCTATACTTATATACACTATCTCTGTATCGATAGTTTTTCCTTTTGGCTGAATCTTTATAAAGCATGTTGCGAACGTCACGACACTTCACCTATTCAGGAAACAGAAACTGCACCTGCTGTTTGAGGGGAGAGAATTTACTCTAATGACTTAACTAGATACAAAGTCATTGGCTAGGTGACCAGAAGAATAAAATGAGAACTCCAAGGAATCGCGGTGGAGGTAGTTTCAGGAAGCATCCTTTGGGTTGGTGGCATAAAGGACAAATTGGGGTTATTAAGCCAGACACCTACAGGAAGGCTCCCTGTCGCTGAGACTCTCCTGTCGGAAGCCGAGGGGCTGCTCAGCTAGTGCTGGTCTCCGGGTTGTGGCGCTGGGACCCAAACCTCTGAGGAGGGGGCTGGTTGGAGGGTGCTGGTGTCTCTATGGGGCTGGATTTCGTGGCTGCTGTGGGAAAGAAGTCCTGCTACTGGGGTAAAGAAGCAGTGCTGGGGGGCAAAAGAGGAACAGGAAGCAGATGGAAAGGAGCGAGTCTCTTCCTCCTCCTCCAGCCTTGCATACTCTCTCTCTCTAGCACCCACTTTTGGCAGATCCTTTCATGTGGGTTTCAGAGTCCCAGACCCAGCATCACAAGGCCAAGTATAGCACGGTGAGTTTGGAGTCAAGACACAGCATTTTCATAACTGGCACAAACCTTAAATACTCTAGCACGCGTCTCCTATATTAAGAAGGTTCTTTTACATATACACAATAGCATTATCATGCCAAAGAAACATTATCATTATCATTCATAGGCAATCATTTAATAGTAATCATAATATCAATTAATATGCAATCCACGTTATTCTTCCAAATGTGTTTTATGGCTGGGATTTTAGTGTTTTAGGGATTCGAATCCAGTCAGCATTCCCGCATTGCCTTTGCTTGACGTACCTCTTTAGTGTCACTGTGGAACAGTCTACTGCTTCCCTCCTTCTTTTTAAATAACCATGACAGGATAGGCCAATTGAGTTGTAAAAAGTCCCTCATTTTGAACATCTGAGTGTTTCTTCACGCTGTTGCTTTACTTGTTTGTCTGTCCCCTGTATTTCCTGTATCCTAGAATTGAAGTGTAAAGACTTGATTAGATTCATTCATTTTTGTCAAGAATATGGCGTAAGGGGTGATGTGCCCTTCAGTGCGATGTGTATTATAGCACGTCAATTCTAGTGTCATCTTTTAAGACATTTATTAACTTCAGACATACTTTCGTATTCCTGGGAACAAAGGCTGAACGATTCTCATGAAAAGAGGGGATTTGCACTGTAACAGGTTCTGCCCGTTAGTTCTGGTAGAACTTGCCCTTGTCCCCCTCATGCACTGAGCCCTCCCCGGCCATCCTCATGCGTCATCTGGAAATGTTCTGTACTACGTACTGGAATGTCTACTCATTGAGACTATGCTTTATCCCCCAAGAATCCTGTTTTGTAATCTTCTGGGTTCCCTACGAGCCCTGCAGGGTAGAGTGTAGGGTATCACCACCTCCCTGGCCATGCCGCGCTTGGCTCTGTGCCACCTCTGAGTGCTCTGCTGCAGAGGCAGCTGGGTGAGAACTGACTCCAGAAAAGGAGTTTTCTCCTCTTTTCTTGTCTGCGGTTTTCCTCTTCGTGAGTTCTTCCAGGGGCTGCCTTGTAAACCTTGCACTCTGTCATGTCCTCACCCCTCTACAATCATGCCTTTCTTGCCAGACACTGTGGTCTGTCTCAGCGTTCCTGATGCTCTCCCTGCTTTGCCTTTCACCACCTGGGGTCTTGGCCATCCTGACCTTCCTTTGGCATCACTGAGTAGAGCCACCTACTTTGGATCCTCTTTCTGGGTTTGATTTTCATCCAATCCATTTCACTTTCCCATGTGTATGAGTGGAGGGGTCAGGCATGCTTGTTCTGAGCCAAGTCAAAAGATTGGAGTTCTAAGTTTAGTTCCTTCACTTGGATACCTGCAGGGCTCCAGGTAGAGTGAGGTTTTGAGGAAGATCAGGTGTAAGAAAACCAGCAGCTCAAGTTCAAGGAGAAATGGCAACAGACCCACAGTTTCTGCAAGGTTGGGGTTCTGATGAACTGGAGAGCTCATGAAAACAATAACGGTACATTCTTTGTAGCTCCTCCTATCAAGAGGTGAACTCTATTTCCCTAACCCTTGAATCTCGTTGATCTTGTGGCTTGCTTTAACCAATTGGACATTAGTAAAAGGCATGTAGTCAGAGGCTTGCAAAATGCTTGCCTATTGAGGCTTGCCCTCTCTTGCCGATGGAGGAGCACCGAACTAGCCTGCTGGACGGGCCATGTGGAGGACAATTGAGGTATCCCATCCAACACCTGTCAGCCTCTGATTGTAGCCATATACATGAGCCTAGATGAGACCAACTAAAGAAATTCTAGCTGAGCCCAGGCCAAACTGCTGACATCCAGAATGGTAGCTAATAAATGATTGTTTTAAGCCACTAAGCTTTGGGGTGGTTTCTTACGCAGCAAAGGCTGACTGGTACATGTGCCCTCTGACGGGGGCAGCTCCTACTCAGCCTCGAGCTGCCCTGCCAGGATATGCACCCAGTATCACCACGTCTTCCAATTGTTTTCAGAGAAAAGTTCAAGATCATTTTTACATGAAGTAGTCCAACTATTAAATGCTGGCACTAATTAAAAAAATATTCTAGAGACCCCCCCCGAAACATCTGGGAGCTGGACCACAGTGTCTGGCAAGAAAGGCATGATTGTAGAGGGGTGAGGACATGACAGAGTGCAATCTCCCTGCAGCCCTCTTCCTTCTCCCTACTGGCTCCATTGTTTGCCTCATAATTCTCCCCGATCCAGGGGAAGTGGACTTTGGAAGGGGGCACATGAGTCAGCGGCAGCCTCTAGGGACCCCTGGGATCAAAAGCTTCATCTTGGCCCGCCTTCTAGCACTGAGTCAGTTAGAGATATTTGTGGAAGGATGAGGATGCCTCTAGAAAAACCCCCAAGGAGGGCATTTCTTTGGCTCGTCCCTCAACACTTGAAGAAAATGCCACCTCCTCTGAGCTGCTTCACCACGTAGTTCATTCCTCCACCAGGGCAAGTGATAAATTCGGTACTTTTTTCCCCTCTCTTCTATCTCCCTCACTCGACTTGGGGGAGCTTCTGGAGGGCCGAGTCTGGGGGAATTAGTTACCTTTCCGCCTCGCTGCTCAGACTGATGCTGTGTGTGGAAGGGACAGGCGACCTGTCGAATACCTGGAACGTTCTCTTGTGCCCCTCCTCTCTGTGGGACAGGCTGCGTCTTGCCCTACTCCCAGTCACCTTTCCTTGAAACTCTCTATAAGAGTGAGTCATGGAGCACAAATGTTCATCTAGCTAAGGAATTCTAAATGGAATTTTCTTACACTTTGGTCAATGTATGGAAAAGCAACAAACAAACTAAAAACAACCCCCTAAAGCAAACACAGAAGTCCTCCTCATGTCAAATGTGTCAGAGGCAAGCTCCCGAGATGGGGTGTCGAGCTGGCTCTCGGCCTGGAAGAGTGATTTTCCTCCTTGAGGCCTCGGAACTGTTGGGGCCACAAGGCAGCCTGACGTGGGCCTCTGAGCGAGGTGATTTAACGTGAGCGGGGCCTGCAGCGTTTTATTGGGTCTGTGCACTCCAGGCCAGGCCAAACATCTGGCTGATTAGGGAAGAAAAAAGCCGCCCAGTGTCTGGTCCCATAACTCCTCGTATTCCCATTGAGAGTGTGAGTGCGCGGACACATTTTTCCATTTTTTTCCACATATTTCACCTCTCACAGTCTAAGACTTGGCGTGGACTGGGTAGGCCAGAAAAACTTTGAGTGTGGGCCATCAGAGACCCTCAGGGGAGTCCCGGGGAAGAACAGATGTGCCCGGTGGGGCCTCCCGCCTCGTTCTGCACTGGCTGGCTGAACCCAGCTGGTGGAGGCTGCCTGGTCTTGGCAGGAGCCGGGCGGGAGGTGCACGGCTCGCCTCTCTCCACTAGGGGGTGGGGCAGTTTGGAGTCCAGCGCTGAGGCTGCTTGCACGAAACTCACCGGCAAGGAAACCAGGAGGCTCAGAGGACTCTTTGAGCCCCAGAGATCCGATGGGGGGGCCACGCCTTTTGATGAGTTGCCTCCTAGCAGTAGATCTGGTTCTCGGTGAAGGATGAATAATTGGGTCTGGCCCAGTGTGGCTCAGGTGGGCCAGTGAGGGCAGCTCCTCTGGGCTGTGACCCCTGCAGTCCTGAGCTTCTGCCCCATCCCCGGGCCCTTCCCCATCTGTGATGTCTCTGTCCTTTGTCACAGGCTAATCATAAAAGGTAACTGGGAGCCGGGTGGAGGACATGGGGATGGGTTTCGTCTTTCACCACACTGCCATATGGGGCCTTGGGCTTTCCCATGGCAAGGGGGGTCAGGGTGCCTGGAAGCCTGCTGCAACTTGGAATATTTCCCCAATTTCCTGCTTAGTGCCTGAATTTCTGGCGTGAGAAATTTTACTCCTTTGCGTCAAGGTGTGGGTGCTGTGGTCTCTTTTACAAATGCAGCTCTTGGGGCTTCCCTGGTGGCGCAGTGGTTGGGAATCCGCCTGCCAATGCAGGGGACACGGGTTTGAGCCCTGGTCCGGGAAGATCCCACATGCCACGGAGCAACTAAGCCCGTGCACCAAAACTATTGAGCCTGCGCTCTAGAACCCGCGAGCCACAACTACTGAGACCACATGCCACAACTGCTGAAGCCCGCGTGCCTGGAGCCCGTGCTCTGCAACAAGAGAAGCCACCCAATGAGAAGCCAGCGAACCACAACGAAGAGTAGCCCCCACTCACCGCAACTAGAGAAAGCCTGCATGCAGCAATGAAGACCCAACGCAGCCAAAAAATAAATAAAACAAATCTATTAAAAAAAATTGTAACTCTTTCAGAGAGAAGGAATACATTAAGAAAAGGACATTGTACGTCTTCTTTGGAGAAATGTCTATGTAGATCTTCTGCCCATTTTTTGATTGGGTTGTTTTTTCTGTAATCTATATGGATAAATAATCTGAAAAAGAATGAATTTATATATATGTATAACTGAATCACTTTGCTGTACACTTGAAACTAACCTAACACTGTAAATCAACTATACTCCGATAAAATTTAAAGTAAAATAAAATAATATTAGGAAAAAAAGAGAAAGGACCATTGTAGTAGACTTAGAGTGAATTAATCTATCACATTCCTCTCCCCCCCACTCCCCCAGGGCCCTTGACCTTGAAGCAGAGGATGGAAAGGAAGGACAGGGAGTGGGGCTGGGAGAGAAAGAAGTATTAGGAGGTCTGGAGCAAGTGGAGAGGAGTAACAGTAGAGGCCTCTTGGCAGATTTCTGGGGAAGGAAAATGGAGTAGAAAGAGGGTTTTTAGAACGGAAGAGGGGAGCTAAAGAATGAGGGGGCAGGACATTGAAGAACTATTCCATGATTTAATTTCAGGCTGCCTTTCTGTCCGATCTCCTTGAATTCTGAGCTCAATTTTTAGTTTCTCACTCTTCCCAACTTCCCCATCACTTCCTGAGGGATTGACAGAAGGATGAAATGCAAACTCAAGTTCCTGAACTCTCCGAGTCTGGATTTACTAGCTGGTAAATGGAGAGAACTATACTCACCATTATTCATGCAAGGAACCAAGCACTGTATCTGTAAGGAAATACTAGTCTATTGATGCCATAAAAGATTAGAGTGTCTTCCTTCATATGTATATGCAATAGTACATAAATAGTAAAAATGCTACTGTTGCTGGGGGATTGCACTAAGGGTTCTGGTGAGAATGGAAGGCCAGGAAGATGCTGGCCTCAGCCTGTGAACCACCATCCAGTTGTGTCAGATGTTGCCATCAGCTGAGAGTAGGGAAGAGGGGCCAGATTGGCTTCTGAGATTTTCAGAGAAGTAGCCAGACTTTTTTTATTTGGATGGCGGGTGGGCTACATATAGACCCAGGCTTTAAGTACTCAAGCATTTTTTTTTAAAGCTAAAATAGACAAGCAATGTACAAACACCACTTTCAGTGATTTACACCCAAACAAATAATTTCAGAAAACCACAATCTACCAAGAGTATAAAAAGCAAACCCCGTAAAAATGCAAAATGGAACAAACAGGATGTTTGTTTTCCTATATGCAGACAGGCCTTTCCCATCCTGTGGCCCAGATGCTCTTCCCTGCTCTGTCTTCATGGAGTGAAAGGAGGGCCAAAACAACTACGAATCCACCCCTCCTCCATCTAGGGCACCTTGTAGCAAACACATAGAAAACAGCAGGACAACCTATGTAGATAAGGATGCCAGAGTGAAGAGAAGGGAGGGTAAGGCAATAGGAACGTATCTGAGGTAGACTTGTGCAAAGACATTTGAGCTTTAAAGTCCTGCGCAGTTTCTGAAGGTGGACTACAGGTTTGGCTGGGAGCTTAGTGGCGGCCAAAGCAAAGAGGGAAATAAGAGCCACAAGGGGACTCACACTGTCCATCAGCTGAACCTATGTCAGCTTGCTTAGCAGAAGCACGGTACTTACTGGAACTGAGGCTGGGCTGCTTTCTTCCCTATGTTTTCATGGAGGGAACACTGTGTGATGAAGTTGAGGACTTCCTGACCCCAGCGCCGCCATACACGGAAGGGTGAGTTGTATATGCTGCACCGGAAAAATCCCTCCGTGGAGGCAGATACCATGTAAGCAAGGCCCATCCAATAAAAATGATGGTACAAGAACCCCAGACCCTCTGGCCCAAACATTCAGCTTTTTCATGGTCAGATTTGACCCAAAAGTAAAATTTAGAAAATGTGGAGCAGTTGCCTGCAAGGTGTGTCCTGTGGGATAATAATACGCAAGATGTGAACAAAGGTGAAACCAAGGTAAAAGGGCTATTTTTGTAAACTGCAAACACTCTTGGAACCTTTCATGGGCCGCGGCACTTATACCTCTCTGATTTGCAGTGTTTCTAGAACCTATGGAACGGCTTAACTCTGTGCTGTCTGTAGGATCTTGGGAGTCCCGTGGAGGGGGAGGACTGAAAACAAAAAAGACCTCAAAGCCCCAAAGCTAGAGCTGCACAGTTTTGTTCCCCGGCTGCACCTGGGCCTCTAACTCATTTTTGAAAGGAATGCTTGTGGGGTGTCACCTTGGATGGCACTCTTCTGAAGCAGCGTTTCCTGGATTGGCTATAATTTTCCTAGAGAATGTAAATTAATAATATAAAGCAATTTATAATTGCTTTAACAGTAGTATGCAACTAGGTAATATGCTTTAACAGTAAATATGCAACTAAGCCCCACCTAAAATGATCTTGCATCTGTCCAGTGATGAGCCTGCCTATCACCATGGCAAATCCAGCTCTCCAGTCTCCATGGACTGCCACACATCCTTCCACTAATCCTCCATGGATCTGGGGTGTCATCCCTGAGATGTGATGAGAATTGGGCAGAGAAGAGTCAGTGGTTATTCTATGGCCCGGCCCTGGATCACCACAGTCCTGGGCTTGATGTGTCAGTGAAGGGCTGACCCATTCACTCCGGCCGCCCACGAAGCGCAGGGTGGGGTGGGGGAGAGCTTCGGGGAAACTTCTAGATATGAGCTGGAAGAAATTGAACGTTATTCCCAATTTCTGAAACCCCTCAGTGGGTCCACTTCTTCTTCTGCTTTGTTTATGTCTTTTTTTGGTCTTCTTGAAGGGATGTTTCCAGATGGGATCCTTCAGGTTGTATGAGAGTGGATCAGGTTCATAGCCTACCAGATCATCAGCATTTCCCCCAGTTTTGTGGCCAACTGTTTGGAAATGTTTGCTTTCCAAAGGCAGCCATTCATTTATCTCTTTCTGCAGCAAACATATATTCAGTGCTGGCCATATGCAAAACAAGAGGGAGCAGACACACACAGATATATACAAAAGTCATCTGGAAGTTACATAAATCTCTGTATGAATAGCATAAACCAGATTTCCAGCCCAAAATGGCAAGCGTCATGGGTTTGACAAAGAACATGTATACAGCAAACCCTATTCCTTCAGTAAAATGATTTTTAAACAGTTTACAATCAATGATTGTTTACTTACCAAACCAGTCTGATCACTAAATATGGGCATGCCGATTTGGGACAGTGATGTGGATGAATTTTGACTTTCTGATGTCAGTCTGATTTTGAGTGTCCTCCCTCTGCTCTGGACATAAGGCCTTTCGCTGTCCTTTTCCTTTATACCATTGCTCAAGACTAAGACCTTTAATATACTAGCATAATCCCATTCAGCAAACATTTACTGGCTATAGTGTCTTAACATCTTTACATTGGAGAAACTTTCATCTGATCCCCTCCAAAGACCTTCTGAAACCCCACCTTGTGTACAAAAACTTCCCCTTGGGAAATTTTCTCTTTAGCTTTCTGCCAAGCAGGGCTCGAAATGAAAAGAGAACACCCCCTTCTACGAGTATTATGGTTAAGAGAGGTTTTGCCGCAGATCATTTCCAAGCTAGGTGATGTACTGTGCTCAGCAGCGGTCTGAACAATCTGTGATTTGGTTGGTAGGAAAGGCGCAAACAGTGGAAAAACATTCCCAGGGTGGTTAAAAGCCAGTGAAGATAAATTTCTTTTACAGTCCCGTTATTCATAAAAAAATGATATGTTAGAAATGAAATTCTTTCTACACGTTGGGTCAAAGATCAAAAGGAGCTGTTGTCTGGATTCGGGGAAAGATCAATAATACAATAATAGGGGATGTTGTGAGTCTGGAGTGTGGACAGTCGTTCATTCACTACCATGCGTAAAATAGATAGGGGGAACATGCTATAAAGCACAGGAAGCTCAGCTTGGTGCTCTGTGACGACCTAGATGGGGGGGCATGGGGCGGGGGGCGGGAGGGAGGTCCAAGAGGGAGGGGCTGATTCACTTCATTGTACAGCAGAAACTAACACCACATTGTAAAGCAGTTACACTCCAATAATAATAATAATAATAAAGATTACAATAGAAATTCACATATGAATGAAAACAGTGTCTTCCTGACTTCCCCAAAGCCTTGCATGAACTAAGGAGACCTTCTTTCCAGCACGTGGATGTGTCTGACAAGGAGTATGAATGGATTTGCCAATTGCAATTTCTGGAAGTTAGCACCTGCGTAGGAGGATCTCCTTAGAGACAGTGGAGAAGGGATGTTAGTGGATTAATCCATTAGCATCCTGTTTACACTTTCTCTTATGTCTAACTTTCCCCTTAATTGCAATGTTGTATTGTCCTGAAAGTCTTAGTTCTGTAGCCTAAATGTTTTGTGCTGGCTTGCACTGAGAGGGAAGATATTTCTGGCTAAGGATGTGTGGTCAAATAGGAGTTGTAATACTAGTGAAATTCACCTCCAACATTAGCCAGTCCGTATTTACTGAGCAACTTCTATGTGCCAGGCATATGTGTGTGTGTGTGTGTGTGTGTGTGTGTTCTAGCATCAGAAGAGTTAGGCAGGGCACTGAGGATCTCTAATTCTCCCTCGTTGTTATTTTATCTCTTTTCTTAGCGTTGCACATCAGCATTTTGCAGCTTGCAAACAGCATTTTCTCTTTAAGTATACCTCTTTCTTTCTCTGAAAATCTGAATTTCACACTGGCATGAAGCAATGTTAGTGGAGAACAAAACCATCCTGGTCCTAGAACCCATGAAGTCTGGCTTCAGCCTTTCCACCTTGAGTTTTCAAGATGCAGTCGTTTTCTTCTAAGAAAATAAGGGAGCAAGCTTCTTGTCTTCTTTCCTGTGGGTAAGCGTAGGTTATGACTTTAGAATGTTGTCTTCGTCCAACAAGTTTTGCAACGCAATGACCTCATCTGTATGAACTCAGATTCCGTGGTCTTATAAAAAAAGACATAGAAGATTAATTGGAGGGGTTATTTGGAACAATTGATACTACTTTATCTTATTTGATATGTCTTCGGTTCTTAACTTGTTGAGTTAAAGATGTTTGCTTCCTAATTGATTACTTGAAAATGATTCTTCGATGCGTTTTGGCACTGGGTTTTTTTAATTTAAAAAATACAGATTTTTAATTCCAAAAAATGCAGAAAGGAGAAAATTTAAATAGCCTATGATCAGATATTTAAAAATCCAATGTGGCTATATAGCTATATTTATTTATAAAAGTGGGTTCATATTGTACAAACCATTTGTAAACAGTGTTTTTCACTTCATATATCATGAACGTTTCCATGTTGTTTCGTATTTTTCTCTATCATCATTTTAATATCTGCATAGTTATTCCCTGTGTATAATGCCATAATACATTAAACCAGTGGTTCATTGGACAGTGAGGCTATTTCCAACTTTTTGCTTTTATAAACAATGCTTCACTGGACATCCAAATGCATGTATCTTTGGCCATGATGATTTTCCTTAGTGATAAATGCTTAAAAGTGGATTAGCTATGTCAAAGTTTATGCATATTTAAAAAATTATGAATAGAGTTTGCAATATTGCCTTCCAAAAAGGTTTTACTAGTTTACCCTCCTATGCACAGTGTATGAGGTTCTTTACCTGTCTGTCCTCTTATCAATAAGTACTATAAATTTTTTTGGATACATATTTGCTAGTTTGATAGGCAAAAATGTTATCTGACTTTTCATTGTGTGTCCTCAATTATTAGTGGGGATGCAAATTTTATATTTATTAGCCACTTGTATTTCTTCTTTCGTGAATTGCTTATTTATGTCTTTTGCTCATTTTTATTACAGTGTGGTTTTTCCCCAACTCCTTTTTATATGTTAAGATAGTAAATATTTACTATCATTAATATGGTAAATATTTTCCTCTCCTAATATAATTTAAGGTAATTTCTCTTTTTTTACACATAAGTTTTTCAATTTTGTGCAGTGGAGTCCATCAGTCTTTCCCTCTGTGGTTTCTGCCTCTATCATATGCTTAGCCTCTATTGTAAATGCTATAAATGCAGTGCATACATGCTCCTTATGAAGGGTCCAAATGATGGATACGAGTGTAAAATGGAAAGCAGGGTTCCGTCTCCTGCTCTCCATTCCTATACCCCAGAGTAACTACTGTTAGCCATCTGGATGCCCTTGGTCTTTATAAAACAGGAGTAATTGATCTTTGGTCAATGGAACGACCATTTTCACTTGTTTATGCTGTGGTGGTGCATCGAGCTGTTGGTAGTGGCGTCAGCTCGCCATCCTCTGCACGGCATTCTCTTTCTCCAGGCCCTAGGACTGGTGTGGTCTGCGTGTGTTTATGGCTGGGGGGCTCTCAGCCTCTTGGTTGCTGCTCTGGGACCCGGTAAGCAGCTTGTCCAGAGGCTGGGTTGGAATAAGAACGGGACAGTCCAGCTGGCCCAGTGTGCTCTCCTCTGGTGCCTGAGATCTGGAATCAGATGCTTTCGTGTGGGTCAGGCCTTCCGAAAGGAGACACGCCCAAGGGGCCCCTCCGTGCCCAGCATCAGGTGAGCTGAGTCAGGCTGTTCAAGAGCCTGCCCTTGGCCTCTGGTGACCACAGCTTCAGAGTAACGTGCCTGAGGTCACCTGGGCAATAGGACTCGAGGCTCTGTCCTCTTCCCTGAGGCTTTCACGCGATGCTATTACAACGGATCCATCTTGAAATGCTTTTGTCGATACAAGGGGAACTGAATGCTCTGAAAATTTCTGATTCATCCTTATGGAAGGTTAAAATAAAATAACATTTTTAAAAACCACATTTAAAAGAAGCCAGCCTCTATTCTTCACACAAAGCTCCCGAGAACGCTATTACACACCCCATGGAGCCACACGGGGAGGTAAAATGCTCCTTCCTTCTTGATTTGAATCGAGAACTTGGATTGGATGAGGATTGGTTTCATTCACACAACATTTTGATGTCTGATTTTTGTACCTGTTCAGTAGTCTTTGAAAATATACAGGTTAAGCTCAGGTTCAAACTGGTCTGCTATTTTTTTTTTTCTGGGAATAAAACACTTTTGTTTGTTTCATTGCTTGGTAACAAAATTAACGCTTGGGTCCAGGTCAGGGTTTGGCTAATGGGGGATGGGTTGTTTGGGTCCCGGATTGACAATGTGAGCTCTTGATGGGACTGAATTTCTTCTGTCCCAGGGGGAAACTTCTCTGTTAGCCGGCTGTGACGCTGTCACGGCGCCTGAGACGTGTGTCAGGATTCCCTGGGAAGGATGCCTCACCTCCTGGCCAGGTAGTGAATGGGGCTCTGTGCAGGGAATGGAGCTGGGCAGAGCAGATGGGTGGGAGTGGGGGACGAGGGGGAGCCTCAGCAGGGAGTTACTCCTCCACTCGCAGACCTGGGCTTCCCAGAGAGGCAGCCCCAAATGCCACTGGTCTTTCCTTTTGCCTGACCTGCGCCTTCCTGAAATCCTCTCACAACAGATGAATCCATCAGCAGATGCTTGTGAGGAATCGATGTGCGATAAACACACCATTGGGCTGAGGGTGTGTGTCTGCAGAGCAGCGTGGTATGACCTAGAAGTTTATCATCTTAAAGAATCCCCGTCTTGGCACATCTGGCTGGGTGAGCTCTGGCAGGTGACTTCTTTTTTTTGAGCTGCCCTTCCTCATCTTTCGAACGGGGATAATGAGATACCAACTTGCAGGATGGCTGTGAGCATCTATAGCAATTTGCATATAATGGGTTTCTTAGCACAGTGCCTGGGATTTGGTAACGTGCTTACCTACTCTTAGGAGTTTTGGGTGGCGAGACACAGCACATATGCATGGACTGTGACCCCAAAATATCAAGCTGGTATAAGAACAGTGAGTGGCGCAGACAGGTAAACGTTGCAGGAATTCAAAGCAGGATGTGTCCCCAAGGGCTGGGGACAGAAGGGCAGGCTTCCTGGAGGTTTGAACTGGGCTTTGAAGGAGAATTCCGTGGAAAGGAAGGTGAAGGCAAAGCAAAGTTGGTGTGCTCTGCCCAGAGCCCAGATGTGTGCATCACCTCTCCACTGCCTTTGTTTTAGATGTTAAGAGCCCTGACCAAAGCCATATGGGGCTAGAGGCAGTTTCCTCTCTTGTACTTCATCCATCGGTATTGCTATTGGTTATTATGCTTTCGGTTGCAAGTGACAGAAAACTCGAATCAAACTGGCTTAAGCAGAAAACCAGAAGAAAAGAATCACCACCACAAAACCCCAGCAACAACAGAGAAGAGCAGGCATTGACTTCCCTCTTGAGCAAACCCTCCCCGTGGTGACTCCTGGCCTTTCCAGGCTTAACCCAGCTTCACACCCAACAGAGAGAAAACATCTCTCTTCCCCCAAGTCCATCGTCAGGTCTCCTTGGCCTGGCTGTGGTCATGGGTCTGCCTGCAGCCAATCGCTGTGGCCCAGGTGTGTATTTATTTTGTCATGCCACCTGCTCATCATCGAAGCCTTCAAAGTGACATGATCTTGGGGGTTTTTACTGGTGGGAGGGGGAGTCGCTCCTGAGAAAACAAAAGCTGCAATGCCACTGGATGCTGGGACAAGGTCTACACACTCCTCGTGGTCATTTTATCCACGAAGTCAGGAGAGTCACCACCGCCAAGAATAAAAGCTTATCTAGTGGCAGCAAAAGAACTAGAACGTCAGCGCTGGCTGCCCGTGTCCCCAGGAGCGGAAGAAACTGGAGGGCCTAAGGTGTGGTCCTGGCACAGGGCATGGTGTGGCCATCCAAGACGGGTCTGGAGAGCTGCTTATTAGAGTCCCAGGGCACTGGACCGCTGCAGCTTCCGGAGGTAGTGCGGTCAGACAAAGGAGAGGGTGCAGAGTGGAGGGATCTGAGTGCATCGTGCAGGCTGACTTTGAGTCCAGGGCTCGGAGTGGGGAGGAAAGACCTCGTGCCTGAGAGTCCCTTATCACCCCTGCCTTCCTTCTTCTCCAGCAGGGAGCCAGGCTGGTTTCCCTTCCCATATCACAACCTGGGTGCTGGGTATTCCAGAGCCAGCTTACTCTCTGGTCTGTGGCTGCCAGGATGGAGGGGAGAAGTAACAGCCTGTGTGCTGCGTGGAGTCTTCCGGGGGTTGGTGGAGATGACCTCCAGGCTCCCCTGCCCCTTGCTCTCTGGGGGTGCTCAGAGCCCACCTGGCCTGGCCGGTTTGCGCCTGGTGTCTTCAGTTACATCCCTCAGAGGATTTGTGTGCAGTGATGTATGAAGTGGGTGCTCCAAGGGAAGGTGGTCAGGGATGGGAAGACATGAAACCAAGCAAGAGGGTGGCTTTAGATACAGCCCACGAGGGTGGCTTAAGCCTGATCCTGCTAGGGTGTAACTCACCTCTCAGAGTTGGTGCTGAGCAAGAGAGCTGGGCTTTCATACTCCCACGACTTTCAGTTGTCGGCCAAGGGGACATGAACTCCAAGCACTTCTCGAAGGTTCAGGCTTTTGGAAACAAAAACACGTGGAAAGTGGGGGAATAGGCACCAGAAACAGCAAAAGGCATGGGGGTGGGAGTGTGGTCTGGATGGAGCAGGGACACTGTCTATTCCAGTAGTGTCTTCTGTTCACAAAACTCCACTGCATGTGTTCTTGCTGAGACACGAGCAGAATTTTTCCCTGTGGGGAACAGTCCAGGAAACACTCAAGCCTCTGTATTAACTGGATCTGAGAAGACTGAACTAAACACAATCAGCTCATCATACTGACTAGGACAGGGGTGGCTTCAGGCATGGCTGCACCCAGGTGTCTAAATGACACATCAGGAGCTCTCACTGTCTCTTAGCTCTGCCTTTCTCTGTGCTGGCTCCATCTTCAGGCTACTGCTCTCCTCATGGTGGCAGGATGACCTCCAGCAGCACTGGGCAGACTTAAGCCCAATGGAAAACTTTCAGTAAGGAAGTAGGCTTCCAGTAAGGGCCCTGGGATGAATTCTGACTGGGTCATGCCCTCCCCTGAAAACTCTCTGATGCTGTGAGTGACCAGGCCTGGGTCACCTCACCCCCGGAGTAGTGTATGCGTGTGTGTGTAAAACTTTCCCAAGGAACACTGGAGCTCTGTTACTAGGAGAGGAGACTAGGTTAAGGCTGGGGCTCGGGCCCCAATGTCAGGCATTCTGGGCCATGTGGCAGAACCACAAAGATGTCTCGTCCTCCCCTGATGCTCATGTGACCTGTCCCTGACTTGGGAGGCTGCAACCAGGAGTTCAGATCTCAGGGGCTAGAGTCTCCTTTCTGGCTTGGACTGTGTTGCTGTGTGCATTTATTCACTGTACTTTTTCAGCTTAATATTACAGAAGTTATATGGAGGCGTATTATAAACATTCAAACAATATATAATGTATATAAATATATTTTTAAAATATATAATATATAAAAATATTTATATTATCTATTACTATATATATTTATATTTATACTTACATATATAATAGAAAACATATAAAATATAAAATGCAAATCACTCATAATCCTAGCCCCAAAGAAACTTACCGTTAGTCGGTTTTGGGAGTATCACTCTCTAGATACCCCTTTCTCCATCTCAGTGACCCAAATTTCCACCTCTTTTTTTTTTTTTTTTTTAATAATTTATTTATTTATGGTTGAGTTGGGTCTTCATTTCTGTGCGAGGGCTTTCTATAGTTGTGGCAAGCGGGGGCCACTCTTCATCGTGGTGCGCGGGCCTCTCACTATCACGGCCTCTCTTGTTGTGGAGCACGGGCTCCAGACTCGCAGGCTCAGTAATTGTGGCTCATGGGCCCAGTTGCTCCGCGGCATCTGGGATCTTCCCAGACCAGGGCACGAACCCGTGTCCGCTGCATCAGCAGGCGGACTCTCAACCACTGTGCTCTCAACCAGGGAAGCCCCTCCACCTCTTTCTTTAATAACCAGATGAAATCACTCCAGCCCCTCTCTCTTGTGACTTCCGAAATCTCTCTTATTTTTTTGGCCGTACCGCTCAGCTTGCAGGATCTCAGTTCCCTGACCGGGGATTGAACCCGGTCCGGCCATGAAAGCACCGAGTCCTAACCACTAGACCACCAGGGAATTCCCAAATCTCATCTTCCTTACGTTGTACCTTGTCACTTCTTGCCTTGAGCCCGTCCATCTGTGTGTCCATTAACATGATTTTTACTGAGTGCCTGTTAGATCAGGAGTGTGTTGTAGGCACTTGAGATGCATTGGTGATCAAAAGCTAAGATGCCTGCCCTGGTGGAGCTTACATTTTCGTGGGGTCCAGGCAATAAACAATCAACTAACAAATAAACCATTCTTGTAAACTGTGGAAAGCCTTCCAATAACAGGGTTATTGCCTTCTTCTTCCTCCCCTTCCCCTCCCTCTTTCTTCTTCTCCACCCCTCCTCTTCCTCTCCTCCTTCATCATCACCGTCATCATCATATCATCATCCTCGTCACCACTAACACTTATTCTAACTGTTCTAAGCATTCCACATGCATTAACTTATTTAATCCTCACAACCACTCTAGGAAGCAGATGCTATTCTTACCCCCATTCTACTGATGAGAAAATGAAAGCACAAAGAGACTTAGTAACATGCCCAAGGTCACATCACTAAAAACTGCTAGAGCAAGGATTTGAATGCTGGTGATTTGATTCCAGAGCCGGAGTGGTAGCTGTGGCCCTCAGTACATTACAGCATCATCCAGTATTCTGATGAACATTGGTTTCATGAGACAGTAATAGACATTCCAGAAGGAAAAGGGGGTAGTTAAACGGTTTAGGACAGGCTGGGCTAAATAGGGAAATAAACAGCTTTCTTTACTGCAGACCTTCTCAGAGCCTTTAATTTGCTAAAGTATGAATCTCTAGTGGCAGCAATTTCCAAACTTAGCTGACTGTGCTTTTGGGGGTGGAAACACCTTTCAACATTGCATGGCACTGGTATGTCACTGAATGCAGTTTAAGCAAGGCTGCTTTGTGGCTTATTTTTTCCTTGCCATGCCTACTTGTAGTTTTCAGACCTCATCTTTCTCCGACAACTGCTGAGTATCCTTTTAGTACTCACTCTACTCAGGTGATCCATGCAGGGTGGGTGGGTGAATTTCTCGTGGAGCATGTTGTTCTGACACTTGATGCTCAACAGCATTTGTCTCTGGCAGTAATGAAATTGGTGTGGAGCAGAGCAGGCACTGAGCCGGACCGGTGGCGTGATCCAGAAGGGCAGGAGGGCAGCAGGAGGGCAGCGAATACACGCCATGTATGGTCTGCTGAAATCCCACGTGACAAGGCGGGGGCAGCGTCTGGGTCTCAGACAAGGTGTGGGGTCCTCACTGTGGTTGGTCTTTAGAATCCAGGGTGGACCCAAGGAGTAGGAGACTGTCCACGACGTGAGCAGGTCTGTCCAGGCAGTGGCTTCATCCATCAATGGGGCTCACTGTTGCTCCCAGCCGGAGGAGCTGTGCCCTCCCCGTGGCTTTTGGCACCTTCCCTAGTGTGGACCATAAAGGCTGGAAGATTTGTGTTCCCTGAGTGAAGCAAGACTCAAGTTTTGCTGTCAAGTTGAACTTGCAGGGATCCTCCTGGGGTGATTTCCATGCCTGGGTTCTTAAGACTTTCAGAGCATAGGAGAAGGCCCACAGGGCAGCAGTTTAAGACAACATGTGGTCCTGACCTGGTCAGAACTAAGCTTGAATTCGGTCTGGCGGTGCAACTTCTCAGAATCCCAACTCTGAGAAAGAAAGTGTGAAGGATAGGAGGTGAGTTTTGAGGAGAAGAGATGCAAAAACTGAAAATCTTTAAAAAAAAAAAAAAAAAGAGGAACAGTGGCAGGACCCTGTGGGGCTTTGGAACTGTAGGCCCTGGAAGACTCTATGGGAAGTGATCAAGTGCAGTCATCGTGTGGATGAGATGACTAGTGACCTCCCAATGTCCATTCTTCCTTTTCAAGTAGTGCTGCTGCCTGGCTAGTCCCAGCCTCCCTTGCAGCTAGGTGAGGTCATCTGACTAAATTCTGTCCAAGGAAGTAGAAGAAGGAGTAGTATGTGGTACTTCAGGACTGACCTTAAATGGGAGGGAATACCCTTCATCTCCTCTTTCTTCTTCTGGCTGCTTGGAATGCAGACGTGATGCCCGGACTTGAGCAACCATCCTGGACCATGAGATGACCTGCCAAGGATGGTGAAGTACAAAGACAGAAGGTGACACTGTGGAGCCACCACAGCTACCCTAAGTTGTCTATCTCTAGACCACTTTTATGTAAAAGAGAAATAAATGTCTGTCTTCTCTTAAGTCACTGTTATTTCCAGGGGGCTGTTGGGGAGTTCTGTTATAGCAATGGAACCGACACAGCCATAACTCTACCTTTCTAGCCTAGATGGGTGGTAGCCTGAAAAGTAAAATTCTGGAGATCTGAGGTCAGAGTAGAAACGTGGAGGCCTCGGGGTGGTGACACGTTCTCCTGACTGGCTCGGACTGCTGCTGTCCACGGCCCCGCTTTACTCCTCCTTTTTTTGGCCAAAGCAGTGAAAGAGATGGACATAGGATGGTGGGGAGGGGAAGCTATGACTGGTCCTAGTGAGGATGGGTTGCCAAATGTCTTATTCTGAAAAGGGAATAGGTTTCACATGGACAAGATGGAAGGACTGCTTGTTCCCTCTGGAAAGTTCTATTAAAATGACCAACCCAGACACACTTTAATATTAATGGGAAATTCCTCCCGTTGTTTATGAAATCATTTTTGAGTTGATTTTAAAAAGAGAGGAGGGAGAGAGAGAGAGAGAGAGAGAGAGAGGAGAGAGAGAGAGAGAGAGAGAGAGAGAGAGAGGAAAAAAAGCCGTTTGCTAGCTAAACGAAGCCCAGACAATTATTTATAGATGCATCTGAGTGGCTTGTTTTAACACAGAGTGGCTGTCTGAAAAGACTCCACTTTGACACTGGTAAGCACCCCTGGCACTAAGAATAAATTTATGAATGTCTTTTATGAGAGTCAACAAACTAGACAAATAACCCCACAGACCATCCTTCACGTCGAGAACCAGAACAAAGACAGTCGTATTTGTCGCTCCCTCGGGACAGGAACGGTGCCAAGCTGTGCAGCCCTCCCTAGGGCTGGATGTTCCCCTCCAGCTAATGTGATTTCTTTGGGCACTGCCACCGTGGCAGGCAGATGCCTGGTTTATTTCCATTCCTCCACTTCTCTGATTTGCTTGGGTACCTAATATCTCTTTCCCAGGAGAACATCTGCTCTTTTAAAAATGGAAAAAAGCAGGAAGACCTCCAAGCCGTCAGACTGGAACTCACCCTCTGGAGAGACACACCAGAACCTCATACAATATGGCTCCTGGGGTCTGTGCCACATCTCAAGACAGGGCTCGTGCTACCCAAGCCCCATCAAGACTCCTGGAATTCTATCCTGTTCAACAGAATTCAAGACAGTTCCAATTCCATGCTGGGACGCCTTACGCTTCTTCAGGGCTTTGACCAAGTTGAGGTCATTTTTCTTGCTGTCTCATTTATAGATGACTTCTTACTATCGGTCACACCAGGGTTTGGTTGGAAATGAATCCACCACAGTTCAGAGGTGCAAAAAAATATGGTGGAAAACCTCACAACTAGTCAGTCAGAGGTGCTTAGAAACTGACATGCTTCTGAATGAAAACAGTCTCTTTGGGGAAAATAGTCTTTCAGAGCTCCCTCCCTTTCCCCAGGGGCCTCTGGGTGCCAGGGGATGCTCCCCTAGCATTGTGGCACTGGGGGGTACTTCTCGCTGCAGCCATGCCGTGGGCTATGCTGTGGCTGGTCCGGCCTGGTCCCTGGCATCCCATAGTGTGTGTAAGGGGGGTTTTGCTCACCCGTCTGTCTGTGTGTGGGTCACAGCAGCACCCACTACTGAAGTCTCTGATCTCTCCACTTCCTTTGGTGGTGAGGGTCCTGTGTTTGAATGCAGGCTGGTTCCACGCCACGTGTCTCTGTGGGTCCACAGATACTCACCCTCCTAGGAGCACCTGACCACACCAGGTGGCATTTCCCACTTGCTTGGCCACTCACTGTTGCTCTGGGGACATTCTTTGAGATGGTTTCTATATTAGTTTACTCAGGCCACCGTAACAAAATACCACAGATGGGGCGGCTTCAACAGCAGACATTTATTTTCTCACAGTTCTGGAGGCTGGAAGTCCAAGACCACGGTGTTGGTTGGCAGGGTTGGTTTCTCCTGAGGCCTCCATCCTTGAGCTGCAGATGGAGGCCTTCTTGTTCATGGTTGTCCCTCCATTAACTCGAACCCTGGTGACTCTTCCTCTTCTTATAAGGGCACCAGTCAGATTAGATTAGAGTCTCACTCTAATGGCCTCTCTTTAAACCCAATCACCTCTTTACATATCTTATCTCCAGATATGGTTATATTGTGAGGTACTGGGGGCTGGGACTTGAACATATGAATTTGGGGGAACACATTACATACAGTCTGTAACAGTTCCCTTCCCCTTGATGTACCCTGATGGATGTAACTTTCTCTTCTTTTTTGGCTGGATGGCCAAGGTGGGATTGCTGGGTCCTTCAGAGATCAGGCCAGGCCAATGGTGTCACCATCCCACCTGGTCTGTATCTCCCTGTAGCCTCAGCACCATCCTTGAGACCTGAGGAGAGGAAGCCCCGAGAACTCCCCTCCTGTTAAATCCTGTCTTTTCTCTCGATGTAGCTAATATGTCCAGACCACCACGTGGTGTTCTTTGCAAGGGAAGCAGTTTGGAATTTAGAAATAACCTTTTCTCAACAAAGCCTGACTTTCAAAACTACTTTCTTGTGCTTACAAATCTTGTTTGAAATTCCCCACTTTAGCACAACGATTGCCTGGCCCTTTGAAGCAATGCTTCAGAGCGTTGGGGGTGGGGGTGGGGTGGGGTATGGGGGCTGCAGGGCCCCTTGATTTACAGGGAATGAAAAATAAATTTAGATGATATTGTCAGAATTATGATTTCTGCTTCATACGTCATGTGACTTTCAGTTCAGATCTTTTTAAAGTTCATTTTCTTTTCATTGTGAAAAACAGTACATGTTCATTTGAGGAAATTTGGTAAATAAGTTCAAAGGGAAAAACACATGCTTAGGCTTAACATCCAAAGACAGCCACTGTTATCATTTCAGCCTATTTCCTTTTATCTCTTTTCCTATGGATAAGCTTTAAGCTTTATTTTAAATTAAATTAAATTTAATTTGTATTTTAGAAAACTGGTGGGGCTTCCCTGGTGGTCCAGTGGTTAAGACTCCGTGCTCCCAGTACAGGAGACCCGGTTTCGATCCCTGGTCAGAGAACTAGATCCCGCATGCCGCAACTAAAAGATCCCACGTGCTGCAACTAAGACCCAGTGCAGCCCAATAAATAAATATTAAAAAAAAAAGTAATATTTTCAAATGGTTAAAAAATAAAAACAACATCCTATGGTGTACAGTGAGAAGTCTCACATCCACTCTGGTTTCTGTTCACCCCACGCCCTGTAAGTCATCAAAACCCCCTAGTTTTTTGGTGCTTCCAGAGTTTCTTTATTCAAATACAAATCGAATATACACTCTTCTCTCTCTCCTTTCTTACACAGAAGGTATTAGCGTTCTGTAGTCTTCTGAACCGGGACAACTCCCCGCATTAGTATTTCTTTAATAGCTTCCTGCAGTCCGGATGCCCAGCTCTTCCCATCCCTAGCTGTGACACTTTGGGCGAACCCCTTCACCTGCCTGCGTCACGCTTCACTGGTGACTCAGGTCTTTGAATTTATGGGAGCTAATTCTACTTGTCCCCTTTCCCTCTTCCTGGTAACAAACCCTGCCACCTGCTCTGCCACTGCAGCCCTGGCCACAGGTGTGGACATATGACCCAGGCCTGGACAATCAAACGACAGTCATTGGTTCTGGGATGGTCATGTGACTCCAGCTGGCCAGGCCTCTCCTCCCGACGCTGATGGGAATGCCGGCCTCCTGCCCCTTTCTGGGCTTGCCGTGCTGGTGTGATGTGAACTTGGTCATTTCATGGTCATCTTACCCATCACATGGAGGGGACCATCACTGGTAGGACAGAGGTGGCAACATTCAGAGGGAAGCAGAGAAGAGAGATGAAGCGCCCCGATGATTCGTTAGAGTCTTGGATTTAATGCTGCCTCGACATCCACCACACTTTTCAAGTTATGAGAGGTTCAGCTGCACTCCTGCCATGGCCGGGAGAGTCCTAACTTGTCCTGCATTCAGTGAAGCCCCTTGGGGAAGGAGGGGAGCTCACTGAGAGGCGGGGGTTAAGGGCATAGGCTTTGGAATCACATCTTGCCTCTCCCACAACTTTGTATGTGGCCTTGGGCAAACCATGACACCTTGCCATGTCCATTTTTGAACCTGAAGCATGACATGATTGAATGAGTTGATATATGTCAGGGGCATAGCCCAGCACACGGGCCATCACACTCTCACCAGTTCCCTCTTCATGCCACCCTATCCCATCTTCCCTCTCACCAGCCCAGTTTCTGTGGAACATGCATTTGAGTTGCAATAGTCAGCATCAAGGTGGTGGGAAGTGACCAGTGACTTTTCAATCAGCAGACATCTAAGCCTGCGCAAACAGACAAAACCAGTTTCAAATGAAGGCACTAAAATAGAGCAAAACTTTAAGGTTGGATTGAAAATGAACAGCCCCCATGTGCAGGAGGCCATCTTTCTCCTTCAAGAGTTCCCTTAAGGGTCAATAAGGGTCTCTCATCAAATGGTTTCCCCAATACCAAGTTTTCTTTTTTTTTTTTTTTGTCTTTTTAAAATCTCCCTGTAATAGTCTGCTAGAGCTGCCGTAATAAAGTACCCCAGACTTTGGAAGACTTAAACAAAGAAATTTATTTCCTCCTAATTCTGGAGCCTAGAATTCCAAGACCAAGGTGTTGGCAGGGTTGGTTTCTTCTGAGGCCTCTTTCCTTGGCTTGTAGAAGGCTGCCTTCCCCCTGTGTCTTCACGTGGTCTTCCCTCTGTGTGGGTCTGTGTCCTTATTTCCTCTTCTTACAAGGATACCAGTCATATTGAATTAGGGCCCACCGGAATGACTTCATTTTACCTTAATTATGTCTTTAAAGACTTTAGCTCTAAATACCTTACATCCTGAGGTACTGGGGGTTTGGACTTCAATATATGAATTTTGGCCTCCGCAGTTCAGCCCATAATACTCCCTGAAAGGGGCTTTTCGCCACTGCCCCAGGCTTCCTAGACTTCTCTCCTTCTTGGAACTCCCTTTCCCTATACCTGAACTCCAGACAGATGCCACAGAGCACGCGCTTTGGTAGAAGCGGCAAAGCGGCTTTCATCAGAGTCCTAGGACCCTGGAAAAGGTGAACAGCACAAAAAGCCTTCTGAAATTGGTGGGCGTGGCAATGAAGGGGCGTGGGTGGGAGTATTTTGGGACCGTTTGTCCTTTGCACGTATTAAAGGCTGGCCTAGTTTAAAATGGAGTCTTTCCTATTTTTTTTTTTAATTGTAGTTTTGAAAGAGGGTAGATGATTAGTGTCTGTGTGCAAGAGCCTGTCTTGGGGTAAAAAATAAGTCAGTGGACAGTTCTATAACTGGGTATAGACAATCTCAAAATGCTGGATAAAGGAACATAGCAAGATTCTTGGCCTTTTATTTTCTAATATCTTCAATATAGTTTTAGTTGATCTGTCATCTTTAGCTTGGAGTCATAGGAGAGACGTTATTTCGTTTAGTTTTGTCACCAGGAGAGCAAAGACAGTTGATTGTAATCATGACACATTGGGAATAAGTGATGAAGAGCGTCACTTTTGTTTTGACTGCTGGGAGCTGAGCTTGCAGCCTGTAGTCAATGATTGTGTAGGGCTGGCACCTTGAGTCTCTGTGTGTGAACTTTCCCTGACACTATCCTACTGCCCAGCCTTTCTTTTCTGTATCTATGATTTCACTCTCTTTTTTATTACATTAAATATGTTTTTATAAGCTTTCTTCAAATCCATTAATCATTCAATCTGTCCATCCATCCATATATAATTATTTGGGAGTATTTTCCTGTATCTCAATATGATGTTGGAAGTAATCAGGCTTTAACCTTAATTAGAGGCTGAACCTCATTAATATTCTATCCAACCATATTTAGCTCATATCTTTCAAATTGAGATTAAAAATAAAAAGCAGAGATTCTTTTCAAAGGACAAATATGCTTTCTATGGCTTTGAAACATACTCTTTTGTAGATGTTTTGACCATACATATCTGCAAATATATGTACACACACAGATACACATATATATACAAAGGTTAATATAAGACACATGTATTTAGAATTCTGTCGTTTGGCATGATTAGGATTTGTGGGCTATTTAGTTTTGTCAAATGTTCTAGTTAATCACAAGTTACTTTTTATGTCATATAAAAGCTATCAATTAAAATAAGAATGTGGGACTTCCCTGGTGGTGCAGTGGTTAAGAATCAGCCTGCCAATGCAGGGAACATGGGTTTGAGCCCTGGTCCAGGAAGATCCCACATGCCGTGGAGCAACTCAGCCCGTGTGCCACAACTACTGAGCCTGTGCACCTAGAGCCCGTGAGCCACAACTGCTGAGCCCATGAGCCACAACTACTGTGCCCGCGTGCCACAGCTACTGAAGCCCGTGCGCCTAGAGCCCGTGCTCCGCAACAAGAGGAGCCACCGCAATGAGAAGCCCGCGCACTGCAACGAAGAATAGCCCCCGCTCGCCGCAACTAGAGAAAGCCCGCACGCAGCAACGAAGACCCAACACAGCCACAAATAAATAAATAAAAAACCCAAAAAACAGGAATGTGTACACCTAAAACGAACACAACATTATAAATCAACTGTACTTCAAAAAAAAAAAGCAGAATAAGGAAACAAACAAATAAACAAGAATGCAATCAAACATTTTACTCTAAAGTTAGACCAGGCATAACTGAATCTTTCTTTTTAATTCAAGAGGTACTTTAGTCTTGGGCTGATGAATGTAGCTGTATCACTGGACTAGAGATAAACTAGTCAATTCTGGACCTTCTATTAAGTTAGGGGAATATCTACCAGAAACTGCAAGCATGTGATTTGGGGGCTATGTTTATACTGATGGCACGATGTTTGACATTTTTTAAATGAGATGCCAACATTTAAAAAATTGAGAGAGTTCACGTAATAATCTAGATTTTAGGCTTCTCTTAAGTGATCACTGGTCCTGGACTTTAGAGGCCCTGCTCGTCTCTGTCCTGCCTGGTTCCTGGTGGTGTTTGAGATTGCAACTCCTGAATATGCCTTCATAGTTTATTGCAAATTCTTAATAAGCAATGATCAAGTTATTAGGATGATCTGTGTTTTGCATCTGTTTGGCACTTTTTATTTTTCAAAAGACTTTCAAACACAGTAGCTCCTTGCCACAGCCCTGTGGGATAGGCAGGGCATGACTTGCACCCATTTCCCAGTTGGAGAAGCTAGAATTCCTGTACAGAAGACACTACCCTCCATATTTAAGAAGCCTTGTTACCCATGAATTTATAAAACCTCTTTTGAGATTACGTACATTTTTTCCTTTCAAATGAAAATGTATTTATGTTTTTTCCTGATTATATAAACAATACATTCTCAAAGGCAAAAAGCTTAATGAATACAGAAATATAAAAAAAGAAAGTAAAAATTACCTGAAATATTTTCACACAGAGATAATCCTGTTAATTTTGGTGAACTCACTTCAAAACCTCCCTAAGCATATGCACAGCTGTTTGTAGTTACATAAGTTTACCCTAAATGAGATAATATTAATGATGTGGCTATGTAACCTACTTTTAATTTTAATCAGAAATACATCCCAGATAGCTTTCCATATCTGTACACTGAGATGTACATAATCGTTTTTAAAGTAACATAGCATTTCATTTTGGGTGAAAATGAGATACACACCGAGATATCTTTATGGAGATATCTTTAACCATTTCTCCCTGGTTAGCCATTTAAGTTGCTTCCATCTTTCCCATTATAAACAAGGCTGTAATGAACATCCTTGTGTATGTATCTTTGTCCACTTGTTCAGTGAACCCATAAGGGCAAGTTACTAGTTTGAAGCTGTGTATTTGTGCCTACTTTAATCATCAGCTTTGGAGAGAATGTCCTTCAAATCCACATGAGCTCTTGGAGTTGAGGGCCAAGTCTATATTGAAGGTGTTCTAGCTTCTCCAAGGACAAGCTGTGTGACCAAGGGGATTGAGAATTCCACAAACCTTTACTGACCATCTTTTATAAATATTAAGAAATATATAAAGGCAAATGAAACACGATTTTACATCTTGACACCTCCTTGATCTTGACATCTAATGTAGAAGTGCACACACACACACACAAACTATAATACAATATGGTAAGTGATGAACTTATAGGCAAATGAGTCAGAAGGCAAAATAGATGATTATGCATGGGAAAGTTTGAGGCGATAACATTCCTGCTAAATCTTGAAGGATGAATAGGATTGCAGCAAACAGAGATGAGGAAAGGCATTGGAGATGGAAAGATAGTATGAGACAGTCTGAGCTCAGAGGTTTGGGGAGTGGGTATCCTGGTATGGCTAGTAATTAGTAATGGGACCTGGAAAACCTTCCTTGGGGAATGAGTTTGTAAAGCTCCCTTGGCCTCATCTTCCTCATTCATGAGGGAAATAATTTTGTCTATTTCACAGGGTTAGAGGATTGAAAAAGGTAATGGATGTAGGTGCTTGAGCGCCCAGTCGGTGCTGTCATCGTGATCATTATTATCTGTTCCCTTCACAATTCTACTGAACTCTCCGTTCAGCCTTTAGCTTTCTGAACAGAAGTCTGGTCATCTTCCTGGGCAACTGTCCTGTGCCCATCCTCTAGGTGAGCTCCCTGGACCATCTCCAGCTCCTTTGCCATCCTCGTTGAGAATTCCAGCTTCAGATGTGGAGGCAGCGAGCAAGGAGGCTCACATTATTTGTTTCAATATCTTTACTCTGAAAAGTTTGTTTCTGTGCTGAAGACTGTTGGACATCAAGCTGGACTTCTAATTTGGAGATGTGGAAAAGCCATATAATTTCAAATATTTTCTATGAAGTGCTGTAAATTTTTAGGGCCAGGAAATTGTGCTGTCTCAGGATGATGAAATGGAAAAACCCACAGGTGTGGAAGACTTTGTTTTGCCACAAGTCACAGTTGTACGACTTTGGAGAAATCCTTCATCTCCCTGGGTCTTAGTTTCATGATGATACTGACGATGGTGATGATGATGAGGGTGATGGTGGTGGAGGAGAATACTAACCACAGTGAGAGAGGCATGTGCCAGGCTCTTGACATATATTATTTAATACTCACAACAACCCTATAATGTTGGTATTATTATCCCCATTTTACAGATGAGCAAACTAAAGTCCAAAGATGATAACTCAGAAGACTATGTAAATGTCAAAGTAAGTGTCAAAGTCAAGTTCAAATCCAGGGCTCTTTAGCTCAAAAAATCAGTGATCCTCACCCCTCCCTCCCTATGTTTTTTCTTCTGGGAAAATGAAGAGATTTGGTGAGATGACCTCAAAGGATGCTTTAAACTCTAAAATCCACAGTCTATGGAGACGTGCCCACCCCCATCCAAAGGTTGTTGATGTTATTGAATATAAGGTGGTATCTTTATTCCAAACAGGTTGTTCTAGCCCACCTGGCAGAGCAGGACAGAGCAGCATACATGAAGGATGGAAAGTTGGTGTCACGGGCATCTATATTTATTCTGCCTCAGAGTAAGAAGGGTAGAAGGGACGGTTCATGTCCACGCTTTCTGATGCCACGTGGGATTAAATTCATCATTTGATTTGGGAGGTTTTGTTGTTGGCTGGTTTCAGCCACACCTTCTGAGCTAGTCACCTTTTATAGACAAGGGAGCTGGGGTGTTATTTTGCAGGGAAAGCTGCTCCACAGACACCCAGGGGGCCCTGCACAAGCTCAGGAAGGATGCTGGCCCGAAGTTACCCAGATTGTTATTCAATTCATTGACCCACACTCGTAAAGAGAGGTCAGCAGCCTGAGCCCTCCCCGCAGGAGGGAGGCTGTCCTCAGCCCAAGCAGAACTGGATTGATCAGTTTATTAGAGAGGGGTTGCTTTATGGGTGCGGGAATCTTTATTCCTGGCCTCTGGATTCACAGACCTGAGATTGAATCCAGCAACTGCCACACTGGCTGGCAAAGTACCTGGGATGCGGACAAGCCTCGTAAATGAAAAAGGTATTTAAAACTCTTAGTGTCAATGGGGCTAATTATGCTTCCTCCATCTCTTAATTAGATTTATTAATTGAATAAAGTGTAACAAATATTTTGTGTGGTAGAATAGACATACATGATATTTTTCATTTAACCATTTGTAAGTACGCTATTCAGTGGCATTAAATACATTCACGGGGCTTCCCTGGTGGCGCAGTGGTTGTGAGTCTGCCTGCCGATCCAGGGGACACGGGTTCGTGCCCCGGTCCAGGAAGGTCCCACATGCCGCGGAGCGGCTGGACCCGTGAGCCATGGCCGCTGAGCCTGCGCGTCCGGAGCCTGTGCTCCGCAACGGGAGAGGCCACGACAGTGAGAGGCCCGCGTACCACAAAAACGAAAAAACAAAAAACATTCACGATGCGGCGTAGCCATCACAACTGTCTGTGCCCAAACCTTTTTCATCATCCCCAACAACAACTCTGTGCCCATTAAACAATACTCCCCCTTCCTCCTTCCCCTGAAGCCCCTGGTAATCTCTGTTCTACACTCTGTCTCTGAATTTGCCTATTCTGGGGACTGCAAGAAAGTGGAATCATGCAGTATTTGTCTTTTGGTGTTTGGCTTATTTCATTTAACATAACATTTTCAAAGTCCATCCGTGTTGTAGCATTGCAATATTGTGATTTATAAGAAATATTTGGTTGTATATATGGGGTCTTCAGCCACAGTTCTTGGCTCACAGCTCCCAAAACACTTGGAATTTCCTAAGTGTTGAGAGTGATCAAGGGGTCTTTTGTTATGTTAATGAAGTGACTTTTGGAAGGTACTGAAGAACCAGGGGCTGGTTGTCATTGAGCCAACCTTGTGTTTAGAAGGTAGAAACTTTCAGTCCCACCCCCTGACCTCCGGGGAGGGGAGAGGGGCTGGAGGTTGAATCAGTCACCTATGGCCAATGATTTAATCCATCGTGCCTATATAATGAAGCCTCCATAAAAATCCAAAAGAATGGGGTTCAGAGAGCTTCTGGGTTGATGAACATGTGATTTGAGGATCTTGGTGCATTCCTGGAGGGTGGAGAAGCTCCGATCTTTCCCCCATACCTTGCCCTCTGCATCTCTCCCATCAGGTTGTTCCTGAGTTAAATCCTTTTATAATAAACTGGTGATCTAGTACGTAAAATGTTTCTCTGAGTTATGTGAGCCCCTCTAACAAATTAATTGAATCCAAGTAGGAGGTCGTGGGAACCTCTAATTTATAGCCAGTTTACCAGAAGCACGGGTAACAACCTGGACTTGCAACTGGCATCTGAAGTTTGAGGTGGGGAGATGGTCCTCTGGGACTGAGCCCTTAACCTGTGGGATCTGATGCTTTCTCCAGGTAGACGAGTTAGAACTGAGTTGAATTGTAGGACAGCCAGCTGGTGTCTCGAGAATTGCTTGTTGGTGTAGGGAGCTCTCCACCCCACCATGTTGGAAGTTAAGTCTCAGAACTAAAAGAAGCATAGATCAAAATGTCATTCCTTTTCATGGCTGAATAATATTCCACTGTGTGTATATGCCACATTTTTCCCCAATTTTTTTTGTTTTTACTGTGGTAAAATTTCTCATCTTAACCATTTTTAAGTGTACAGTTTGGTGGTATTAAGTATGTTGACATTGTTGCACAGCCATCACCACCATCCATCTCCTTAACTCTTTTCACCTTATAAAACTAAAACTACCTATTAAACAATAATTCCTCATTTCCCCCTCCCTGCAGCCCCCGGCAACCTCCATTCTACTTTCTGCCTCCATAAGTTTAACTGCTCAAGGTACCTCCTATAAGTGGAATCATATAGTATTTATCTTTTAGCGATTGACTTATTTCACTAGCATAATGTCTTCAAGCTTCATCCATGTAGTAGTAAGCGTCAGAATTTCCTTCCTCTTTAAGGCTGCGTACTATTCCATTGTAGGTATGTACTACATTTTGCTTATCTGTTAATCTGTTGATGGCCACTTGGATTGTTTCTAAACTGTTATGACTAATGCTGCTATGAACATTGGTGTGCAAATATCTGTTGGTCCCTGCTTTCAATTCTTTTGGATATATGCCTAGGTGTGGAATTGCCAGGTAGAGTGTACCAATCTTTTTTTTAAATTATATTATTTTTGAATTTTATTTATTTATTTATTTTTGTAGTACTCCATGTGTTTCTTTTCTTTTCTTTTTTTTTAATTTTAATTTTTTTTATACAGCATGTTCTTATTAGTTACCTTTTTTTTTTTTTTTTTTTATAACGGTACGTGGGCCTCTCACTGCTGTGGCCTCTCCCGCTGTGGAGCCCAGGCTCCGGACGCACAGGTTCAGCGGCCATGGCTCACGGGCCCAGCCGCTCCGCAGCATGTGGGATCCTCCTGGACCGGGGCATGAACCCATGTCCCCTGCATCGGCAGGCGGACTCTCAACCACTGCGCCACAAGGGAAGCCCCTAGTTACCTATTTTATACATATTAGTGTATATATGTCAATCCCAGTCTCCCAATTCATCCCACCACCACCACCACCCCAGCCGCTTTCCCCTCTTTGTGTCCATACGTTTGTTCTCTGCATCTGTGTCTCTTATTTCTGCCGGCAAACTGGTTCATCTGTACCATTTTTCTGGATTCCACATATATGCATTAATATATGATATTTGTTTTACTCCTTCTGACTTACTTCACTCTGTATGACAGTCTCTAGGTCCATCCACATCTCTACAAATGACCCAATTTCGTTCCTTTTTATGGCTGAGTAATATTCTGTTGTATATATGTGCCACATCTTCTTTATCCATTCGTCTGTCAATCGGCATTTAGGTTGCTTCCACGACCTGGCTATTGTAAATAGTGCTGCAGTGAACATTGGGGTGCATGTGGCTTTTTGAATTATGGTTTTCTCTGGGTATATGCCCAGTAGTGGAGTTGCTGGGTCATATGGTAATTCTATTGTTAGTTTTGTTAAGGAACCTCCATACTGTTCTCCATAGTGGCTGTATCAATTTACATACCCACCAACGGTGCAAGAGCGTTCCCTTTTCTCCACACCCTCTCCAGCATTTGTTGTTTGTAGATTTTCTGATGATGCCCATTCTGACCAGTGTGAGGTGACACCTCATTGCAGTTTTGATTTGCATTTCTCTAATGATTAGTGATGTTGAATATCCTTACATGTGTTTGTTGGCAATCTGTATATCTTCTTTGGAGAAATGTCTATTTAGGTCTTCTGCCCATTTTTGGATTGGGTTGTTTGTTTTTTGATATTGAGCTGCATGAGTTGCTTGTATGTTTTGGAGATTAATCCTTTGTCAGTTGCTTCATTTGCAAATATTTTCTCCCATTCTGAGGGTTGTCTTTTTGTCTTGTTTATGGTTTCCTTGGCTGTGCAAAAGCTTTTAAGTTTCATTAGGTCCCTCTTGTTTATTTTTGTTTTTATTTCCATTACTCTAGGAGGTGGGTCAGTAAAGATCTTGCTGTGATTTATGTCAAAGAGTGTTCTTCCTATGTTTTCTTCTAAGAGTTTTATAGTGTCCAGTCTTACATTTAGGTTTTTAATCCATTTTGAGTTTATTTTTGTGTATGGTGTTAAGGAGTGTTCTGATTTCATTCTTTTACATGTAGCTGTCCAGTTTTCCAAGCACCACTTACTGAAGAGTCTTATTGTCTTTTTTCCACTGTTTATCCTTGCCTCATTTGTCATAGATCAGTTGACCACAAGTGTGTGGGTTTATCTCTGGGCTTTCTAATCCTGTTCCATTGATCTATATTTCTGTTTTTGTGTCAGTACCATATTGTCTTGATTACTGTAGCTTTATAGTATAGTAGTATAGTCTGAAGTCAGGGAGCCTGATTCCTCCAGCTCCATTTTTTTCCCTCAAGATTGCTTTGGCTATTCGGGGTCTTTTGTGTCTCCATACAAATTTTAAGATTCTTTGTTCTAGTTCTGTAAAAAATGCCATTGGTAAATTGATAGGGATTGCATTGAATCTGTAGATTGCTTTGGGTAGTATAGTCATTTTCACAATATTGATTCTTCCAGTCCAAGAACATGGTAGATCTCTCCATCTGTTTGTGTCATCTTTGATTTCTTTCATCAGTGTCTTATAGTCTTCTGAGTGCAGGTTTTTTACCTCCTTAGGTAGGTTTATTCCTAGGTATTTTATTCTTTTTGTTGCAGTGGTGAATGGGATTGTTTCCTTAATTTCTCTTTCTGGTCTTTTGTTGTTCGTGTATAGGAATGCAAGAGATTTCTGTGCATTAGTTTTGTATCCTGCAGCTTTACCAAATTCATTGATTAGCTCTAGTAGTTTTCTGGTGGCATCTTCAGGATTCTCTGTGTATAGTATCGTGTCATCTGCAAACAGTGACAGTTTTACTTCTTCTTTTCCAATTTGTATTCTTTTATTTCTTTTTCTTCTCTGACTGCTGTGGCTAGGACTTCCAAAACTATGTTGAATATTAGTGGTGAGAGTGGACATCCTTGTCTTGTTCCTGATCTTAGAGGAAATGCTTTCAGTTTTTCACCATTGAGAATGATGTTTGCTGTGGGTTTGTCATATATGGCCTTTATTACGTTGAAGTAGGTTCCCTCTATGCCCACTTTCTGGGGAGTTTTTATCATAACTGGTGTTGAATTTTGTCAGAGGCTTTTTCTGCATCTATTGAGATGATCATATGGTTTTTATTCTTCAGTTTGTTAATATGGTGTATCACATTGATTGATTTGTGTATATTGAAGAATCCTTGCATTCCTGGGGTAAATCCCACTTGATCATAGTGTATGATCCTTTTAATGTGTTGTTGGATTCTGTTTGCTAGTATTTTGTTGAGGATTTCTTTTTCTAATAAATTTATTTATTTATTTATGGCTGTGTTGGGTCTTTGTTGCTGCTCACCGGCTTTCTCTAGTTGCAGCGAATGGGGGCTACTCCTTGTTTCGGTGCATGGGATTCTCACTGTGGTGGCTTCCCTTGTTGAGGAGCACGGGCTTTAGGTGTGTGGGCTTCAGTAGTTGCAGCACACAGGCTCAGTAATTGCTGCACCCAGGCTCTAGAGCACAGGCTCAGTAGTTGTGGCAATGGGCTTAGTTGTTCCGTGGCATGTGGGGTCTTCCCGGACCAGGGATCAAACCCTTTTCCCCTGCATTAGCAGGAGGATTCTTAACCACTGTGCCACAGGGAAGTCCCTTATTGAGGATTTTTGCATCTATGTTTATCAGTGATATTGGTCTGTAATTATCTTTTTTTGTAGTATCTTCGCCTGGTTTTGGTATCAGGGCCATGGTGGCCTCATAGAATGAGGTTGGAAGTGTTCCTTGCTCTGCAATTTTTTGGAAGAGTTTGAGAAGGATGGGTGTTAGCCCTTCTCTAAATGTTTGATAGAATTCACCTGTGAAGCCATCTGGTCCTGGACTTTTGTTTGTTGGAAGACTTTTAATCACAATTTCAATTTCGTTACTTGTGATTGGTCTGTTTATATTTTCTATTTCTTCCTTGTTCAGTCTTGGAAGGTAATACCTTTCTAAGAATTTGTCCATTTCTTCCAGGTTGTCCGTTTTATGGCATAGAGTTGCTTGTAGTAGTCTCTTATGATGCTTTGTATTTCTGCGGTGTCAGTTGTAACTTCTCATTTTTCATTTCTAATTTTATTGATTTGAGTCCTCTCCCTCTTTTTCTTGATCAGTCTGGAAAAGGCTTTTCAATTTTGTTTATCTTCTCAAAAAACCAGCTTTTAGTTTTATTGATCTTTGCTATTGTTTTCTTTGTTTTTATTTCATTTATTTCTGCTCTGATCTTTATGATTTCTTTCCTTCTACTAACTTTGGGTTTTGTTTGTTCTTCTTTCTCTAGTTCCTTTAGCTGTGAGTTTAGATTGTTTATTTGATATTTTTTTTGTTTTTTTCTTGAGGTAAGATTGTATTGCTATAAACATCCCTCTTAGAACTGCTTTTGCTGCATCCCATAGGTTTTGGATCATCGTGTTTTCGTTGTCTCTAGGTATATTTTAATTTCCTCTTTGATTTCTTCAGTGATCCCTTGGTTATTTAGTAATGTTGTTTAGCCTCCATGTGTTTGTGTTTTTTTCCCTGTAAATTATTTCTAATAGTGTTGTGGTCGGAAAAGATGCTTGGTATGATTTCAATCTTCATAGATTTACTGAGGCTTGATTTGTGATCCAAAGTGTGATGTATCCTGGAGAATGTTCCTTGTGCACCTGAGAAGAAAGTGTAATCTTTTGTTTTTGGATGGAATGTCCTATAAATATCAACTAAATCTATCTGGTCTACTGTGTCATTTAAAGCTTGTGTTTCCTTATTAATTTTCTGTCTGGATGATCTGTCCATTGGTCTAAGTGAGGTGCTAAAGTCCCCCACGGTTATTGTATTACTGTTGATTTCCTCTTTTATAGCTGTTAGCATTTGCCTTATGTATTGAGGTGCTCCTATGTTTGGTGCATATATATTTATAATTGTTATATCTTCTTCTTGGATTGATCGTTTGACCATTATGTGTGTCCTTCCTTGTCTCTTGTAACATTCTTGATTTTAAAGTCTATTTTATCTGATATGAGTATTGCTACTCCATCTTTCTTTTGATTTCCATTTACATGGAATATCTTTTTCCATCCCCTCACTTTCAGTCTGTATGTGTCCCTAGGTCTGAAGTGAGTCACTTGTAGACAACATATATATTGGTATTGTTTTTGTTTTTGTATCCATTCAGTGAGCCTGTGTCTCTTGGTTGGAGCATTTAATCCATTCACATTTAAGGTAATTATTGATATGTATGTTCCTATTACCATTTTATTAATTGTTTTGCATTTGTTTTTGTAGATCCTTTTCTTGTGTTTCCCACTTAGAGAAGTTGCTTTAGCATTTGTTGTAGAGCTGGTTTGGTGGTGCTGAATTCTTTTAGCTTTTGCTTGTCTGTAAAGCTTTTGATTTCTCCGTCAAATCGGAATGAGATCGTTGATGGGTAGAGTATCTTGGTTGTAGGTTCTGCCCTTTCATCACTTTAAATATATTGTGTCACTCCCTTCTGGCTTGTGGAGTTTCTGCTGAGAAATCAGCTGTTAACCTTATAGGATTTTACTTGTGTGTTATATGTCATTTTTCCCTTGTTGCTTTTAACAATTTTTCTTTGCCTTTAATTGTTGTCAATTTGATTACTATGTGTCTTGGTGTTTTCCTCCTTGAGTTTATCCTGCCTGGGACTCTCTGTGCTTTCTGGACTTGGGTGACTATTTCCTTTCCCATGTTAGGGAAGTTTTCAAATATAATCTCTTCAAATATTTTCTCAGGTCCTTTCTCTCTCTGTTCTACTTCTGGGACCCCTATAAGGTGAAGGTTGGTGAGTTTAATGTTGTCCCAGAGGTCTCTTAGGCTGTCTTCATTTCTTTTCATTCTTTTTTCTTTATTCTGTTCTGTGGCAGTGAATTCTACCATTCTGTCTTCCAGGTCACTTATCCGTTCTTCTGCCTCTGTTATTCTGCTATTGATTCCTTCTAGTGTATTTTTCACTTCAATTATTGCATTGTTCATCTCTGTTTGTTTGTTCTTTAATTCTTCTAGGTCTTTGTTAAACATTTCTTGCATCTTCTCGATCTTTGCCTCCATTCTTTTTCTGAGGTCCTGGATCATCTTCACTATCATTATTCTGAATTCTTTTCCTGGAAGGTTGCCTATCTCCACTTCATTTAGTTGTTTTTCTGGGGTTTTATCTTGTTCCTTCATCTGGTACACAGCCCTCTGCCTTTTCATTTTGCCTATCTTTCTGTGAATGTGGGTTTTGTTCCACAGGCTGCAGGATTGTAGTTCTTCTTGCTTCTGCTGTCTGCCCTCTGGTGAATGAGGCTATCTAAGAGTTTTGTGCAAGCTTCCTGATGGGAGGGACTGGTGGTTGGTAGAGCTGGGTGTTGCTCTGGTGGACAGAGCTCAGTAAAACTTTAATCCGCTTGTCTGCTGATGGATGGGGCTGTTCCCTCCCTGTTGGTTGTTTGGCCTGAGGCAGCCCAGCACTGGAGCCTACAGGCTATTTGGTGGGGCTAATGGCTGACTCTGGGAGGGCTCATGCCAAGGAGTACTTCCCAGAACTTCTGCTGTCAGTGTCCTTGTTCCGTGGTGTGCCCCAGCCACCCCCCGCCTCTACAGGAGACCCTCCAACACTAGCAGGTAGGTCTGGTTCAGTGTCCTATGGGGTCACTGCTCTTTCCACGTGGGTCCTGTGCACACTACTTTGCCTGTGCCCTCCAAGAGTGGAATCTCTGTTTCCCCCAGTGCTGTCCAAGTACTGCAATCAAATCCTGCTAGCCTTCAAAGTCTGATTCTCTGGGAATTCCTCCTCCTGTTGCCAGACCCCCAGCTTGGGAAGCCTGACGTGGGGCTCAGAACCTTCACTCCAGTGGGTGGACTTCTGTGTTATAAGTGTTCTCAAGTTTGTGAATCACCCACCCAGCAATTATGGGATTTGATTTTATTGTGATTGTGCCCCTCTTACCATCTCTTTATGGCTTCTCCTTTGTCTTTGGATGTGGGGTATCTTTTTTGGTGAGTTCCAGTGTCTTCCTGTTGATAATTCTTTAGCCGTTAGTTGTGATTCTGGTGCTCTCAGAAGATGGAGTGAGTGCACGTCCTTCTACTCCGCCATCTTGAACTAATCTGGGTGTACCAATTTTAAATGTACAACTTGATGATGGTTTACATATGTTTACTTGTAGAACCACTATCTAAATCAAGATTTAGAATATTTCCATTACTCCAGGAGGTTCTCTAGTGCCCTATTATGGGCAAACCTGTCCCTCCCCTGACCATGATCCTTCCATGTTCTCAGCCTCAGGGTCCCTCCCTGTCCAGGCTTAGAGATTCATGGAGGGTTAACTAGGTGAATGGATTAAAGGGTCACACACACATATACACGGATACACATGCATGCACACACACACGCATACACTCACAACTGGTCTCTCTATAATCTTGTAGGTCAAAGAAATAACTTTCAATCCATCTTTTCATTTGGGCTTTTTTGGTTCCTTGTCTTCTGAGATGTTTTTAGAGGACACAATGATTCTCAGCTCCTCTTTACCTTTTTGAGGATAGACTTGGAGGTCCAAGAAAGTCATCTTGCTGGGATGGCTTTTGAATTCCTGGGTCGGAAACTGTAAAGTCACTAAGAAGCGAGCCACTGAAATGAAGGAGCCTCATCCGGTAAGAGATGAGAAGTCACAGGTCACTCTGCATCTGCAGTGGTGGGTGGAGGAGATCTTTGGCTAACCTGGTGACCCATCAAGGCCCCTTGAAGGAGGGGTGGGTTGTGAAGAGTACAAAGGATAAAGGGGGACCAGGAAGGCTTTGGGGGCTGAGGTGGCCCTGGGACTGGCTGTGACCCTCCCTGTATCTCTTGAGGTTACTGTGTCCACAATGTCCTTGCTTCTTGCTAGGTCCCTGCTCTTTCCCTCACTGCTGTCTGGGGGCCTCACCCTCTGCTCTGTGTATCTCTCTGATACTTCTGTTTATTCACATATTTGGCCTCCATGGTTTGGGTTCACCATGAGCCCCTATAACTTAGCTCAGCTCCCACCAATTGCTGCCCCAACATCTCAGGATGTCCCTGGTCAGATTCCTACCGGAGGAGATGTGGTTTCTCTTCTTATGTCAAGCCGAACCAGAGGGAGCTGCTCAGCCTGAGACAGGCTGTCTGTGGTTAGGACCCTTTCCCAGCTCCAGGGCAGTGCAGGGACTTAGGGATAAGGCAGCCTTGGCAGGCATCCTGTTGACCATTCTCAGCCTCCTGCCTTCAGGGTATCATTCCCGCTTCACAGCCGAGGACATGCCCAGCCCAACGCACAGCCTGTGTTGATGGCAAGGATGGATGTTGATGTTGGTGGTTGGAGGTGGTGTGGGGTGGGTGGGGGAAAAGAGGAGTTAGGGGGACTTAGGACCAAGTAGAAGGCAGTATTTTTCTCATTATGATTATTTCTATTCTCACCTATGTTCATGGAGTCCCTCCTGCCTCTGGAGTCCCATGGTTCTCCATGAATTCCCTGTGAACGGTGTTCACACTCCCAGTATGGTTATTACTCTCAGTATAGTTATTATTATTTTAATTGAGATATAATTGGCATATAAAATTGTGTAAGTTTGAGGTGTACAATGTGTTGGTTTGATACATTTATATACTGCGATATGATTACCACTGTGGTGTTACCTAACACCAACCTCTGTTGTGTCCCATAATTATCATTTCTTTGTGGCAAGAACAATTATGATCTTAGCAACTTTGCAATTATGATCTTAGCAACAATTATGATCTTAGCAATTATGATCTTAGCAACAATTATGATCTTAGCAACTTTTATGATCTTAGCAACTTTGAAGTTTATAATACAGTATTGTTGACTATGATCACTGTGCTGTGCACTAGATCTCCAGAACTAATTTATCTGCTGGTTGTAAGTTTGTACTTTCACATAACATCTCCCCAATTCCCCGACTCCCAACCCCTGGTAACCACCATTCTACTCTCTGTTTTTACAAGTTTGACTTTTTTAGGTTCCATATAAATGAAATCATAAAGTATTTGCCTTTTTCTGACTTTTCTTACTTGGCATAATGCCCTCAAGGTCCATCCATGTTATTGCAAATAGCTGAATAATATTCCATTGTATATATGTATGCTACATCTTCTTTAACAATTCTTCTGTTGACAGACACTTAAATTATTTCCATATCTTGGTTATTGTGAAGAATGCTACAGTGAACATGGATGTGCATCAGTATAATTATTATACATAACACTAACCTTCTTGAGGTCTATGAGAGTTCCAGTTCCTCCATATCCTCACCAACACTTGATATGGTCACTTTTTATAATTTTAGCAATTCTGATGGGTGTATAGCAAGCTCTTGAGGAAATTAAATGATTTAATGTGCTTACATTTGTTTCCCACATGTGTTTATTCTAGCACTTATCTTTATTTTTACATTATTATTATTATTTGGTAACACAGGTGATCATGCATGAAATCAATAAGACATTGTGTAAGGAATCTTTCCATTGCATATGACAGAAAACTCCAGTTGGATTAATCATAAGAGGGAATTTGTTGATTCACTCGAATGATCTGACTGAGGGCCTTCAGGAGCAGCTGGATCCAGAAGTAATGTAATCTAGATCAAAATCTCCCCTCTGCTTCTTCTGACTTGGCTCCAATCTCATATCGATCCTCTCCTCATTGTCCCAAGATGGTTACCTATACCCGCCCCCGGCCCTGGGGCTGCATTACTCCTAATCATATCCAGCAGAGAAGAAAATATCTCTTTCTACAACTGTTGAACAAAATCCTGGGTTTTACTTTTATTGGACCAGTTTATGGAACATGAAGCACTTTCATGACCAGGACAGTAGGATTATATGAATTAACTTTGACCCAAGCCAGGCACCCAACCATACAGTAGGAGGGTGGAATCAGTTTCCCCCAGGCACCTGGGAGAGGCATGGATATGGGAATAAAGGTCCAGGGCTGCTCCTGAGAAACAGAACGCATGCTGGGGCATCTGGAATAACCCATCTCCACTGAGTATGTTTTATGGTCCAGAGCTGGAATGGACCCGAGTCCTTTTGTCCTCCTAGTTTGCACTGCCCAAGGACAAACCAGGTCTCAGCAGGAGCAATCCCTAAATTAGGGAAGCACTTACCCTGTCCATGTTGCTGAAATGTTCCTCACTTCCCTGCTCAGGGCCAGACTGGAAAGCCCAGTGGAGCCTGGCTTTGTCTTCCCCACTGCTATCATTTCTTTCTTTCTTTCTTTTTTTTTTAGTTTTTTTTTAAACATCTTTATTGGAGTATAATTGCTTTACAGTGGTGTGTTAGAAGACCCCGAATAGCCAAAGCAAACTTGAGGACGAAAAATGGAGCTGGAGGAATCAGGCTCCCTGACTTCAGACTATACTACAAAGCTACAGTAATCAAGACAGTATGGTACTGGTACCATTTCTTTAAACTCAATCTCAGCTGCAATGCAGTTGTCCCAGTTTCCAGGTTAAGGCTTCTGGCTCTTGAGCGTGAGTTACACTTCAGTTATTTGAATGAGCTATGATCTGTCCACGGCTGCTTGATGGAGGATTCTGATCCGAGCCTCTGCACCCACACCCTCCTCAGCTCTTTCTTCAGCAGCTATGCTGCCTGTCTTACTGTAACTCTCAGGGAATCTCCTTCTTCCTTCCCAGCTCTCTTCCCTGCTTCTATTGCTCTTTTTCTTCTTTTGTTTTCCTTCACTCCATCAGTTTTTTGTTCTGCCTCCTTTTATCTTCCCTTTGTTCTAGTTGCTGATGTTGGGGAGGGCTTGCATTTTTTCTTGGTTTTGTTTTAACATTTCACATTACTGATGGGTGTTCCTTTTATTTTATTTCCATCTTGAAAACCTGGTCATTCGTGGCTAGCCAGATTGGGACCCTGGCACACTCAGACATTTCTTGTTCTTTTGTGTGTGGCCACTGGCTGTAAAAACAGTGTCTTGCGTCTCCAACTCCTTACTTGGAGGCAGGAAATCTGAATTTTAGCCCTGAGTCCCCCAACTAAGTGCTTAAGTTTCCTTCTTCCTGAAGAGGCCAGAGGCTCCCAGTTCTTCTGAGATATTTGTGCAGTGCCATGATATGCCCACAGCAACATACCAGGCTGTTGGGAAAAGTAAACCAAGGTGAATCTAAACAAGCTGCTCTCTCTGCCCTCGAGGGCTTTGCGGTTGCAGACAAACATGGATTTGGACACCCCATGCTCTTCTGGCCCTCAGAACCCAGAGCTTCTTCCAGGTGCCAGGCCGCATGCCGTGCACTCCATTTGCAATCTTGCTCATTCCTCCCTGAGAGTGGACGTTGATATCTTAGCCCCATCTCCTAGATGAGGAATACTGAGGCACAGAGCCTCAGACTGACTCGTCCAAGGCAGTAGAGCCTGCCCTTGTATTCATACTTCTTCGCTCTGCCGTGTGGTTCTTCTTTCTTCCACTGACCACAGATTCCTAACTTCTGCTGTATAGCTTCTACAGAACCCATCTCCTTTGTATTTGTGGGAAAGGAGGTTGAGGAGGACAAGAAAAAAGTAAGGAGGATTAGAGGCTAAGAAAGCCCGCCCACACCTGCTGCCTCTGAATGCAGTTGCTGTCATGGTCCAAGTTGCTGGGGGGAAAGGGTTGCTGAATATTCTTAGTGTCAAGATTTAATTTTTCTAGTGTGGGCAGTGGGCCAGAGAGTGTCTTCCCTATAATGCACCTGCATGCTCATTGAGGAAATAGCTATCGATTTATATTTACTCTGTGCAAGCCACAGAGGGTTGAGAGCAAAACTAAGATTTGGGTCAATGATTCCTTCTCTGAAGACACCTCTAGTCTAGAGTACATCAGTGGCGATTCTGCAGGAAAGGATGTGATCTTTACCCTAAGAGAAATAATAATGATAGTGGTATCATCAGACTCTAGCAGTGTCCTTCCAGTCTGGCTCTGTCCTTAGCATTTTGCATGTATTAACTCATTGCTACAGTGCCCCCCAGCAGGTGGGTTTTGTTACCATCTGTGCTTTATAGGTGAGGAAGCTGAATCAAGAGAGGTAGTGGCTCTGTCCTGGGCACACAGATAATAAGTTGGAAGTAGGGATTTGAACCCTGGCAGGATGGCTCCAAAGCACAGCTGCACTCTGTCTCCTCCAGTGCCCCAAGCACTCAGAAAACCCACTCCACTCCCATCTGGGGGTTCTGAGGAGGAGTTTTGCAGGAGAGACATTTGAGCTGGCCTTGCACGGGAGGAAGGGGGCTGTCCCCCTGTGGACATGTGGGGGGCAGTCCCTTGGGCTGCAGGGCTGGCCTGAAGCAACAGCAGGCCCTCCACTCCCAGGGGCGGGAACCAAAGCCTGACATTTTGCTTCTCCAAATAACTGCATCACCTCGCGTGACTGCAGTGGCGTTCACGGTCATACATCGCCCGTGTCTTGAAAACGTCAGCAATAGTGCATGTACGTGGAATCCCAGAAGTGGATTCTGTGATGCACCTGAAGGCTTTTCCTTCAGCGCTTCTCCATCTCCTGCTCTTCAACTACTCAGAGTGCCCTTGTGTTCTAGTGGGGCAGGACTGGATCATATGAGGAATGGATGGGTTTTTATTCTGTCCTTTGATGTGGTGGCCTCTTGGGTACTTAGGTTTATCTTCTGCAGGCTAACATGTCTCAGATCACTCTGCTCACTTCTTGAGACCGTGGAGATCTCCCTCCCTTCCTCCCTCCCTTCTGCGTGCCTGTCTGGAGGCGGCATCTCCTCTGGGCTCAGCCCTTTGTGGGCTGCTGCCCTATGGGTGGGTAACAAGGAGGGTAGAGTCTGGTGGGGAGAGGATTGTGCAGTTGGATGATCTCAAACTCACGTCATGCCCTCTGGAGGTGTGTAGAAAGTGCAAAGCGACAGGGGGCCAGTACGGACTTCTGTTTGAGGGGTTACAGGAGGTTTCCAGGGGGGGAGGTGAGGTGTGGCTGACTCCGGATGGACAGACAGGCAGATAAGGTGGAGGGGATTATCCCAGGAGTTACGGAATGGGCACAGCTGACAGCAGGCTTTGAGGGGCGACACTAAATGGAGGGGAGGATTGGACTCATCTCTGGATCCTCAGTGAGGGTCACACCTCAGTCCGCTCAGTTTCCAGGTGAGAAAGGGCAATGCAGGTTCTGACAATCACTTGGGATTCTTGGGCCCTGGCTTCCCTTTCTGCTCTCTCCTCGCTGGCCTGCAATGGTTGCAGAGCCCATAGCAGAAGCCTAGCCACGGAGGCAATAAGTGGAATTTCTTCATGTGATGGAGAGACTTTGGAAGAAGGCTCCAAAGGGAGCACATGCATATTTTCTCTTATTTTTGGTCACATGGATAACAGAGGAACACTTCCCTGCTGCACCACTTGTGGACACATCCTGTTCCCCATATCCGCTGGGCAGAGCCAGTTCCCCTGAGACAGTCTCTCGATGAACGTCATGAGCAAAGCGTTCTGAATTCTTATTGTTTCCCATCAAGATTGCCCTCAGCCCTGATACGAGCCAGGTTCTTTCCCCATCTTCAGCTGCATAGTTCAGCGCTGTCTGGGGTGACAAGACACCCCGGGTTGCCCAGGATGGAGGGGTTTCTTGGGAAACAGGACTTCCAGTTTCAAAATGGGGAAAGTTCCAGCCAGACTGGGACAAGTTGGTTACCCTAATTCCACAAATTCTGGCCCCATAAAACCCCTTGTTCTTGTACGGCTGGGTTGATGGAGGAGTCCACTGAATAGTTCTGGGGGTCACTTGGCACCTCACCTCCACGGGGGCTGCAGGAGCCATTATGCAGTCACTGCAGATTTTTCAAAGCCGGCCAGAAGCTAGGTCCTGCCTGCGCTCGGCTCTGATTGGTCCTGACGGTATCATCCATAACCCTGTGGCCTGAGCACTGTTGCCAGGGAGATGGGGTATTGTCATCAGCCGGGCTGGCGGACCCTTCCGAGTGGCACCAGGGGAGAGAGAGGAGGGGCAGGCTGCTGTGATGGGCCACCCCACCAGAACAGGCCAGGGAGTTTCCCCAAAGGAACTAGGGTGCTGGGAAGACAAAGGCGATAATGGCCCTACAGCAGTCGCAGCGGAACAGAGCACGGGCTTTGGAGCTTCCACGCCTTTGTTTGCATCTCAGGAGCGTGCGACTCAGAAAATTGCTTCTTTGTGCTCCAGAATCCTCATTTATAAATGGGAATAGTATTTCTCACCTTGCAAGTCTTGCTGGCATATTACGGGCATATAATAAATGGTGTCTGTAGTTATTATTGCTATTATGAAATCTGACCTCCGGCCCCCTGCCCTAGCTCCCTCCCTCCGCCACACCAATGCCGTGGGCAGTTTGCCACCCGGTGGGGCTCACTCTGGGCTGCTTCTGGTATATAGTTCCACTCTGTGCTCTGAGGACTCCGGGGCTCCTCACGGGCACCTCAGGGGCTTCTGGGGAGGATGCAGGGTGCATGGGGGGCTTTGGAGGGCTTGGCTGTGCAGTAGGACATCCCAGGCCCAGCATCTGTACTTCACTTAGAGCAGTTCAGCTCTGGGGAACCACTTCATGTTTGGTTTTTCAGAAAGGCTTCGTTTCGAGAAAGGACTTAAAAATACGTCGTTGTACTGGACCTTACAGGGATACTATACACATTAGGGAAGCAAAAGTCGCAGATTGTGGCAGCCTTGGCTGGCTTTCAGGGTTTTGCTGACCCCACTCTCTCCTGGCCTTGGTCACGGAATCCCCAGTGACCCACGATGGGGTTCTGCTGGGGAGATGACATTCTCCTCTCCCTGCCCTGGGGACTCTATGTTTTAAGTCAGTCCTGTAGTTTCTGCAGAACTGAAAGCCGTCACTCGAAGTCACACTTGGTCTCTTATTATTTGGTTGGTCTAAGCAGGTTGTTCTGTTCATCCTCCCATTACTTTCAAACAAAGAGGGGATGATGAAGTGACCGCTTGAATTCCACAGGCAGGAGAGCCCAGGAGTAGGCGTTGCCGGGGCAACAGTGATTGGCACAGGAGACGGGGGGATGAAATCATCCCTCTCCTTCACACCTGACAAGGGTCCCTGCTCTTTTAAGGAGGTGTTGCTCTAACATTCCGGTGGACAGAGAGGAAGCATCGGTTTCCTGGTTACAAATGTAACGCACATAGTAAGGTCCTCCTTCCTGTTCTGTGTGGATATCCCATACGCCCTACGGGGCAACAGAAAGATGAGAGCAACAGGCCTGAGGGCCTCTCAGCCTTGGGAACCCCTCTGCTTTGGGCAATCTTCTCTGCCTTGCCATCCATGTGGGAGGCCAGTGTCTTACCAGCAGTCAGGTACAGGAGGTACCCACTTTCCAGGTGTGGTACCTCCCCCAGACTAAGACGTCATGACAGTTTCCTCCTTTCTTAAGTATTTCTGTGAACTTTCTCAGAATCACAGGCCAAGGCCTGGGTTCTGTAAGGAGGACTTTAGCTGATCTATTCCCTATATGCACGGGTTGTGGCGCAAATTTTTGGAGAAGTCCTACAGATATGTCTCTCATTCTCCCGACACCCTTCTCTTCCATCCTCCCCTACGTACCCTTCTTGCTCTGCCTTTGTGTCTCTGCTGTGTGTCACCCCCGCCTCCTTGGGACCCTCCACATAGAGAAAGGCTGACTCTTTCATGAGTCTGCAGACACTATAGACTCCAGTTAGATGGGAAGGGGGTTTTCCTCTGCCTAAGCTTTAGAGAAGGGAGGTAGGGGTGTGTGGTAGTCAGGTTCTACCAGAGAAACAGAATGTCTGTGATACAGAATGAAGGATTGATTTTAGGGATCTGACCTTGTGCACTCGTGGAAGCTCGTACAACCCTCCGTAAGGCCGTTGCCTCTGCATCTGGCACTGGGCTTGAAGTCAGAAGGGCTGGCTGTTGGTGAGAAGGTGGCTGTGAAGTGGGGGAAGCCAGGGTAAGCTGGGACCCAACAAGGAGGTGCTGGGACCCGCATCAGTTTCATCCACCTGCAAACACTCCACCTACGGGACATGGATGCCCTGCAGGAGAAGCTGGTGCGCTTTGTCGCAGAGCAGCACTCCTGGCCCAGGACCCAGAGAAGCCGAAAGAGGAGATCCAGTGGGGGCCGAGAAAGCTGAAGCCTGGCTGCTGCCTGACACTCACAAGGTGAGTGACGATGCGCTCAAGCTGTACCTTGACCTTGAACGTGGATTCTGAGCCTGAACGTGGCTGCAGCTTCATGTCCATCTTCCAAATCCTGCACAAATTCCTCCTGTGGCCCAGAATTCTACGTGCATGGAAGAGAATTCTGGGAAAGATCGTTTCAGCTTGGCTAAATCGACGGGGTGCAAAGTAGTCACCACGTGGGGAGACAGCGGGTGATTTCAACCATAAACCACTTTCTCCTTATGACCTGTGGTTGGTTTCTTTTTAATTGTCTAAGGGCAAACACCCCTTAGCATCATGCAGGCCACAGAAAATAACACCATGACCACTATCTTTTCCACAGAGACTACACAGTTTCATTTCCCAAGAGGAAAATGTATTCCTTCTAACGGCAGTTAACCCTATTCCATGTGAAGTGATCACCCTGGCGGAAGACGGTGCCTCTTTCTTGGGCTAGTTTTCCTTATGAAGGGTCCTCCACCTTAGCTCTGAATGCTTCCAGTAGCTTCTTCAAGATGCCCATATTTTTGCCTGCAAGGCTCCCTAGAGGCTAATATCCTGACTGTCTGTGATGGTTAATTTTATGTGTCAACTCGACTGGTCTGATAATCCTTACCCCATTCAACTCGCCTGTTTCGCCTGTGCAGAAGACAGATGGATTTTGGAGAATGACAGTGGATTATCTTAAGCTTAACCAGGTGGTGAGTCCAGTGGCAGCTGAAATACCAGATGTGGTTTTATTGCTTGAGCAAATGAACACTCCCCCTGGTACCTGGTATGTGGCTATTGATCTGGTAAATGCTTTTTTCTCCATTCCTGTCCATAAGGCCAAACAGAAGCAATTTGCTACCCGTTCACTCTGCTACCTCAGGGGCGTATCGACCCTCCAGACCTATGTCATCATTTAGTTTGCAGGGATCTGGATGGCCTTTCCCTTCCACAAGATATCACACTGGTCCATTACATTGATGACCCTATGGGGACTGGACCTAGTGAGCGGGAGGTAGCAACTTCTCCAGACTTACTAAGAAGAAATTTGTGTGTCAGAGGGTGGGAAATAAATCCAACTAAAATTCAGGGGCTTTCTACCTCAGTGAAATTTCTAGAGGTCAGTGGAGTGGAGCATGTCGGGATATCCATTCTAAGGTGAAGGGCAAGTTGTTGCATCTGACTCCTCCTACAACCAAGAAAGGGGCACAAGATCTCGGGTATCTCTTTGGATTTTGGAGGCAACGTTTTCCTCATTTGGGTGTTGCTCTGAATCATTTACTGAGTGACCCCAAAAGCTGCTTATTTTGAGTGGACTCCAGAAGAAGAAAGGCTCAACAATAGGTCCAGGCTGCTGTGCAAGACGGTCTCCCACTTAGGCCACAGGATCCAGGAGCTCCAATGCTGCTTGAAGTGCTCGTGGCGCTAAGGATGCTGTTGTGAGCCTTTGGCAGGCCCCTCTCGGGGAATCCCAGCACAGGCCTTTAGGATTTTAGAGCAAGACCCTCCCATCCTCCACAGATAACTACCCTGCTTTTGAGAAACAGCTCTTGGCCTCCCCCTGGGCCTTAGTAGAGACTGCACATTTAACTTTGGGCCACCAGGTTACCATAAGACCTGAGCTATCTGTCATGAGCTGGGTGTTATCTGATTCAGCAAGTCATAAAATTCGGTGTGCATAGCAATATTTCATACTCAAAATGGGAGTGACATGTACGTGGTTGGGCCTTGAAGACACAAGTAAATTACATGAGGAAGTGGCCCAAGTGCGATGGTCCCCACTCCTACTACACTGCTTTCTGTCTCCCAGCCTGCGCCATGGTCTCATGGGGAGTTCCCTAGGATCAGCTGACAGAAGGAAAGAAGATTGGGGCCTGGTTTACAGGTGGTTTTGCACAATAGGCAGGCACGGCCTGAAAGTGGATGGCTGCAGCACTACAGCCCGTGTCTGGGACATCCCTGGAGGACGTGGTGAAGGGAAATCCTCCCAGTGGGCAGAACTCTGAGCAGTGTACCTGGTTGTTCACTTTGCTTGGAAGGAGAAGTGGCCAGTGAACTATTGATTCATGGGCTGTGGCCAATGGTTTGGCTGGATGGTCAGGGACTTGGAAGGAACATGATTGGAAAATTGGTGACAAAGAAATTTGGGAAAGAGGAACGTGGATGGACTCTCTCTCCCTCTCGCCTCTACTCCACTCCTCTCAAGCCACGTGGCTCCTTTCGGTTCCCCAGACACTTTGCAGTTTGTACTTGCCCTTCACCCCTTCTTGACCACTAGGTAAGTGGCCTTCCCAGTTACTCTCTGGCTCCTTACCCATTCATTGCCCTTCCAGCTCTCATCAGTCTGTACTTGTTTCTTTCTTCATGTGTGTCTGTTACCTGTCTCCCCTACTAGAATGCGGCTTCTTGCAGGCTTAGCCTTGTCTGCCCTGTTCATTGTGGTCTGTGCTCTTGCCTAGCAAATGTGGAAAGCACTTGATAAACATTGCTCAAATGGGTGAGTGGAGAATGCGGTGATTCTGTAGAGAACGGGGGAAAAACACTGGTGCAGATCAGAGGGGAAGTGTGTTAATGGTTCCGTTGGTCAACCACACCATTGGGATGCCTACTGGCTCAGACCCCAAATGGGCCCTTGAGAGCTTGCAGTGAAACTTTTAGTATGAGAGCAAATATCACAAACCTGACATTCCAAATGAATACCCTGGTTGTATGAGCCATATGCAATCTTTCATGCCAACAATCATAATATGAATTGAGTGTTTACTATACACTCAGCTTTGACTGTGTAATAAACAAACACAGAATCTCAGTGGTGTTCAGCTCACCTGTCCACGGGTCAGCCGGGGTTTTCCTGATCTACGTGGAACTTGGCTGGGTTGGGCTCCTGCTGCAGGCTGGATCCAGGTCTTTTCCACATGCTCCTCCTTATACTAGCTGGTTCCTTAAGCCAAGGCAAGATCAAGAGAGGGCAATGCCAGGCACACAGGCATGTTGCAAGCCATTCTTAACATTTCATTGGCCAAAGCACATAACATAGTCAAGTCCAAAGTCAGGGGCAGGGAAGGTTCCTCCCCACCCCCTGAAGCAATGGCAAGGGTTTGGATGTCTAACACTATAGTATACCATACTCCTATATATAGTATAGTATATGATATACTATATATAGTATAGTATACTATATATAGTATATATAGTGTAGTATATACTGTAGTATATACAGTATAGTACATACTATAGTATATATATTATGTAGTATATACTATAGTATATATAGTATATAGTATATACTATATATAGTATACAGTGTAATATTCTCTATATTACATATAGTATAATATATAAAACATATATAGTATAATATATAAGTAATATATAAGTATAGTATAACTATATATTGTATAATAGATACATACATTATATATAGTATACTATATGTATATATTATATATAATATATAGTAAATATATATTATAATATATAGTATATATAATATACTATATTATTGAGAGTAAAGAGATCAAGAACCCTCAAGATTGATGCTGTGGGTCATCATACGTAGATATGCACTTACATAAAGGCATTCCGTGCTGTGCAGAGGGCAAAGCTGCTGCCGAGAATCTGCTTCAGTTATGATGGAACATTTCAATTCCATCATCTGCCACATTCTCTAACCAGAGGTCTTTTAGCACAAGATAGGCTGGTGGGAAAGGGATCTGTGTGGAGGGCTTGATGCCATGTCCTGTTCTGTGTGTATCTGTGTTTGTGTGTTTATAGAAAAATTCAATACTTAATTGTATGGTTGGCCTGCTCACCACTAATTTCTAAAAGAGACGTTCCAAAGCCATGGTTAGGTTCGCTCATATCTCATAAAAGCCATAACTTGGCTGCGGGCACCCAGAAACTAATCCTGTGTGGAGACAGGGGCAGCAGCCACCTGGGAGGGCTTGATGTTCTGGAAGACTCACACTGTGCTGAGAATTATTGGTCACCTCTCCAGCATCCATTTCCCTTCCTGCTTCCTAAATGGATCCCAAATTTCCCAGCATGTGGTTTGCAGATCCAGAAGTGGACTTTTATTGGTTGAAGACAATTAACCTAATTCTTGCTACAGTGAATTGGTTCAGGAGTGGGAATGTGGTGTGGAGTTCTTTTAAGGTTGTGGAGAAGAGAAACTCTCTTCCCCTTGAGGTACAAATGAGGAAGATGAACCCTGTTAACTCTCTTGTGACCATGAGAGGAGTCAGCCTTAGGATGAAGACATGCTGAGGAAGGTCCACAGAAAGGTGGAAGGAAACGGATGCTGAGCAACATTTTTCAGCCACTTGATCAGCCCATACCTGAAGCCTATACTACCTCCAAAAATCTTTAGTTCCCTTTAAAGCTTGAGCCTGAGTAGGGTTTTCTGTTACTTGAAATGAAAATAATGTGCACTATTACACCCACCCAGCCAAAGTGTTCTTTCCTGGTCTGCTCTGTTACTGGAAACACCCACTAATAAAATCGCTGCTCTGGGATAAATCATGCTACCCAAAATACTTCAGGAAACATTACTCTGGAATTCCCACTCATCTCAGGAAAAGTTCCTAGTCTTGTGGAACAGACAGATGTATCATGTCACGAGAGGCTGGCACAATCTGTGCTGGGATGGAGCATGGACATGTGTACATAGAGTGACAAGGACTCCAGAGCTTGACTGCAGCCTCATGTTACCTCCCATTATTTCAGTAAAAGAAGCAAAGTGCCTCCTCATTGGGATATAGGCTCTTCCCAGAGGACTGTGGGAAGGTTTTAACTAACAATATTTATGGGGCATCATCACCCACCAAGCACTGTTCTAGATAGTGGAGATAGCACAGTCAGTCTTAGTCAGCTTGGGCTGCTATAACAAAATACCATCTACTGGGGAGCTTATACAACAAACACTATTTCTCATGGGCTCCCTTGCAGATGGCTTCCTTCTTGCTGTGTCTTCACATTGTGGAGAGAGAGGAAGAGCAAGCTCTCTGGTCTCTTCTTATAAGGACACTAATCCTGTTATGAGGACCCCACCCTCAGAACTCATCTAAACCAATTACCGAAGACCCCATCTTAAAATACCATCACATTGAGGGTTAGGGCTTCAACATATGAATTTGAGGGCAGGGGTGGTGGGGGAACACAAACACTCAGTTCATAACATGCCTTGAGCAAAACAGAGCCCCTGCTCTCATGGATCTTGCATTCCATAAAGGAGGCAGACAATGAGCAAACCAGCAATATACAATGGATGATGGAAGAGAAGAAAAATAAAGTGAAGAAAAATAAAGCATGGCAGATAGAGAGTTGTAGGAGCAGAGGGAAGACCTGTGTTAGGAGGTGATGGTGGAGAAAAGACCTAGGAGGAAGTGAGAGGGTGAAGCATGGAGCCAGGAGTGGGTAGAGTGCTCCAGGCGGACAGAATAGCAAGGACAAAGACCCAGAGCTGGGACGAGGCCGGAAGGCTAGAGCAGAGGGTCTAGGGACCAAGGGGCTGGAGGTGAGGTCAGAGAGTTAGTGGGAACCATATCCTAGGTCTTCTAGGCAATAAGATGAGGGCCTATGGAGGGTTTCAAGCCCAACATGATTTGATGTATGGTTTTAAAGGCTCCCACTGGCTGCTGTATGGAAAAAAAGACTCTAGAAAAGTTTAGGGGGTTGGATGGTGGTAGCCCAAAAGATATGTCTACATCCTCACCCCTAGAACGTGTGAATGTGACCTTACTTAGAAAAAGGGTCTTTGCAGATGTAATTAAGTTAAGCATCTTGAGATGAGATCACTCTAGATTATATGGGTGGGACCTATTCCAACCCAAAGTCAAATGTCCTGTAAGAGAAAGAAGAGAAAACACAGACACAGAGGGAAAGGCCACGTGCAAACAAAAGCAGAGCTTAGAGTGCTGCAGGCACAAGCCAAGGGATGCTTACAGCCATCGGAAGCCAGACAAGGGAAGGAAGGATTCTCTCCTAGAGCCCCTGGAGGAAGCATGGCCCAGCTGACACCTTGACTTGGCACTTCTGGCTTCCAGAGCTGTGAGATAATAAATGTCTGTTGTTTAAGGCACCAAGTTTGAGGAAATGTGTTAAGCAGCCACAGGAAACCAGTGCGAGAGGAAAGAGTAGTGCAGGGCATCTGGAAGAAGGCCATTGCAATAATTCAGGTGAAACACGAAGCTACCTTGGCTGAGGGGGGGAGCAGTGAAGGGCCAGAGGGTGTCCTATTGTGAAGGTAAGCTAGTTGTGGCCTGAGTAACTGTAGAATGAAAGGGACGTCTTCAGAAGAAGTGACTGGGAGCATCAGGTTAATGTGTGTGGGAAGGTCAGGAGTTGAAGATGTGTATTCGATGCCACCCAGGTGGCAATGTCAAGTAGGTAGTTGGATATATGATCTTGTTACCTGCACTGGAAATAGAAATCTGAGAGTCATGGACATATGGATGGTACTTAAAGCCAAGAGCCTGGATGCTTGCTCCAAGGAGTGAGAGTAAACATAGAGGAGGAGCTTTTGGACACACTGTATTACCAAGGAGGCCAGGGAGGCGAGAAGGATGGTGTCCTGGAAGCCAAATGAAGGAAGTACAGGTCTATTCAAGACAAACTGGACATAATTTCATCCTTCGGTAATCAAAATAAAAATTGTATTACTCAAGAATTGTGGCTTGGGCTTCCCTGGTGGCGCAGTGGTTGCGAGTCCACCTGCCGATGCAGGGGACATGGGTTCGTGCCCCGGTCCGGGAAGATCCCACATGCCGCGGAGCGGCTGGGCCCGTGAGCCATGGCCGCTGAGCCTGCGCGTCCGGTGCCTGTTGCTCCGCAACGGGAGAGGCCACAACAGTGAGAGGCCCACGTACCGCAAAAAAAAAAAAAAAAAAAAAAAAAAAAAAAAAAGGATTTGTGGCTTATACCACCTCTTTCTCCCATCCTTGAGGACATGAAGAAATGTATCATGACTGCCATGTCAATCATCTATCTGGGATATGCTACACAGGTCTGGGCTACAGACCCAGGATCAACATGGGCCATGGGAGACAAGGGGCACATGTGGAAGGTTTATAAGACGATGGAAATAAAAATGATAGCTCCTTGAAGAATGGGTTTTGACTACTTGTTTGTATAATCCAGTTACTGAGCAATACATTTTTGAAAGTGTTTGATACTTTTTGGATCACGCTGTCATTTAAGAGGAGGGTGTGGCATCTTTGTCAATGCTGCTGGAGATCAAGGCAGTGAGGGCTGGGTATTGACCACTGGATTGAGCACCGTGGGGATCTTTGGTGGGATTGGAAGGAGCCATTTCCAGGGGGTGGTGAGGCTGAGAGCTTGACTGGAGTGGATTTAAGAGAGAATGAGAGGAGAGAAACTAGACAGCTCGAGTTTAGTTAATGTTTTAGAAAATCTACTCTGTGAAGGAAAACAAAGAAATATGGAGGTAGCTGGAGGGGGAGGTGGAGGTCAAAGTAGTTAAAAGTATTTTTTAGAGAGAAGAAAGAGCAGCATGTTTGTAAGACGATGGGGAAGATTCAGCAGAGAGGGGAACACCAAATATGCAGGAGCCAGGGGAGTTCATTGCTGTTATAATGCCCTAGAGGAAGTGAGAGGTGATGGCGTCTAGGCATCCAGGGCTTGGGGAGGGGCTGGCCTTTGCAAAGAGCCCACTCAGTGACAGGAGGAAAGCAGGGAGAAGGGACAGGTGCAGGTAGGTGAGTAGATCCAATGGGTTTCTCTCCTGACTGCTACTGTTTTCTCACAGAGGAATGAAAGCAAGGTTATCAGTTGAGAGTGAGCAATGGGGAGGAGGTTTGGAAGCTTGAGGAGAAGGCACAGAGAATGTTCCCCAGGTGAGTGGGGGAGAACCTGAATAGGGAAATATGGGATTACTGGGCAGGGCCAAGGGATATTTGTGATTGTGATTGTTGAGGTGAGTCCATCAGCACAGCTGGGTGTGTCTCTCCAGCCACGTTCAGTTGCTAGGAGTGGGCACAGAGTAGGCGGGAGGTTGGGTTTCATTAGGCTTTTCCTGGGCAAGAAGAAGGAACTATGGGTACTGGGACTGACCATGTCTGAAAGGGAGTAATGACCCTGGAATCTAACCAGGCAAGGGGGACAGGTTCTCTTGGTGGTTGGGTCATTGATGGAAGTGCTGATGGGTTTTTAAGATGGTTAGAGTTGGGTTCATAAGAGGTGTAAAGTGGAAAGACAAGAGATAGTGGTCTGTGGGTGGGGTGTTTGAAATTGGGATTCTAGAGAGAGTGGAGTGAATTAGCGTGTTAAGCCTGTCATAACAAAATGCCTTGACTGGGTGGCTTCACAGCAGAAATTTATTTCTTCACAGTTCTGGAGGCTGGGAAGTCTAAGATCAAAGTGCTGGCGAGGTAGGTTTCATTCTGAGGCCTCTTGTCTTGGCTTGTAGGAGACCTTCATCTTGCTATGTGCTCACATGACTTCTGTCACGCTGAGGGACAGAGAGAGATGGCAAGTTCTCTAGTGTCAATTCTTATAAGGGCACTAATCCCATCATGAGGACCTAACCCTCATGACCTCATTTAACCCTAATTACCTCCCTGAGATCCCCGTCTCCAAATACCATCCCATCAGGGGTTAGGGCTTCAACACATGACTTTTGAACATTCAGTCCGTAACATGCAATTATTGACAATGACACAGCCTAAGCATTGAAGATTATAGGATGAAGAACAGTATAATTGGAGGCAAGGAGGCCGAGGAACTAAATGGGAAGGGTATTGGGAGAATTGTCTTCATGGAACTGAAATTGCTAAGTGTTATGACAGGAGTGGTTTTTGGAAAGAGAGGCAGTGAGGCTGGTGCTAAAATCTTTAAGGAATAGGGTTGGGTGGAGAACACTGCTGTCTCTGGGGGTGAGTGGGTGGAGTGCTTAAGAAGCTGGACTCTAGTGCGAGCTCCTGAGTTTGAATCTTTTCTGTGTGATCTTTGGCAAACTACTCAGCCTGGGCCTTAGTTTCCTCATCTGGAAAATGAGGCTGATCATCATACCTACCTCATGGGGTTTTGAGAGGTTTAATGAATTAAAAAATGTAAAGCATCACAGGGGTGGGGCAGGGCGGGGCTGGGGGTCTAGTCTAGTGGCGTGAGCTTCTAAAGGTTGATGAGCTTTTTTTAGGGAAGTGGGAGAGATAAAGGCCTGAACATGGCAAGTAGGATGTCTCCTCCATCTCTGGGCCAGGGACACATGGATTTTGGGAAAGAGAAGAGCCACCTTTGAGCAGACAGCAGAGGTAGCAGAGTTTTCAAGAGAGAACTGGGTTTTGGTGAAGGGAAGATCCAGGGAAGAAGATGAAAATTGAGAATTTTGCTGAGAATGGACAGTGAGAACCACAGGACCCAAGGCTGGGAGATTGGGAGGGGTCGTAGCTGGGTCACAGCAGAGTATACAAAGCTCTTTGGGGAGGAGAGACCAGGTGATGGGGGGTGGATGGGAGTCATGGGCTCCGGGTAGTGACTAAGGCACGGTGGAATTGGTCTTGAAGATTTCTTAGCCTGTGGTGCTGAGATGAAGAGTGCTGGTATGTATGTGTGGTGATGGCAGAGGGGCTGCTTTCCCAAGAGCATGTGGGCCCCTGCTGTGGAGCTGAGCCAAGGGTGAGCATGTCCTTGGCACTGGAGTCAAAGTCCCTGAGGATGGGTGGGGGATGTGAGGGACTACAGCGGGGACTGGTGCACTAGAGGTGCAGGGAGGTGAAGGGACCTATGTGTATTTTTTACAAGGCAGACCTTTAGCCTGAGAGTCAGATCATTGCTTTCTAAAGATCACCCAGGATGTGGGTGGATGATGGATGATGGATGATGGATGATGGATGAAGGAACAGGAAGAAATCCATCCTCATCAATGGATGAGGCACAGATAACGAAGACCAGAAATCAGTAGGTGGAGGTGACAGGAGGATGGAGGGTAGGAGAGCAGATCTGAAAGAACTTTAAGGATGTACTTCCTGAGCAGATCTCTGAACAAACAAGGCCCAGTATGGTCACTGGAACCCAAAGTTGCTGATAAGAGGCTGAAAAGTAGGCAAGGAGTGGGGGCCCGTTGCCAAGGCAATAAATTGCCATTTTTAATGATTCTTTTGAGTTTTCCAGAGCCTCAGTTTCCCTCACTACTCCACTGACACAAGAAGAATATATCCAGTTTCCCTTGGCATGTCAGCAGTGGGGAGTGAGTGCACGGGCTATTGATATGCATTTGAGCACTCCGTGAAGAATGCCTCCAATTTGCCTAGTGCAGTCCTATCAAAGCACTTTCATGTCCGTATCTCATTTAATGTTCATGACTCTGTCCGTCAATAGAAGCAGATGATGATGGTGAAAACAGAGATCATGAAAAGGCGGCTAACGTTTATAGTGCGCTTCCTCAGTATCAGTATCAGTCTCTGTACTAAGCGTTCGCCAGCATGGTCTTATTTGATTCTCACAGCAATCCCTCGAGCTACACAGAATTACTGTTTCCATTTAAACATGAGAAAACTGAGGCATGGAGAGGTTAAACAAATTTCCTGAAGTTGTGCATTTAGTAAGGGCCTGGAACTGGGTTTTGGACTCAGGCAATAAATGGACACCATGATCCATTAACCATTTCTGTCGTATATGAAGAATGGAAGTTTCCGCATTCTTGCGTTAGGTGAAAGGTTGTCAGGCCTGATCCAGCCCACTGGTGGTTTTGTAGATAAAGTTTTATTGGAATCCAGCCAGGCCCTTTCACTTATGTATTGTTTGTGGCTGGCTTTCATGCTACAGATGACAGAGTTGAGTAGTGATGACAGAGATTGCCTGACCCACACAGCCTAAAAGATCTACCGTCTGGCCCTTTACTCCAAGTTTGCTGAGCCCTACACTAGACTATTTTTTTATTTGTCTATTTCTTCTTACCTGTTTATTTCTCTTTCTACCAGCCATAAGATAATATATAAAATATAAAAGTAAAGGAAGATTATTCCTAATGTAGCATCCTGTTTTCATGGGCATTTTACCAATGCCAAGTTGCAAAAGAAAGAACAGTTAAGGTATCATCAGGTGAGTTTTTTGATGAGGTCTACTCTTAAAGTAATGACACCAAGTTCTCATAAAATATTTATGATATATATGATATACCTACTGTGTTCCAGGCACTATTCTAAATGTTGGATTTTCCCCATCTATAAAGTGAAGGGATTGAAATGAGAGGACTTAATTTAAGGTCTATTCCATCTCTAACACATTCTAAGCCATCCTTTTTAGAGCCCCCTGCTTCTAAGCAGATGTAATGTGTACACAAGTGGTACACACCATCAAATGTGCCCAGGGAGGGGACCTCCTTTTTAGAGATCAGCTGCATAAAGTGGGTTTATACCACAAACATACAGGTACTCTATCTTAAGAAATGTGTTTTGGCTCTTCCAGCCACTGCAAGGGGAGAGAAGGAGCCTCGCATTCTCTCTTTGGTACGTGGGCCTCTCACTGTTGTGGCCTCTCCCATTGCGGAGCACAGGCTCCGGACACGCATGCTCAGCGGCCATGGCTTATGGTACCAGCCGCTCCGCGGCATGTGGGATCTTTCCAGACCGGGGCACGAACCCGTGTCCCCTGCATTGGCAGGCGGACTCTCAACCAGTGTGCCACCAGGGAAGCCCCATTCTCTCTTGATATGCCTGGTAAAGCCAAACCCAGCTAAAGGTCGCCAGCAACCGTTGGGCATCCTATGTTGGGGCTCAGATAAGGAGTTGTAATGTCACCTCCTGGCCACTAGAGGACTTCATCCTATTTAAGCAAAGGAAGACTTGTTCAGGGCCTTTCTGCACTGGGGGAGATTTGCTCATCTTCCCAGCACTTAATTCTCTGGTGGCCTTATGTATGGATACTTCTTGAGCCATAAAGCATCAGAGCGTATTCAATGCTGAATTGCTAAGGAGTTCACCTCCAGCCTGCTTGTTATGAGATAGCTCTTTATTATTTTGAGCACAAATCCATCTCTCTGAAACTTCTACCAGTTGGGTCCCTCTGAACAACACGAGGTTTGTCCTGTTTCTACATCACAGTCCCTTCCAAGATGCTCCGCGGTGGAGAAGGCACGACGAAATGGCTTGTAGTCAACACACATTTACATAGCACTTACAGTCTATACTAGGTACTGTTCTAAGGACTTTACAAATGTTACCTTACTTAATCCTCAAAACCACCCTATGAGACAAGTGCTCTTATTAGCCCCATTTTACAGATGAGGAAACTGAGACACAGAATAGTTAAGGAACTCTCTGAGAGTCATGCAGCTATTAAAGGGTGGGGCTGAGATTTGAACTCAGGCAGTGAAGCTCCAGAGCTCATATTTTTAACTAGCGTTCTCCGCTCTGCTGCCTCGAAGGAGAGGGGCCAGATAAACAATGACATATTTTAAAAAACCATTTTAACCTACTTTTTCATTGTAAGTACATAACATAAAATTTGGAAAATCAAAAAAGAAGAAACAAATCACCCACAATCATACCACACAACCACAATCGCAGCAATCAGTCTTGTGTTTTTGCTTTCATTTTCTATGTCCTTGTGTATTTTTTTCATAGCTCTGTGCATGCAATTTGTATTCTGCTTTTCCACTTAACATATAATGTTTTAATGTCATTCCATAATTTTCATAACCAGTATTTTAAATATTGCAAGAATGTGTGTATGTGTTGACATAATGGAGTTCTAGGGGAGCTGGCAGAAAAGAATGTCCCAAGAAGGGAGTGAACAGTACAAACTGTCAAGGCAAGGATGCAAAATGCCCATGGGACCTCTGATCACGCACAACAGCAAAGGCCACTGTGCTGACACGTCATGTCAATGGCACTGAGTGAGGAGGCAGCAGCTGGTGATGCAGTGCCTCATGGCATTTGGAGACTAAAAACAGCTCTGTAAGGTGACAGCATGTGGTAGAGGCTCCATGGGGGAGAAACGGGGCTTATATTCACTGTAGCATCTTGTACTAGCATGGATTCAGAGAAGCTCTGAGTTCTAATTCCACCTCTGTTAGTTGTGTGACCTTAGACACATCAGTTCACTTCTCTGGGTATCAGTTTCCTTAACTATTTCATGGGAAGAAGAACAGTTCTCATGAAGGGTATTGAGAAAAATGGTATGTTATGTCAGTGAGGGATGCTTTTGGCTTCAAGTGATAGCAGAACTGATTTACAGTGGATCAAGCAGTAAAGACTTTTAATTAGCTCACATAACAAGAAGTTTGGAGGTGAGTTTCCAAAGCTAGCACAAGGGCTCAACAATGTCATCAAGGAGCCCAGACTTTTCTCTCTTGGTAATCCACCATCCTTAGAGTGTTGGTTGTATTTCTTGCTTTCTGGAACAGTCATTTCAATGACTGGATCTCTGGTGGAACCATATTGACCCTTCCTTATAGAAGCCCAGTATTAGGGAGATACTCTTGTTCCGCCTGACTAGTAGGATGGCCGCCCCTATATCCTTTTGTACCACTCTTTGCATGGATGAGGGAGCTTCTCTGTGAAGGAGTACCCTGGTCATGCTCAGAACCACTTCTAACACCATTGCCTTAGTCTGTTCGGGCTGCACAGACTGAGTGGCTTAAACAACAGATATTTATTTCTTGCAGTTCTAGAGGCTGGGAATTCCAAGATCAAGGTGTTGGCAGTTTCAATTCTTGGTGAGGGCTCTCTTCCTGGCTTGCAGATGGCTACCTTCTTGCTGTGCCCTCACATGGCAGAGAAAGAGCTCTGGTGTCTCTCTTCTTATAAGGGCACTAATCCCATCACAGGGGTTCCACTCCCATGGCCTCATTTAAACCTAATTGCTTCACAAAGGCTTCACCTCTGAATGCCATCTCATTAGAGACTCAACATACAGATTTTGGGGGGACACACACACATACAGTCCGTGAGACTAATCTACTCTGTCTTCATTATATCCTGGGGCCATGCACAGTGACTTTTGCAGCTTTATCAAAAGCTATAGATTCCTGGACTTTCTTAGATGGTCTTTCTCTGCAGAAAATGCATTCCTCCCTATCGAATCTGCAGGCAGAAGATTTGCACTTTTAAACCAGTTGTCACAAGTGTTACTTATTTCGTTGTGTGCTTGTTGAATGCTGGTCTCGTCTGCTAGCCTGTAAGCCCAAAGCAGAGACCATGTCTGCTTTGTCCACTGTTCTATTCCAGAGCCTAGCACAGTGCCTGGCATGTAGTTGGTGTTCGGTAGATATCTGTTGAGTGAGTGAATCAGAGTCTTCCGCAGCCTGAGCTCTTGGTAGTATTTCTGCATGTATTTGTGGCTGTCACAGAATCTATGTTTCCCGAGTCCCAGTGACTTGTTTGCACAAGTCCTCCCCCTGACCAATAAGGACACTTATTTTAGAAGCCACTCCATAATCTCATGGTGGGTGGTGACAGATTCTATAGCAGATGCTGTTGACACTTGTTTTACAGCCACCTGGCTATCTGAGTTCACCTGCAGCTGAGGTCGACAGTATCCAGCACACTGACAGATTTCCACCTCCAGCTACCTGGGGGCTCTCTCTGGGGGGTGTTGATGCCTCTAGGGGAAAACCTCAACCATTTGGGGATGAGAGCAAATGGGTAAATGCTCCAGCCTCCCCGTCCTCCAACGGACCTAGTCTGAGGATGTTGCACATGGATTCTGAAGAGTACCCAGCAGGACTTAGCTCCATTTGTCTGAAGGCATAACTCACCCATCACTGCCTCTCCTCCCTTTCTTGTCCATCGCTCTGTGCAATTTTCTGAATATCTGTCTCGCTCCCCAGACCCTCTGACGTTGCTCTTCAGTGTGTCCCAGCACCTTACACATCATCTTTCGTGATCAGAGTAGGTTCTCAAGAACTATTTATTGAATGAGGAAATCTTTGTAAAGTGTGAAGTATCAGACACAAGCATGATGGAATCGAGCCAAAGATAAAGCAGCTCCCCGATGACTTAGGAATAGCGTCAGATCAGTTCATGTGAACTTCTTTGAGGTCAAAGGTCTTGAAGACGCCATCCCTTGAGCACTTCCCGTGCCCCCTCTCTGTCATTTGGCCCTTGGCTTCTGCTACCTTGGACTGTTCAGAATTCGCAGTGACAACCAGCAGGGGCTTCCCACAGCTGTCACCTGTCCTCCTGCATGGCATTGATGGGGTGTACCGTTGAGGAATTGGGTTCAGTGTACATTTTAGAATCATGGCAATCATTTACAGTCACGTAACGGACACAGGGCTGTTTAAGTGAACATGTCCACTGAGGAAGGTGGGGTCATGAGTCATCACAGCAGGAACATCAACTGGGAATCAGAAAACCTGATTCACTGGTCCTAGGACCTGGGCAAGTTATTTAATAAGAATAATACAGCAATATCCACAACAGCCACTAGCATCTATTGAGCACTGACTGTGTGCCAGGCACTGCGTTTGGCACTGGCACGTGTTATCTAGCTGAACTCTCACAGCAACCCTGTGAAACAGATACTGTTCATATTCTCATTTTGCAGAAAAGAACCCCAACAAGGTTCAGAGAAGCGAAGAGGCATCCTGCAGTCCTGCAGCTCGTGAGTGGCAGCGCCAGCTTTTCCCTCTGGATTTGCCCATCTTGGATTTCTTAATCACGGCCGTATCCCTCTGGGGGCCTCTGTTTCCTCTTCCGTAAAGGGGAGGATGGCGCTAGTCACTTAGGAGTTCCAGGCCCCTGTGATTTTGCAGCAGAATCTCTATCTTAGAAGACAGTAGCAAGTTGGTTAGGCACTGAACTTTAAAGTGAAATCAACCCACTTCTGAAACATTAAAAAGAAAGAAAGAAAGAAAGAAAGAAAAGAAAACAGACAGGAGAATGTTGCAGCATTGGCCACTACAACAAGAATAACAGTTAAAATGAAAACTGCAGTGAGATATCATCTCACATCCATCAGGATGGAGACTATAAAAAACAAACAGATAAATAAACAAACAAAACCTGGAAAACAAGTGTGAATGAGGATGTGGAGAAATTGGGACACTGGAGCATTGCTGGGGAATTAAAATGATATAGCTGCTGTGGAAAATAGTATGGCAATTCCTCAAAAATTTAAAAACAGAATTACCATAGGATCCAGCAATCACATTTCTCAGTATGCATCCAAAAAAACTAACAAAGAGATATTAGCACCCTCATGTTCACTGAAGCGCTATTCACAAAAGCCATGATATGGAAGTAACCTAAATGTCCATCAATAGATGAATATATAAAGAAAATGTAGTATAGGGACTTCCCTGGCGGTCCAGTGGTTCAGACTCTGCTTCCACTGCAGGGGCACGGGTTCAATCCCTGGTCAGGCAACTAAGATCCTGCATGCCGTGTGGCCAAAAAAGAAAAAATAATGTCGTATATACATAAAACGGAATATTATTTTGCATTAAAAAGATGGAAATTCTGACACATGCTACAACATGGTTGAACCTTGAGGACGTGATGCTAAGCGAAATAGACCAGTCACAAACAGACAAATACTGTATGATTCCACTTATATGAAGTACCTAAAGTAGTCAAATTCATAGAAACAGAAAGTAGACTGGTGGTTGCCAGCGGCTGGGCGTGGGAGGGGAATGATTGCTTAATGGGTACAGAATTTCAGTTTTGCAAGATAAAAACATGAGACTGATTACACAACAATGTGAATACACTTCGAACTACTGAGCTGTATGTACACTTAAAAATGGTTAAGATGGTAAATTTTATGTTACGGGTATTTTATCACAATTTAAAAAAAGAATTAAAAAGAAAAAAAGAAATGACAGTAAAGGCTATGACTTCAGAGAGGGTACTACTGCCCGTCCAGAGAGCCACAAACCCGGCACATCAGGAGCTTGACTGCAGGGGAAAGTGGGTCTTGTCTTGGAAGCTCTCCGTGGGAGCCCTTGGTTGGGTCAGTGGCCCAATCAGCTGTGACAGCTGAGCAGGGGAGCATTCAAGGGCCAAGGCCACGCTCATGCCTTACATGAGCCCTGTGACATCTGCACTGCCCGTATCATTTCAGGAACTCGAGGACTCCAAGTGGGGAGCCCTGACAGCTGGGTTGGGGGGTGGCCGGAAGGGGAAGACGTTCTTCACATGGCCCTCAATCAGCAGCCGATGGCATTTGGCCTGACGCATGCCTTTGTGGCATTGCTCTGGAATGCATTTAAGGGGAAAGGACCCTCTGTGACAAAATAGTTCTTTGTTGTTTTGGAAGGGGGGGTGGTTTGATTTGTTTTTAACTCTAAAGTTCAGACATATCCAATTCAACTCTGTCATATCCCTGAATCCTGGGGGAGGTGGGGAAATGAGGTGGTGACATGCTCAATTTTTTTTTTTCTGCAAGAAAAAAATGAAGGTTTAACCACTTGCTGAGAAAATGATAAATACGTGCATAAATAAATACATGCTATGCAGTATTCCTGACCAACAGTGATGGACTTTGCCACGCTCAAATGTTTGGTGTCACCAGCTCAACAATGATGGAGGCCAGCAACAGAAATTCCAGAGGAGGAGCATGAAAATTCTATGCCTTTTCTTCACATTAAATTTAGACCTTGAAGATAAAAGGATGGAGAGAAGCAACTGCACAGGGCAGCTAACAAAGGGAGTGTCTCAATTAAGACCCTGTCTGGGGGGGAGGGAAAGAACCCAACTCCACTGGCTGAAGAAACAAAAACAAATTTATGGGCTCATATATCTGAGATGCTCAGGATAGTTTGACTTCAGGCACAGCTGGATCCAGGTGTTCACACAAAGTATTTCTACATCTGTCTCTTTCCATCTTTTAGCCCTGGTTTTCCTTTGTGTCTGCTTCATTCTTGGGCAATCTGTCTGTGTGTGGCGCTCCAGCAGATCCAGGCTCAAATCTTACCAGAAAGAGAGCTTCTCCTCCCTAATACTTCCTGCAAAAGCCCCCTGGTTGCCTGTTTTGGGTCTGGCCTGGGTTATGTGCCCATCCCTGACCCACTCACTATGGCCAGGATAATGGAATATGCTGAATGGCTATGCTAGGACCAGGAACCCACACCTAGAGTCAGAGAGCAGGGGAGCCTTCCTACACCACAGGGCTGATAGTAAAGGTACAGCAGCTCCCCACAGGGCGTCTGGGCCTGGTGCCAGAGGAAGGAGAAGGGGATGTGGGGCAGGCAAACACAATCGTTCACCCCATGGGGCACGTGAAGAAAAGCAGAAGCCAGGTCCCATCCGGGATTCTTTTGATTTCCTTGGTCCATCATCATTGCAGGCTGCTGGGGGCTATTGATGGAGTGGCCGCTCTTCTCTCTTCTCTTCTGCAAGGCTTGTAGTTGCATCTTTTTAAAAAATATTTATCATTCTTTAATTTTTTCCTGGCTTTGCTGAGATAAAACTGACATATAACATGTGTAAGTTTGAGGCATACAACGTAATGATAGGATAGGTGTATATATGGTGAAGTGATTATCACAATAAGGTTAGTTAACACATCCATCACTGCATATAGGCACAATTTGTGGGTGTGGGTGTGTGTGTGGTGAGAACTTTTAAAATCTAGTCTCTTAGCAACTTTCAAATATACAATATAATAGTATTTTAACTGTAGTCACCATGCTGTATGTAAGATCCCTAGAACTTATTCATCTTATAACCGGAAATCTGTACCCTTTAACCACCTTCACCCATTCCACGTCCTTGAACCCCATCGCTTTGACCCTGTTCTCTGTTTCTATGAGTTTGGTTTTCTTAGATTGCATAATAAGTGATATCATACAGTATTTGTCTTTCTCTGGCTTCTTACTTATTTCTCTTAGCATAATGCCCTCAAGGTTCATCCATGTTGTTTCAAAAGGCAGGATTGCCTTCTATTTTTAAAGCTGAATAATATTAATATTATTATAATATTAATAATAATACAATACATATACACACATATATACATACATATGTGTGTGTGTATATATATATATATATATATATATATATATATAAAACATTTTATTTATCTATTCATCTGTTGATGGACACATAGGTTGTTTCCAGTTCTTGGCTATTGTAAATAATGCTGCATTGAATATGGGGGTGCAGATATTTCTTTGAGATAGTGTTTCATTTCTTTTGGATATATACCCAGAAGTGGGATTGCTGGATCACATGGTAGCTCTATTTTTAATGTTTTTGAGGAACCTCCATGCTGCTCTCCATAGTGGCTACACCCATTTACATTCCCATCAACAGTGTAGGAGGGTCCCCATTTCTCCACACCCTCTCCAGCATTTGTCACCTCTTGTCTTTTTGGTGATGGTCATTCTAACAGGTGTGAGGTGATAGCTCATTGTGGTTTTGATTTGCATTTCTCTGGTGACCAGTGCTGAGCATCTTTTCATGTGCCTGTTGGCCATTTGAATGTCTTCTTTGGGAAAATATCTGTTCAGGTCCTTGGTCCATTTTTAAATTGGGTTATTTGTTTTTATTTTTGGTATCGAATTGCGTGATTTCCTTGCATAGTTTGGCTATTAACCCCTTATCAGATATGAGGTTTGCAAGTATTTCCTCCAATTCTATTGGCTGCCTTTTCATTTTGTTGGTTGCAGCCACGTCTTGACTTGGGGCAATCAGGAGCCTTGTGGTCAGGATGCCAGTGATGGTGTTTTGGGGCAATGGCAGTTCTGCTTTGCGTTTTGCTGTGTACAAACAACTACACACATTTATTTTCTTGCTCACGGACCTGGGGTTGACTGTGTCCTGGTTGGGACTGGTCGGGCTTGGCTCTGAGCCACAGGTTAGGTCCAAGTCTCTTTGGACTGGTGGCTACTTGGGGCCTACCTTTCTCATGGAGGATCATGAAAGCGTCAAGGACATACAAAACTGTGTGAGCCTGGAAGAGTTCACATCACACATCTGCTAACATTCCTTTGGCCAAAGCAAAGCAAACCAAGCCCAGTGTCGTTGCAGTGGGAGTGCATCCTCTGCATTCCCTGCTCTGCAAGGCCATGTGGCAGAGGGAAGACAGAAGAAATGGGAACAGCCGTCCAATCCACCATGTGTTTTCTTTGTGAGACCTCATCCGTATCACGTTTCTCATACAGAAACAGCTTCATGATTCATCCAGTCTTTCAGATAAGGGAGATGCTTTTTGCAAGAACTTGAGTTTCTTCCTTGAGATCAAAATCAAGGTTGAGATATGTACCCTGAACCCACTCAAGTATTGTTCCACAGAGTGTGTAAGAGGATGGTCTCCATATTACCTGTCTGGACTCCCCTGCTGAACAAGGGAGTCATCAGGTCATCAGGACAAGGCCCTGAGCGCAGGGCCAGGAGAGACCCGACCAGATGGCTGCAGGGCCTGGGGCCAAAAGTGAACTGGAAGACCCACTCTGACAACCAGGCGGCCAGTCTGGCTAAGGTGCCTATCTAGAGGGCTAAGCAGAATGAGATCAAATCAGGGCAAATGGACAGAGCTCAGGGGACCAAGCCAAAGCAACAGAGTGCTGGACAGATTGCAGGGTGGGAGCTCAAGAAAGTTCTCGAACAATAGGAATTCTCAGCCTGGGAGGGAAGGAAGTATTAAGATCTGGAACATGAGTTACTCCTTCACTGCTTTTCACTCCAAGGAGGAAACAGTAGCTGGACAGTCAATTTTCCTTCTCATTCCTGCTTTGGTAGATTTCTTAAAACTGCTTAAGGATATCAATATGGGTAATTATTTGCATGTCTTCCCAGTGCTGGTGTGAAGAGCTCATAATAGAAACACTTGCAAAGAAACATAGTGTGAGAGTTACTTTTCCTTTTAGCTCCTGGAGTAAGCTGAGTATTTTACAAGATGAATGGCTGCTACTGAAATCATCTTCCCAGCTGCTCTGATATTTTTTCTTATAATTAACTTTCCTAGTGCAGAAGTTGGTTTGTTACATTTGAGTAACTGGAGGCCCAGCGTATCAACTGAAACTGCAGAAAAAAGACACGCGGTTACTGTAAACGGGTATTTCTCTTGTGACAGAGCTGTTCTGCTTAGTTCTCTTACATAGCAAAGGTCTGGGGGGCAGGGAGCAGGGGGCAGCAGCAGAGCAGCTGGAGGGAGGACGCGGGGCGGGGGGGCAGGCTCTGGGAGGGCAGAGAGCGAATTTCTCCTATAGCGAATGCAGGGCTTTCTGCACAACCGAGCGTCCACAGAGGGAAAGGATCACATTTCTGGATCCGGTGTGAGTGAAGAAGCAGAAAGCCTTTACTTTCCTGTACAATTGGAGGTTGATATTGGTACCAGATGGCAGATAACCAATTTATTATTATCATTTAGTAATAATAATACCAAGATCTATGAGGAACTTACTGTGCCCCATGCAGTGAATGCTTTAATTTATTCAAAGTAACCCAGTATAATAGGTATTATTATTCTTCCCATTTTACAGATGAGAAAACCATGGATGAGGCGGTGAAATAAGCTGCTCAGGGTTACTCATCCAGTAAGTGGTAGAGCAGGAACCCAAATCCAGCTTGCACTGAAGCCCATGGTGATTTGTCCAGTATAAGCTCCTAGCATGACATGGTTGTAAAAGCCATAGGTTGGGCTTAGCCAGAGATCCTAGACACCCAGTATAACAACACAGGGCTCCCCTACATAGATGAGCTCCCCAGAGTGCTGAGTGCTGGGGAGGGCAGGCTGTCCAGAAAAGGCCCAGGGATCCGGCCTTTGAAGGATCAGGGGAAGGGACTGGGCTTTCTAAGCAGGAAAGGAGAAGGACCATGAAATACACATGGTGGTTGCCCCTCCAACATCCATGTACCCTTCTCCCACTATGTAACAGCAGTGGGGGGGTTGGCAGATTGACCCACAGCTTGGATGGGCCCTGGTTGATCCATAGCTGAGCCAATCAGGAAAGTCCCATCCCTTTGCCTCTGTGACTGCTTCAGAGATGGGCCGATCGAAGACATTTCAGGCCAATGAGATGGAAGGTGGAAGGATCTAGTAGGGGTGTCTAGGAAACTTTAGTAGGGTGTCTAGGAAACTTTAGTAGGGTGTCTAGGAAACTTCTGAACTTTAATGAGGGGGTTCAGGAAGGGTTCTTCTCTCTGTCCACCCCGCCCCCCCAAGAGTAGGCAGAAAGCAGGTAGTCTTGCCGGTTATTGGCAGCCGTCCTGTGACCACAAGGGCAGCCAGCCTTGGGAGATGGCCGGGCCGCTAGATCAATTGCCCTTCCACGCAGCAAGCCCACCTTAATTTGGGACTGTCTTTCAGATAAGTCTATAAATCTCCTTATTGTTTCATCCCTTTTGAGCTGGGTTTTCTTTTTCTTGAAGCTAACAACCTTCTAACTGGCAGAACCTGGTCTATAAAAGGAAGATTAACTTTATTTCCTTATCTCCAGGAAAGCAGAATTAGAACTTGGGGGAACTAGATATCTTCCTTGAGGTAAGGAGCTGCCTTGTCATGAGTGCTCCAACATTTGAAACATCCAAGCTATAGCTGGGGAACAGCAAGGAGATTTCTAAGGGGGAAGAGAGACACTGCTGCTGGCATGCCCCCCACCACCAGGGTCGGGACTCTCAGACCACTTAAAAGTGGGAGCAGGATTCTGAGGCAGGGAATTGATGCTAAATGTCCCTCCCTGCTGCTGGATAGCTTCTCAAAAGAAAACCAGGGCATCTATTTAGTTTTTCTTGTACTGTCATGGCCTCAAAAGAGACCAAGATTGTTGAAATCATTCTTCCCATATCTCTCACGTTTTAAGAAGGCAGGTCAAATTGGTGCTAATTTAATGTATATTATAGCTGACACATCGGCTTTAAGTCAAGTTGGTGGTGCAGTTGCATTGTACTTTATAGCAAGACGGAACCTTTCATATAATTAATGTGATTGATGAAGCAATGCCCATTTACCAGGCAGGCCACGTAAATTCTTAGCACAGTAAAATATTATAAAGGTTTATGGTTGCGATAGCTTTGCTCTCCTGACGTACTCAGAGTCATATTTATGATTTAATTATTGTGAAGTTCAGGGTTAGGAATGCTTCCCAACCTTGCCATGGCAATGTTGTCCTTGCAGGGGAGAGAGAAGCCCATCTGCGTTAGTTGTTCTTCTGATTCATAAACATGTCGCCTGTTCTAGGTTCCTTTCACAATCCCTTCTGGATCTGTCCTTTATGAATTTATTTAAACATTTAGAAAGCATTGACTGTCTCCCGTGTATACTGCCTGCTTGCTATGACAAGCTGTGTTGTCTACTACTTATCCTAAACTTGAATTTCCTGAGCCGCTAGCATCTTCAGCCCCCTCCCCTTGGACTAGTCTCATAGGTTATGGCAAGCACAGCGCTTGGTCACTGTCAGCAGTGGCCTTCTTCCCTTCCCAGCTCATGTCATCTTAACTTAGTTTTGTGTAAATGGCTCATTTGCTCTGCCCCGCTGAGTCTCAAGGCGGATGGATGGTGCCAGTGGATTTTGCTAAATGAAGATGGAATTGAGCCGAGACCATGGAATATATTGGTGCTACTTTGGCAGCATTTTACATGGTGCAATGAAGGGAGAACTTGACTCCTGGCTGCCTTGCCCAGTATGTGACTCTAGGCAGGAAGATGAGTGAAAGAAAGGCCATATTGCAGGAAATATTTTCCTTGTTCTTACTGAGTCAAGAAGGACGCAGCGTAGGCAGTGGGGCTCCTTATTTGAGTCAGTAGAAGCAGATTTTTAGCTCCTAAATCAAATGACTAGTCCTCAAATGTCAGGCTCTTATGCTTATTTTGTGACCTGGAAGATGAGGACGGGCCAGGGAGAACCAGGGCATGTTCTCAAGAGTCTGGGATAAGAAGCACCATTTTCTTGAATGATCTCTGCTTCATGTAGAATTAGTCCATTGAATTAGAAGCCTCCTGAATCTCCTGTTAGCTGCCCTGAAGCAGGCATGTTTTTGTTTTTTTTTTGCGGTACGCGGACCTCTCACTGTTGCAGCTTCTCCTGTTGCGGAGCACAGGCTCCGGACGCGCAGGCTCAGCGGCCATGGCTCACGGGCCCAGCCGCTCCGCGGCATGTGGGATCTTTCCGGACCGGGGCACGAACCCGTGTCCCCTGCATCGGCAGGCGGACTCTCAACCACTGCGCCACCAGGGAAGCCCGAAGCGGGCGTGTTTGCCCCTATCTTAGTTCAAAGCTGCAGATGGATTTGCCCAGTACCACCAGGTGACCATAAAAATTGCTTAAGGTTTGCTTGTGGGCCACCAGCCCCATAACTCTGCATGCTCAGCTCTGCAGTGAACCACCCATTCCTATTATGCATCTTAGGAAAAGGGGACTTTTAACCACTTGAATGCTTGTTCCTGGCCAGGGCACTTGGTAGCAGAGAATCAGAGGAATTAAGGACCTGAGCAGCAGGCCTCAGTTCCAGCTTTTGCTCTCCAGCCGAGAGGAGCCACTGCACCTTTTTGTACATACTCCTCTTTCTCTCTGACTGTTTGCAAAGGTGGTCTTCCTTAAGGCCAGAGTTTGGCCATGCGTTCCTCTCTCTCGTGCTCCTAGCCACCTTGCAGGGTCTGTGTCATCCCTTTTACTGAGCGGATGAGGGAACTCATGCCCCAAGGAGGTAGGTCCCTTACCTGGAGTTGTTTTGAGATGACAGAAGTGGGATTCCTACCCAACGCTGAAGTGCTACAGCACTGTCTATTGATTTGCTTACGTCTAATCGGAGGAGCTCTTAAAAAAAGATTGGAAGAAGCTTGCTCTAAAGTTCCTTGCCCATGCCAGCTGGCTTGCCTTTTCATTTCATTCTCTGATGCTTCTATAAAGACCGGACACACACCCTCCTCCTCTACCCATATAAGGCTCCCTCAACAGAGCAGAGCGCAGTGGGCTGCCAGGGCCCAGGGAGGTGAATGGGGGGGTCACTGAACCTCATTTAGTGAAGGGCCTTGGAGGTGAGACTGAAGAGAATGTGGTGGTCTATATTGTCTCAGGAAGCATTGAATTTAATTCTATTACTTCTGCAGGTGTGAAAATAATCTTCATGTCCTTCCTTTTTCTGCCTCTCTTTCTTCCTCTAAACTTTCTTGTGTATATTGGCCTATTTTATTGATACTTTATCACAATTTCCCCATGGTTTTAATGATCATTCTTTTATTTCTTCTCTTGTAAATGATCAGTTTGTGTTTTCCAGCAACAATTCTAAGCCTGGATCAGTAACAAAGACAGGTGTCTCTGTGTTAAAGACTGCCCTCACTTTATGTCTCTGGCCTCCTTATTGCCCAGAAACTAGGCATTCTGGGAAATATTCTCCTCACAGGATCTTCTTCCCGTCTCATCTACTGGCATTGCTGGGTTTTCTCTCCTCATACCTGTTTCATTAGCACCAAATTTCCCTGTTCCTTGGCTCATAATGATGCACCAGGGAGCCCCCTCACCACTAAATGAGATTCTACCCATGCTTGAAAGCCCATCTCTAATGCTGCTGCCTCTGTGAGGCCCACCCAGAGTTACCCCCAACTAGACATAGCCTCTCCCTTCCTCACAGCCATCAGCACTGCTATTCTATCTATAATCATTGTTTTTTTTTTCTTTAAAACAGATCCTTTCCCTATTTCCATATTTTCCTAGTTGTAAAAGTAATTCATACCCATCATAGGAAAAAGGGACATGAAGAAAGCCACAAAGAAGAAAATAAGAATTAAGTGAGGTAACAATAAGCTCTAACATTTGGGAAAGTTGATACGTAGGCTCCCTTCTAAGCTCTTTATGTGTATTAATCCAGCTCATTCTCACAACCTCTCCTCAAGGGTGACATTATTACCATCCTGATTTTACATGTGAGGAATGACATTTGAGGTGGTCATAAAGTGTCTCAGATGCCAGCTGGGACCTGTATGACAAGCTCGTGTTGAACTTGCTGACCCAGTTCTGTGGCCATGTGAGCTGGGGAGTTCTGGGCTGAGTCACTGGGCTTCTCCTGCCCTGGGACTCTTGCGTCCCTGAGTCCTGAATGGGCATCCGCTCCTCCCTATTGGATGCTGGCTGTCAGGAGAGTCTGACTTTCATGTGCCACCTCTGTGCTTCTCTTTCCTTCCAGTTCCTCATATGTGACCTCTTCTTGGGTCAGACAGAGGCTGCCGCCCTTCAGGAGAAGCTGGGTTTTAATTGTGAGACTAAAAAGTGGAAGAAATAATACCCCAAAGCTTTTAAGTTTAATTCAGTCCCATTTGTTTATTTTTTTCTTTTATTTCCTTTACTTTAAGAGATGGATCCAAAAAAATATTGCTGCTATTTATGTCAAAGAGTGTTCCGCCTGTGTTTTCCTGTAGGCGTTTCATAGTTATCTGTTCTTACATTTAGGTCTTTAATCCATTTTGAGTTTATTTTTGTGTATGCTGTTAGAGAATGTTCTACTTTCACTCTTTTACATGTAGCTGTCCAATTTTCCCAGCACCACTTATTGAAGAGACTGTCTTTTCTCCATTGTATATTCTTGACTCTTTTGTCATAGATTAATTGACCGTAAGTATGTGGGTTTATTTCTGGGCTTTCTGTTTCACTGATCTGTTTTTTTGTGCCATTACCATACTGTTTTTTTATTTTTATTTTTTTATTTTTTTGTGGTACGTGGGCCTCTCACTGTTGCGGCCCCTCCCATTGTGGAGCACAGGCTCTGGATGCGCAGGCTCAGCGGCCATGGCTCACGGCCCCAGCCGCTCCGCACCATGTGGGATCCTCCCGGACCGGGACACAAACCTGTGTCTCCTGCATCGGCAGGCGGACTCTCAACCACAGCACCACCAGGGAGGCATACTGTTTTGATGACTGTAGCTTTGTAGTATAGTCTGAAGTCAGAGAGCATGATTCTTCCAGCTCTGTTCTTCTTTCTCAAGATTGTTTTGACTACTCGGGACCTTTTATGTTTCCAAACAAATTTTAAAATTATTTGCTTTCCACATGCCAAACCCTGTTCTGGGAGCCATATGTCTATGAATTCATTGACACCTCACACGATAACTGCCACTAGGACCTCCAGGTTACAGAGGAAGGGATTCAGCACAGACACGTTAAGAAACCAGACTGAGTTACATAGCTAGAATGTGGTGAGATTCAAGCTCGGGTGGGCTGCTTCCTGAACCCAATTTTAACTACTTGCTCTCCAGCCTGAATCCATGTCCAGTGGTGAGACAACCAAAATGGGCCTTTGTGAATCAAGAGTGGGGGCCTGAGGGGAACAGGCACAACTTCTCTGTAACATAGGATTAGAATGAAGATCAAGGAAAAGCCTCAGGGCCTCTCTCCACCCTAGACCATAGGAGGGTCCTTGGGCTGGAGGGCAGGCGTGGGAAGAGCATGACACAGAGAGACCTGGATGGGGTCCAAGATTGAATAGACTCTTACGATGAACTACTTTTTTTTTTTTACTTAGTCTTATTTTAAAAGAAAACTTCAGAGGCTTGAAGAACTAGTTATATTTTTCTATGGAGAAAATAAATATCAATTTAAATAAAATAATAAAAACAAAGAACTTTCATTTTTGCATTCCACCTGTGGGATCGGTCTCTCATTTTGTAGATACAACTGTAATTGAACCTCTCAATTGCACAGATGAGAAAACTGAGGCCTGGTGACATGCTCGAGGCCACCCAGCCAGCCAGTGACTGAGCTTGGAATCAAGCCCAGTTTGTCTGAATTATTCATGCATGTGGGTGACTCTCTATCCATCCATTCATGTGGACCCACAAAAATGTTTGGAGTGTGAGCCCAGCTCCAGGTGTTGTGGCAGATGCAGAGAATACAATGGAGTGCCTGTTCTGGGGGACTTGGATCTAGTGGGGAGACAGTGTTCTAACAAGCCATCTTGGTGTTGAGCTGTGTGACAGGGCTGCGATAGAAACAGGTGCAAAGGATCATGGGAGACAGGAGCTCAGGGTCTGGGACTGTGCAACTGGATCCCAGTGCCACCCCTTATCCAGGGCTAAGGATAATTAAATGACAGCAATTAAATGAAACTCAGATACCAAATTTCCTCCCCCTAAATTTCATCATGTGGCATAGTATAGTGGTTAAGAAAGGACACCACCTCTAGTATCCCTCAGACTTGAGTTCAAATCCCAGGTGTGCGAAGCACTGGCTCTGTGACATAGGCGTGTTCTGTCACCTCTCAGTTCCTTCTGTAAACCAGTTTGGCAGGACCCACTTGGATCTTAGGGATGTGGGAAGAAATGAAGTCATACACCTACAGCACTGAACAGTGCCTGGCCCATAATATACTCAAGAAATGAGAGCTATGATATATTATTCTAGATGGGTTGTTGCCTGCATGTCTGCCGTACCCCTTCCTCACACCAAATCATAGGCAAGTTTTTCCTCTTCCCACCAATCTATCTGATAGGACAGAGCCCTGGTGTGTGTGTGTGTCTTTAAAATAGCCTTCCCCCTGGCCTAGGACCCTCTGGCCAGAGTTTCGTGCGTGTCCTTTGTCAAAGCACTCACTTCTCTTGTGTATGCAGGTGAGAAGTTGATCCTTAAACACAACCTGGGGTGACTCCTATGAACACAAGTCAGCCTAAAAACATGGTGGCCCGATGGTTTGGGCCTGGCAACTGGGAGTTGGGCTGAGTCTCTCTGACTTCGTTTCTGGAGGCAAATGTAACTCCAACATTACCTAAGCTGGGCAGTGAGGAAATTCTCATGTTTCCAACACTTTCAACAATGCCCCATTATGCCTGGTGACTCACGAATAGGCCTGTGTCCACGGAACAGCATGTGTCTCTCTGCGGTAAGTACAGTGCCTCGCTGTATGTTTGAACTAATTTCATAGGCTTGTCTCCACCACGGATGTTACTTGCCCTCTTTTCTGACGATTGCTGGAGGCTTGTTGCGTCAGAGAAAGCCAGAAAAGGAAAGGGCTATGATTCTTTTCACTGGGCAACCCAGCACATTGGAGATAGTGCCTGGGAGGGAAACTTGGGTTCAAGCTGAATTAAAAGCAAATTCTTGGGATCTTTGCAAAATGCCACTTACCTTAGGTGGCAGGTCAAAGAAAACTCTCAGGTCACCCATCATTGTCACGGTTAATGCTGAAACCTTTCTTTCCCTTGACAGGCAGGGGAAAGGGCAGCTGAATATTGAGACACCTCCTTGGGTATGCCAGGGTCAGGGAGACACGGCAGATTGTGTGCAGAGATGACCGATTTGCCTCCTGTGTTGTCACGATCATCAACTTGGGCAATTTCACAGGGAGCCGAGAACCCCAGGAACACAGACTCTATTTCTAACGTTCCAAAGGGAGGGACACACTGCTGCCATCTACTCAGTCCCAAGGACACCCCGGCCTGTTGCTTTTACCTGCTGCTTGGCACAAATGCCTTGGCTGTGGTGAGCTTCAGCCCCTTTTAAGGGTCTCATGAAATGAGTGGGCCCAGGGCCTTGCTTGTGCCGTTTCAGACTCTGCACAATTGCAGGTACCAGAGTGCTTGCATATGCCCTCTGCTGCCTGGTGAGCTCCCAGTCCCCCACCCGCGGCCAGCAGAGACTGCAGTTTCCCCAGCAGGCCTTCCTGACTGCCTTGATCCCTGCATGAGTTTCCACCCTTTATTATAATCCTCAGAATGAGAATGAAAACTCCTTGGCAAGGTCTTTGCTTACAGCTCCGTCTCCTCAGTTACACAGTGGATTTTCTGAGACCGGGGACCTCGACTGTCTCGCTCACTGTTGTGTTCTCAGCACACGTGACATTTTCTGGCAGGTACAAGGCACTCAGTAAATGTTGGCTGGGATACGAAATGAAGAAATGAATGAATGAATGTCATCCTCAGGTACTATTCTGTATATGATGAGGCATATTAAGTTTCCAGGATACTGGAAACTCCTATAATGATCCATTCCAGTGTGTTACTATATTTTCCAAATAGAAGGCCCCCTTTAAAAATCACACCTGTTATCATTCATCAGTACCTTCACATGAATGAGTTTACAGTATTTCAAGATACTTGACAAAATGCACTGAGCCTGCTACTGATTTGGTTTGGAAATAGGGGAGTATGCCTATGTGTGAGGCAATGGGTGAGCAAGAAAGACCTGGAGTGAGGCTGTGGGGTGTCATCTAAAAGGGCCCCTTATGGGCATGACACCTAGGAGAGTGGCGCCTTGGGGAGGGGACAGCAGGGCAGAGAATAAAGGAAGGGACCCCCTGACATCTGGCTGGTTATTGGTGGGAGGCAAAGAAACTGAATGCAGGTCCAACTCCTTTGCTTCTGGCAAGCATGTAGAATTGGGCCAAAGATGTTCTTTTTGGAAGTAATTCTTTCATCTGAGCTGAACAAGGGCCTTCGACAGGTGTGCTGGTGTCCCCCGCTTGGGGACACTGAGCCTCAGGTTGCTCCTTTGTGAAGTGGGGACAGCAATTAGATCTCCTTCACAGGGCTCTCTGGAAGGTTAAATGAGCTGATGTGTGTGAGAATAGCGCTCAGTGACTCGTGAGGGATGGAGTGTAATTTACGTGTTCACCACTCATCAACCTTCAGGGCGTTCAAGCACCACAAGCACTTGGCTGCCCGCTGATTCTGGGGAGCTGTTGGACACCCTCCTTCACACCCCCAAGTCCGATCCCGTGACCTCTGCCCAAGACTCCATTAGTGTTAGGGTCCTACAGTCTACAGGTTAAAAGCGGTTCAAGGAGAGCTGGCTTGGTTTTGACTGGCATTTGAGAGCATCACAAAATCGCTGACATTTGTCCTGATGTGTGGGTGTCTGTACCAGACCTGATGTTAAAGTTTTTTGACTCTCAGTCTAGTTGGAAGCATGGACTCTGCAGCCAGAGGGCTCAAGTTCAAATTCCAGCTCCGCTACTTACCAGCTTTATTAAAAATCATAGGCCTGTTGGGAGAATTAAATGTATTATGCAAAGGCACTTGAAGCCGCGCCTAGCATGTAGCCCTAAATAAGTGTTTGCTGTTCTTGTCGTTACTTTTTTTTCCTCCCCCACTTCCACTGTGATTTCCTGTAGAGAAGAGGCCTGTTCTATTCATCTTTTGATTCCCAATGGCTATGTCAGGCTTGGCATAGGGCAGGCACTCAATAAATGTTGGACGAGTACATGGATGAATGGGTGGGTGGATGGATGGATGGGTGGGTGGATGGATGGATGGGTGGGTGGATGGATGGAAGGACGGGTAGATGAGATACTGTTTACGTCTCGTAAACTTTATGATCCAGGCCTTAAGGGTGATGAAAGAAAATGTGGAGGGTGCTGAGGGTACAGTTTGGAGAAGGGGCAGAGCACAGTGCACACTTCCCATTAAACCCCCTCTCCTGCAGAAATGCCTGAGGAGTGAGGGGAGAGGGGACCTGGCTCATCTCATCTGGGTTCCACGGCTGCCCAGCGTGGGCTCTGTGCCATGCACGTTACAACACTACCCACCTCTTACTCCTCACAGCCACCCTAGGAGGCATACTATTATTGGCTCCATTTTACAGATGAGGAAGCTGAGGTTTGGAGAAATGAAGTGACTTTCTTAAGGTCACACCCAGGACTGCTAATTCCAGGCCCTTCATCCTCAACCCTTTGGCTCCACTGTTGGGTCTGTTCCTCAGCCACGTGACTCACAGTTTTGCTACATAGCACTGGCCGAGGACTTACTCTTTGGAAACCCTTCTTTCATCTGAGGTGAACAGAGACCTTTGACAGGTGAACGTGCCAGCCCTGAGTGCTGGGTATTCTCACCTTGGGGTCTTTTACACCAGCTTCTTCTTGGGAAAATTCTATGATTTCTCCAGAGCAGTTTGGCTGAGTTCACTCCATTCACAGGCAATGATAAAGCTGGTATCTGGTAAAGCACACCCTGAATTCGGAAATGTAACTGTAGAACGTGACATTGAAAAACAGGGGAGGTACCGCAGAGTGGAGGAAACACAGTGTTCATTGAGTGCTTACAACACACCAGCACTGTGTATACTTTCTCACTAGTCTTCACGTCAACTATGTGAAGAGCGATTTATCACCTTCATGTTTTGGGTATTGGGTCTCTGGCCTGCTCGAGCCATATAGCTAATAAGGGCTCCTCCTGAGATTTGAACCCAGGTCTCTCAGGCTTCCAAACTCTCCCCTTTGCACTGATCTTCCCTGGGAATGTGCAGCTGGCTGTGATGACGAGTGGGGTTTCCACAGATTCATAATTGTCTGTACTCATGGTAGAGTTAGAAGTCTAATCTAAGTATGAGTAAGTTCACAATTGCTATGTTCTCCACCATCTGACAGCTAGATCATTTACCCAGTCTCAGCGAATGCTGGGTTCTCCCCGCTCCACCCTCCAGCTTTCAGAGGAAATGTCATCACTAAAAAGAAATCCCAGTGGTATATACCCCAAAGAATCAAAGCTGGGACTCCAAAAGATACTTGCACAGCCATGTTCATAGCAGCGTTATTCTCATTAGCCAAGAGGTGGAAGTAGCCCAAGTGTCTATAAATGGACGAATGGATAAGCGAAATGTGGGATATACATACAATGGAATATTATTCAGCCTTAAAAGGGAAGGACATTCTGATACGTGCCACAATATGGATGGACCTTGAAGACATTATGCTACGTGAAATAAGCCAGACACCAAAGGGCAAATACTGTATGATTCCACTTATATGAGGCACTTAGAGTAATCAGATTCTTAGACACAGAAAGGAGACTGGTGGCTGCCCCAGGCTGGAGGAAGAAATAGGGAGGGTTTTGTTTTGTTTTGTTTTTAATGATAAACATGGCTTGTATACACTTTATTTTTTTAATTTTTATTTTATATTGGAGTATAGTTGATTAACAATGTTATGTTAGTTTCAGGTGTACAGCAAAGTGATTTAGTTATACATACACATATATTATTTTAACAAATAATACCATCCTTATGGGTGTGAGGTGATATCTTATGATTTTGATTTGCATTTCTTTGACAATTAGTGGTGTTAATATCTTTTCATGTGCTTGTTTTCCATTTGCATATTATTGCAGAATATCTATTCAAGTTCTTTGCCCATTTTTTAATCGACTTATTTAATTTTTTTGTTGAGTTGTAAGAGTTCTTTATATATTCTGGGTATTAACTCTCATTAGATATATGATTTGCAAATATATTCTTCCATCCCTAGGTTGCCTTTTGACTCTGTTGATTATATCCTTTGATGTATAAATGTTTTTAAGTTTGATGTAGTCTTATTTATCTATTTTTGCTTTCGTTGCCTGTATTACTAAGAACTATAAGTTGTATTATCATGTTATGTATGGTACATATACATTATATATGTGAATTATGAAGTGTAATAATTAAACAATGCTGAATCTCTTACACTTTTAAACTGTAGTATTACCTCTTTAATTATCTTTGCACTTGGGCTTCCTTCTTTCCCTCCCTCCCTCCCTCCCTCCCTTCCTTCCTTCCTTCCCTCCTTCCCTCCCTCCCTCCCTTCCTTCTTTCCCTCCTTCCCTCCCTCCCTCCCCCCTTCCTTCCTTCCCTCCTCCTCTCTTTCCTGACATGTTTATCAAACACCTACCATGTGCCACTCACTCTGCCAGACAATAGACATGATAACATGTGATCTGTGCCCCAATGTACTTCTATTTTCTTTCGTTTTTACTGTTTTATCGGTGTATACACACTCTCAGTTTTGCCTGATACTGACTTACTCTCCCTTTATTTTCTATGCTGATTTTTTTTTCAGAGCAGAATGGACCCATGGCTTCGGCTTTAATTTCCGGTGCTTTACAAAGGCTGAGCTGAAGGCTGCACCACCAGAAGCTTGGTAAGCTTGGGTGACTGGCCTTGGCTGGTGGGACGCTGGGAATTTCAAGTGGGCAGGGCCCCAGGGAGTCAAGTGAGTGTTTTCACAGTTTTCTGTGTTTGGCATTGTAGGAATTTGCCTGGCCTGCTGGATGGAGAGAGTCTGACTCGGATTCTGGGGACTTGGAAAGACAGTCAAAAGACTCTTCCCTTCCCTGAAATAGCCACGCATTTGTTTAAAGACTTGAAACCATTCTGATGCTGGAATTTCCCTCTGTGTTTATTTTCACATCTGGGTGATGGTCTTCTGCCACTGGAGGACTTTTAGTGAATCACTTCAGAGTGTGCTTTTAATGTTTCCCAGATGAGAGGGGCTGGCACTCGTCTGTTTTCTGAGGCCTGACAGGGCAGGACTGACCGGGCTTCCCGGCTGGCCGCCTGGAGCTGTTCCTTGGGGGAAGTGGACAGGCATTTCTTGTCTTTCTGGGAAACCTGCTCCTCTGAGCTCCTGATCCCCGGAATCTCTTTCCACATGAGGAGGGGGAAAAGGTGGAATGGAATATAAATAAAAGAGATAGACTAGTTTTAACTGGTCCAAGATGTTACGGGCTGCGCTCTCGGTAGCCACTGGCAGCCGGCACCCCTCTGTGTTCCCAGGCTCTGGTTTGCGGTGTCACGGGCTCCAAGAGACAAGGCTGGTTGGGGTCGCTTCCAGAGGGCAGCCTGGGAAGCTCAGGAAGCTGTTGGCTCAGCTCAGGAGTCATTGGCTGCCAGGTGCCTTCTGATGGACGCCTGTTCCCAGGGCCCAGCGGTGGCCAGGGTCTCTATGACCATGTCAGGTCCGTGGTTCCCGCTTACTCTTAGCCTGACAGACAGGCTCCATTGCAGTCGCATTTCTGCTCTGTGTCCATCTATCACGCCCCCCTCCACCCCCCATACTCCACGTTCCAGCCACATCTCATACATTCTTTTGGGTGCTTTCTAGTTGTCCACACCTCAGAGCCCCCTGCACCCTGCTCTGCCCAGCTCTGAGCCCCAGGAGTCAGCCCACTAGGGGTGCATCACCCAGGCTCCCCTGCCTCACCCTCTGGCTTCCTGCTGGTGTGGGCCTATGGGGAGCACCACAGGAGCTCTGGGGGACAGAGGTGGAGGGATTTATTCCCCTGGCTCCCTCCCTGTGAGGTCATCTCAGGCTGGCTGCGTGACTTGGAAGTCTCGCATCCTCTTAAGGTGGCCTTCTCTACATAGTCTTCTCTTTCTGCATCTGGGTAACTGTTGCCTTCTTTCATCCTTTTGGGTCCAGGGGTGGTACAGCACCTAGAATCCCACACTAACTTTTGTGGTTTTCCTGTATCTTGTCCACACTTTTGTCAATAGTCTGTTTGCTAAATCCTTCTTGAATTCTCTTATTTGAGTGTTCCTGCTGGAACTCAGACGGAGATAGATAGATAGATGGATAGATAGATAGATAGAGAGAGAGACAATGTTATTTTATATATCTGTACCGCTTTTCCCATGTTTATTCCCTCTACAAGAATTCCCTTCTTCACCTTGGCTACCTGATGAACTGCTTCTTATCCTTCAAAATCCCAGTGAAACACCACCTCTGTGAAGCCTATCTTGAGTTCTCCATTAAAGTTCATGACCTCCCCCTTGGCCTTCTATCTCTCTATGTGGTATCCATCATGTCCATATACTTAACATCTCCATCCTAACCACTTGCTAATCAGACATGTCCAAACTTTCCCTCACCAAAATTTTACAAAGTTTAATTCCTTCCAAATGTGATAAAGCGACTGTCTAAAGGGCCTGCTTCAGTGCCTGGCCCAGATTAGATGCTCAATAAATAATAGCTATTATCAGAAAACGTCATACTAAAGTGTGAATGGCTATGTGTGTTAATGCATTATCTCTTCCAGGAGCAGCTTACATTTATAAGGGACTTTTTGGCGTTAATAGAGCCTCCAATGAATCTCTAAATTGGCAGAGCGGGGTGGGGGAGCGTCAAGGGGTCTTCCTTTGGGGTTTCTCAAATTATGTTAAGTCTAAGGCCTCTCTGTCTGTAGGTTTGAGAAAACAGAGAATCACTTCAGGTCAGTCTCCAGCACGTAGAGGCTGCTTGGAAAGGGGACAAGTTGCTCAATAGTGGCCTGGGGGGAGCAGCGTCTATGGAAAAAGACAGATGTGACTGGACACATCTCTGCTCGGCTATTATGCCCTTCCAGTGCTAATGGAATGTGATTTTCTAAATTGTGGCTGGATGACTTTCTTCTCTTGTGGTTGAGTTTGTAATAACATAGACTATGACTCTAGTTTTGCCAAAGTGGAAAAAAAAATGGCATCCAATGGATTTTTATGGCGGTTCTGAAACATTAAAAAAAATATTATTAAAGATGCAGCTCAATAAGCCTTTAATGTCCTGCTTCGGGGCTGAGGAGCCAAGGCACAGGCTTACAAGCTGGGTGTGGGCAGCGGAGGGATACTACACCTGGGAGTAGTTGGCACCTGGGAGGTGCCAACGCTGGTTAAGGCCCTCTGTGCAATATTGCCTAAAAATGGAGCTGCCTACGTAAATACAGATCCAGAGTATTTTGATCTTCTATGGCTTGGGGCAGAGATCAAAGCAAAGCGTCTCACTCCTCATGAAGTTTAAGAAGCCAGGGAGCCTGCTGTGTTCCAAGAAGTCCAAATACATCCTTCCCAGACTCCAGAGAATCACAGCTCACATCTTAGGTGGTAGAGAGGCCAGGCTAAGCGAAACCACCTCTTGCAAGCTGGCCTCTTCCCTGCTCTGTGGAGAAGAGTGGGCCAATTGGACACAGTGTCATGATCAAGAGATTTGGGGACATCTTTTCTGAAAGGGTCCCACAGATGTCCATGCAGCTGGCAAACTGGCGGAATTCTTGGGAAGAACCCAAAGTGGTGTTTGCTGAGTTAGGGGTGTGGACGCTGAATGTCTTGGAGCGGTCAGGACAGAAGGTTTCTCACGGAGGTGATAACCTCAGGTGAGCAAAATGGATTGTGGGAAGCTGTCATATAGCCACTGTGAGGACCCCGGAAGGGAGGCTTGTGAACTGGGCTGCAAAGTGGGTTTGTCCTGGTTATAATTTGCAGCCCAAACGGACCTCCTTTCTGCTTTGCACCTGGGCTCTCCAGTCCCCATATAGCCATATGGTCTTCTCTACCACCCAGCATGGCTCTGGTTATGCACACCTTCTCTTGCTCTCTGGTTGAATCTCCAACATAGTAGATGCTCAATAAATGCTTGTCAATGGGATGATGCTGAACTTTCATTGGATAGATTCTTAGTTGTCCCCCAATGCAGCTCCTTTCACCTCTTCTGCCTCAGTGGTTATTTTCTTAGATTGAACCCAGTCTCCGGAGGCCCCTGCCATTGGTCAGAGGTGAGTGACATGCTTGCTTTGCGTCTCTGGCCTCCGGATGGCGTTACTGTAGTTCGAGCTTTATGACTTGTGAGGTTCTGACTCCAGGCCTTCGCTCCACACTGCAGTGCAGAGTAAGGCAAGCTCTCTGAGCAAAGCGGTGGTTGAAATCACCCTTGTTTCAAAGAACTGCATATAAATATATTCAAGGCATTTCAAAAATTTCCAGTCAAAACATTTTGGGAAGAGCAGCCAGATTTTGTAAAGAAAAAAAAAATGGGGGCAGTTTAATGGGCGAAGATGTTCTGAGTAATTCTATGCTTGAGTGACTAGCCAAGTTAAGAGGCGGTTCGACTAGCATTTTCAGGAACTGAGGTCTCCAAGCTGACTTCTCATCGGAGTGTCTTCAGTGGGTCATGTGGAGAGGCTCTGGTCATCTCACTCAGGGGTCAGACCTGCTCAGAAAACAGTTGTCCCTCCCCTGCCCTCCCACGATGCCACCACGCCTGCAGGTTTCTTCCTCAGGAAGGTGACAGGTGAATATGGTGGCAGAAAGATTTGCCTTAGGATTGGTGTGGACGAAAATGATGGAGTATGCCTAGCTCTGTTCTTTCTTCCCCCGACACCTGGAGAGCAATGGCAGAGAATCAGAGTGGTGCTTGCCCACCTGGAAGTAGTGGGATGAAATGGGTGCCCCTGAGGGGGCCCACGCATGCAGTTCTGGTGACGGTTTCTCCACCTCACCTGAGCACATCAGCTCCTGGCTTCCGACTTCCTGTTCTCTAGGGCAGGTGCACTGGGTAAAGCAGACCCCGTGGCTGAGATGGTGAAGATGCTGCTGTCAGCTTTCATATTTATGAAGTGTTCTGTGACCCGAGGTAGGTCTCCTTTCATCTTTGGGCCTCAGTTTCTCTATTTGTAAGCCATAATATGGCAAATGTTCTGATGCAGCCAGGAGAAGACCATGTTCCACAGAGTGGTTTGTCCTCACCGGACCCCATTTGCTCCCATCTCTGTAGGGGTCGCCTCTTACCTGGCTACTCCCCAAATCGATTTCACTCTCAGCTGGTTGTCAATTTCTCTCCGTCTTAGATGTAGGTCGATAACTTAAGGAATATTTTCTTTAAGGACTCCCTAAACATAAAAAGAGGATTCTGGAAGGTCAGAAGCCTTTGAGCTGCAGATGAATCTCCAATGATAATACTTCAGCCGAGATGTTTTTCTCCTTTTTTTCAAAAGGGAGTCTTTTCTAAAATGCCTCAAGTCCCATCATGGTGGTAGAGGAGCTGTTATATAATTGAAGTCACGTAGTTTGCTTTTCCCGCTTAACATTATAGTGTAACTATTTCTTCTTGTCATCTAAACTATTTTTCGAAAATCTTTTTATAAAAGATTTTCAAACAATGCAGAGTTGAAGGAATTTTAGAGGCAGCACTTGTATACCTACTACTTAGATTCTATATGCATTAATTTTTTTTTTTTTTTTTTTGCGGTACACGGGCCTCTCACTGCTGTGGCCTCTCCCGTTGCGGAGCACAGGCTCCGGACGCGCAGGCTCAGCGGCCATGGCTCACGGGCCCAGCCGCTCCGCGACATGTGGGATCCTCCCGGACCGGGGCACGAACCCACGTCCCCTGCATCGGCAGGCGGACTCTCAACCACTGCGCCACCAGGGAAGCCCTGCATTAATATTTTACTCTACTTGTTTTGATCATGTATTCTCCATCTAGCCCTTCCTTCTACATCCATCAATAATTCTGGGGTGCATTTCAGAGTAAGCTTCAGAAATCAGTACACAAACCTAGTATACTTCAGCATGTGTGTTGTTAACCAGCGCTCACTCTTTGCTTACAGTTTTTTTGCACACACAATAAACGCACACATCTTAAGCACACTATTTTTAGATATTGATTTTTTCAATGGCATATCTATTTTAATCTTTTATTTCCACACTTTCTTCCTTAGCAGTTAATTAATTTATTAAATAACCATGGCTAGGTGACTACTCTGTATTCCCCATTTGGAAGTCAGAGGCCTAAGCTCCTCTATTCTTTACTGAGGAGAAGTAATTTTTCCCCACCCTGATTCCCATCCAATTTGATTTCTCAACCTCCTGGCAATGGACGTAGACGTCTCCTGAGTTTCCCTCCAACCCCTGGTCCAAGAGTGCCCAGAGCCACTTCTTGGGCTCTTCTGCTGAAGCCTGGCCTTGTCCAGCCAAACCCAGAAATGCTTACTCTGTTACCTTGTAATAGTTAAATAATTATAGACATCAGCTACCATGCTAGCGGTTGTGAGGTATTTCTCAGTTTCTGAAGTTTGCCTTCATGTTATTTGAGACCTCCCTGCAGCTCAGTGGTGTAGCTAGTATAACCATTACACCCATTTCTCAGAGGGGGATACTGAGGCTTAGAGAGGGGAGGTCCTGTGGCCTGGGTCTGGATCCAGGCCTGTGTGGCTTCATGCTCTGAGCTCTTCCCGTGGCTCCACAGAGCTTTCACCTGAGCTGAATTCCCAGGCTGTGTGTCACTAAATGTGTCAGAGTAACTTGCTAGGGAGTTTTATTTGGGCATAATGTTAAACTAGCCAGGGGTTTGCACATGATGTAATTTGCTGTTCATGTGACAGGGAGACGTGTGGTCTGGTAGAAAGAGCATGTTTTGGAGTCAGCCAACCTGGGCTTTTCGTATAAGAGCCGTGTGACCTCAGGCAAGTCACTTATCAAGAACCAATGTTTTTTTAATGTTTACTATTATATGTGCCTGGTGGGGGACACATATAATCTCATTTAACTTCCCCTCCCAACACTCTACCATTATCTTTGAACTGCTTTATATAGATGAAGAAACTGGGGCACAGAGAGATGAAGTAACTTGCCCAAGGTCACACAGCTGAGGAACCCGGGCACTGGGGCCTGTTGTCCTAATTGCAGTGCCATATCACTGCCTCTGCACCCTGGGGATTACCAGCCCCCCTCCCCCCACAGGTGCTATTGGGCCTATGAGGACAGATGTGTAAAGTTTTCTCTCCAGAGGGAAGTAAGCTGTGGTCCCTGCATTCACGGTCCAAACACAGAGGCTGCAACTGGATGCCGCTGGACCAAATTTGATCCACATAGTGTTTGCTAGAGAGTTTTGTTCTTTTGATTCGGATTATCAACACTTAAAAATTAAGAGCATGGGGCTGGCAGTCCAGTGGTTAAGATACTGCGCTTCCACTGCAGGGGGCACGGGTTCGATCCCTAGTCAGGGAACTAAGATCCTGTGTGCCGCGCAGCATGGTCAAAAAATAGAAAAAAAATTAACAGCAGGCACATAACAATATCTTTTTCTAGCTTACCTTAAAAAATCTGAACATCTGGCCAAAGTGAGTCCCTATCTGGGCATGAAGCAATCGTCTGGCACTGAAGCAAAGCTGATGCCTGCTCTCCAGTTCTCCACAGTCCCCACTATTCCCTCTTGCCTGCCCCTTTCTGAGGTCAAGCATTAGTGGCCATTTCTCATCCTGCTTGCAACGTGGCTTTTTTGATACCAGGCCCATTTCACTCATGGTCTCCCTGGCCCCTGTGGGCATGTGGGTTTGTAGACAGAGCAAAACCAAATCACTCAGTTGGGGGCACATTTTTATTATTTTCCAGAAGGGAGCCACAACTCAGGTCATTTGCTATCTATGAGATTCAAAGATCAGGGTGTGCTCGTGACAGTAAACTCAGGTACGTACCCAAGGAATATTTGGAAGGTGTTTATTTCCCAGAATGTCACAAACCAGTGGTCTTACCGAGCGTGGTGCTTTGGTGAGTGCTGTGGCTGTCTCTAGGGCTGTCAGCTTTTTCTTCCTTCCCTCTTCCTTGTCAACTTTTATCTTACCATTTTCAGTACCTACCCTACCCTGGCCCAGATTTTCCTCATGGTTGCCCAGGGCAACCCTCATCATATGCCCAGTTCCCCAGGACTCAGATCTGAAAGTGAAACGATGTTCCCTGGGAGAGGTAACATTAACACAGCATTTCCCCAAGTGGAGCTAGCATTTAGGTGATGTGCAAGCATTTTTTAAAATGTTAATTATTATGTATTTATTTTCACGAGTACTAGAAAAATACAATTAGCACAACAAATCTCTGATTTTTAAGACTACTATTGCCCAGGAGGAAGCTAAGTTTTAAAAAAGAGTTATTTTAAAGTTGATTTAAAGAGAAATAGTAGGTAAATGCTGCCGCAGGTGAAAAGTCACAGCAAAAATACACAGCGTCGACACATAAATGACTGAAGTTTGGGACCTCTGTCTTCCTCTCCATCCTCTCTGGGCCAAGTCCAGGGGTAGGAGACAGGGTCCCCCTCTCTCATCTCTTAAGTCACCTCCATCTCTCTTCCCTCCCCTGAGTCTGGGGAACCTTGACCTGGATTTGGCAGGAAATTTGCTCTTCCTAATCACAGCTTCGCCTAAGTCTTTTGTGCTGTCTCTGCAAATAGGCCCTTTGTGGTCTTGAAGGGACTAGACTTTTGAAAGTCAAAACAGGAAAAGCTTCTTTGTGCAGTGTCATCTTGGGGTAGAGAATGTAGAACACCCTGGTTGCTACGTGAATGGGGGAATCATCATGGGGTGATAGGAAACAGCAGGAACAAAACCAAACCAACCACACAAAACCCTCATTCATGAGTATTTTTGATGAAACATCCCACTCTACGTGGATGTGACAACTTGTACGGACGGCAGTTGTTGGAAAGAACATAAGGACTGAATTAAATGAACTTGGCCAAATTACTCCATCTCTCTGATCCTCAGTTTCCTCATCTGTATAATGGGAATACAAATAATACTTAACTTAAAAGGATTACATGAGATAGTATATGCAGAGTGGTATGTATAAGTACTCAATAAATGATAGCCCACGTGGTGATGATGGTGATGATGGTGATGATGATGGAAGGACTCTAAGGTAGGCTCTTTGTTCAGGTGTTGATGTTAATTTAGGGAGAAAGATGAGTTGTATCTTGAGATTTTGTATTGGATTTTTCGCCCATGGGAACATCTTGCCTGAGGGCACGATCTGTTGGCATATTAACGGCCATGCCCTCAGGCCACCATTTTCCTATGTCTTTGTTTGATCTGTGGGGACAGGGAACATTCTGTTCTGTTGGTCATAAGATAAGATTGTACGAGTGGAGGGCAGCTCTGGGCACTTGGCTGTTTTCTAGATTGGGTAAAAGCCAGTACGGACCGGCTCTAACCCATTGGGTTACATCCAGTAGAAGCCGCTCTCCGTCCTGGCACCCATGCATGGATACACAGTTAAGTCTAAGTCTCAGCAGGTCCAGTGGAGGGAAGGGGACACATGAGCACACGACCTTGAATGCAGATTGTTAGAATTCTCGCCAATAAAGCATTAGTATAAAGGACAGAGATGGTCAGAAGAAACTAGCTTGGCTTCGCCCAGAGAGAACTCCGCATTGAAAATAGATTACTCTGTTTGGTAGGTTTGATTTAGCTTGCAGTTATTTCTATTGACTTTTGTAATGACCACAAAATAACCACTGGTTTCTATAGTTGATGCTCCCCTCAGTGGTTCCCAAAGGATCCACTATGCTGACATCCTGACTTTAGCCAGTGAGACTGATTTCAGACTCCTGGCCTCCAGAACTATAAAGGAATGAATTTCTGGTTGTTTTTTTTTTAAGCCACTAAGTTTGCAGTAATTTGTTACAGTGGCCCCACAGGAAACTAAGATGCATGATTTTCCTGCATTCAGTCAGCACATCTTTGATGCACATCTTCTCTGAGATGTCAGCCATCCTTTGTTTATACAGTGCTTCTGGCAGGGAAGCGTCAGTGGGAGATGCCGCAACCCATGCAGCTATAGCTAAGTCAGTGACTTGTCGAGGCACGTGGCTCCCTGCTCCTCAGAGGCTCCAGCCGGTGTTGTCTGATAGCAGGGTTCTACATCTGAGCTCAGGGGTCTCCTCCACGGGAGGAGAAGGGCCAGGCTGTCCTGGGAACTATGGGATGGGGAGGCTATCATGCACCTGTAGCTTCTTCCCCACCACAAGAACCAGAGCCAGGGAGCTGTTGCGGGCATCTTGACCCATGTGACCTGAATTCGTTTCCTAGTACCATAAAGACAGTGGCTTAAAACAGCACAGATTTATTCTCTTACAGTTCTGGAGTTCAGAAGTCAAGGTTTTACAGTTCAAGGAGTCCAGTGTTGGAGGCCTTAGAGGAGAATTCCTTTCCTTGCGTTTTTTACCTTCCAGAGGCCACCTGCATCCCTTGGCTGGTGGCCCCTTGCTCCAAGTGCATCACTCCAACATCTGCCTCTGTCATCACATGGCCTTCTCCTCCGACTCTAACTGCCACCCGCATCGCTCTTATAAGGGTCTTTGTGATTCTATTGAGCCCACCTGGATAATGCAGAATAATCTCCCCGTCTCGAGATCCTTAACTTTATGACAGCTGCAGAACCGCTTTGGCCGTGTAAGGTCACACTCACAAGTTCTAGGCATTAGGACAGGGACATCTTTGGGAGGCATTATTCACCTACCACGTGCCCCCTCAGGGCAGGGGGTTGCCGTTGCCCTTTGGGTTGCCCTTTCGTAGAACACTGGCCCACAGCTCTCTCTCTCTGGAAGGCGGTAGATTGTAATCAGGGCTGGTGGCCAGCCTCTCTCTGTGTCCACGTGAATACCACTCAGTTTGAGAGCCACATGTACCTGGGTAATGAGGTCTTTAAAGGCCTTTTGTGAAAAGAACACAGAAGTGTAATCATGAGATTTTGTAGCAAGCACTCAGTAATTATGGTGGGACTCAGGACTCAGGGAGCCGGGTTGCAGCAAGCCCTCTGGGAAGAATTCAGAGACACCCGTGACGGAAGGCCTCTTGATTTTGTTTCCATGGTGCTATAGCTGCTTTTTCCCCTGAGCGCATCCTTACTTCTCTGAAGTCAAGTCGAACTTTAGTCCAAAGGCCGAGGTAAGTTCATACTGACCAGGACGCCAGTTTGTACTCTCCTGTCTGCCACCACAAGAACATTATATGCGGCAACCGGAGTTGGGGTTCCTCTCAAAAAAGATCTTGGGCTGCAGCAACTGCATCAGATTTAAAGGTCCGTGGGGTCAGTCGAGGTAGGCGGGGTCTGCAAACACAGCTTTGAGAACAAGTGGAGTTTGCGGTGAGTGAGAATGAACGGAGGGGCAGCATGGTGAACACTTCATCTTTTGAAAGGGAAGCTGCGTTTGGAAGACGCCCGCGGGGTAGATGGTGGGGACCAAGCTACTCGAAACTTCCGTGATAGCACGTGTCTTGTGCAGGATAAGCTTGGTAGGGAATACCCAGGCAGCCTTTACTTATGAAGTAGCTAGAAGTTTGGTTTAAATGACAGAAATATAACTTAAACTGTTTTAAGCAAAATTTTGGCTCAGATATCTTAAAGAGTTCATAGATAGAGCCTGTCATCAGGTATAGCTGGATCTGGAGGTCCAGATGTGCCATCTTTCCCTATCTCTCAGTCCTGCTGCGTTCCCATTAGCACCACGGTGACTCTGGACTTGCAGCCTATCAGCTAAGCAGCCTCAGTGGAAAGGGACAGTGTCTTTCCCAATAATTTCAACTGGAGTTGTTGGACTGATTCCCATTGGCTTGGTTTGGGCCATGTGACCATCCTCAGACCAATTATCATGTGGCCAGGAGGGTGTGGTGCTCTGATTGGTTGGCTCTGGGTCTCCTGTCCTCCCCTAAAGCAGGGGGTCAGACTTAACTGAACCACAAGGCCTGAAAGTAGAGGAGGGTTGGCTTCCCAAGGAAAATTGGGTGTTGTTAACAAAAGATGGATGAGTAGATACCAATGAGGCAGAAATAGCAGAATGTCCATGGCAATTTACAACATCGAAAGGGTTTATTAAAAGGCAACAATTAGCTGTTAGATTACTTCCTAGTAGAAGGGGAGGAGGATGCGTATCGCTTTTTTTTTTTTTTTTTTTTTTTTTCCGTACGCGGGCCTCTCATTGTTCTGGCCTCTCCCGTTGCGGAGCACAGGCTCCGGACGCGCAGGCTCAGCCGCCACGGCTCACGGGCGCAGCCACTCCGCGGCATGTGGGATCTTCCCGGACCGGGGCACGCACCCGTGTCCCCCGCATCGGCAGGCAGACTCTCAACCACTGCGCCACCAGGGAAGTCCGCGTATCGCTTTTACAAATCTTTCTGACAACATTTGTATCATAATCCTTAGCCCTGCTCCTCAGTTAGGGTGACATATCCCATTAGACTTCAAGACAACTGGGATTTATTTCACGAACCCTACAAAAGTGGAGAACAAAACACTACTTCTGTTTAAAAGAAAAAAGCATTTATTTGGAGATTCTTGAAATTCAGAGCATTATCTTTCCCAAGTGGACGTGAGTTTTAGGGGGCAAAATGAACAAAGGATGCTTATACACATGTATAAGTTGTACCCTGAAATACCATTCATTAAACATCTCTCCAGTGAGAGACTCTGGGATGGTCCTACTGCTCTTGGACACTCAGGCTCTCCTGGTGCTTCTCATAAGGGGAGGCTTGTTCTGGCCATGGTCCAATGACGCTTGCTGCATTCTATCTCCCAAATTCCCCGTCAATTTCCTGTGGAATTCTTCCCCTTTTTTCTTTCCCTTTTATCTTTTTTTTTTTTCGAAATTGTTAAAATTCCTTTCCAGCCTGAATCTGCTTCCTAGCTATTTATAAGAGCTGTATGCCACCCAGAGGTGGCGAGTTTCTCAAACAGAGACGTGTACATTTTATCTTTTTGTGTCCCCCCCCTTAATTTGAATGTGGAGTGAAACGTGACCAGGGTTTGGTCAGGTACCACCACGTCTAGAGGATGGTGGTAGTAGTTAGGATACTTTGCTTTGCAAGTAACAAAAAAGCCAAAAACTGGCTTAAAAGCTTTGGGAATTCATTGGCTCAGATAAGTGTCTAGGGATAGCAAGCCTTCAGGCACAGTTTGATCAGGCTTCAGCACTACTTCTGCCCATGAGGGCAGGCATTCTCACCTGCTTTATTCACTGATGTAACCAAGGCACTTCGAACAGTATCTAGAATAATAAATAGTTTTTGAATGAACAAAATTATCTCAGCTCTGCATTTCTCTGTGGGTTGGTTTGGCCTCAGTCAGTATATAGATCAGTGGGTGAAGAGTCAAAGTCTTCTCTATCTCTGCGTCTTTCTTTCTCTCTCTCTCTCCTTTTTTCTTTCTCTTTCCTTCTTTCTCTCTCCTCCCCTCTTTCCCAATACTGTTCCCACCTGCATTATTATGTTACTAAATCCTCACAATTGCCCAAGAGCTCTAGCATTTTAAAGAGAAGGAAACTAAGGCCAGAGCTCTGAAAGAATATACCTTTGGACAGTCCTTTCCCCCTCCCCTGAAAGACTGATGGCAGATATCTCTCCTCTAATTTCTCAGCCCAGACCTTCCCTTTACATTCCAAATGCGCAGCTGCCTCTCGGCCAGCTGAAGAAGGAGCTGAAATTTATTCTCTCGTCCTGCTGGTTTATATATGCTCAAATTGGCAGCAAAACCTTTTCTAATCATAACTGCTGTCAGTGTGTAAAATGGGAACACGTGGCAGTTCCACCAGTCTACGGGGAGAGCAGAAAGCCCTGCACCATCGTGGGGAGAAGCGCATTGCCATCGTCCCCCCGCTCCGCCTCAGGCCAGGTCTCTGGAACGCTGATGGGACTCTGCTGATTCCAGCTGTTCTGAATTTAAACGCTTTTATGCCTATGGAGCAACCCATAGCTCACATTGTCTTTTCTCAAGTGACTAAATGCACTTTGATTATGAGTTAGCTGGATTTCCAATCATCTATCTCAAACATTTAGTTTTCTTCATCCTCTTAATTAAAAATATCTCATGTCCTTGGGCTGAACCTCCAGAAGGAGGGACAAGAGTGTCTCTGCTTCTCCTGACATTTCTTATGGAGTGTATATCAAGGAAACACCCCTGGGGACTGTTGGGCCCTCATACCCTTCTGGAAGACTGACTTTGATGAACCAAATTTGAGGTGAGAAGGAGGCATGAACAGTAACCCAATGAAAATTACGTTTGGTAATTGGTTTGAGCTTAAACCAAGACCTCCAAATCAAAGGCAGCGTGTGACAGACCCCACGTCGTTGCCAGAATTTTAGAAACCGGCCTCTCTTGCCAGGCTGAGAATCCACAGAGGTTGGCCAGAGATAACAGGGAGGAGAAGCCAGAAGTCTCTGCAGTTGTGGTGTGGAATTTGCAGGAGCAGCCTGGGCCAGCATCCACAGAATTGCGTGCGTGCTCCACAGGGTCATGTTAGCACACCGTGTTTGCTAACTCTCTGTGAAACCAAACAAAGAGGAGACACCCTTGGCAACCTGAGTTGTGCCTTCCTCTCGACTCCCCAGATCGGGCATTATCCTTACAGGTAAGCTGGGGAGCTGTGTGAGGGAGGGCAGAGGAGATGGGTAAGCGTGCACCTGGTTGAACCTTGATAAGCGGGAGGGGGCCCATCTGCGTGGAGGTCCCTGGGTGGTTGAGGACTTTCCTTATCTAGCATTTTAATTTTTTTAAAATCAGTTTATCGTGACTTGAGCCGTTGATTACCTTTTTTTTTTGGCCATGCCACGCAGCTTGTGGGATCTAGGGATTGAACCCACAGCCTTGGCAGTGAAAGTGCAGAGTCCTAACCACTGGACCGCCAGGGACTTCCCTCTAGCATTTTTATTAATGATATGTAACATAGGTTTATTACATTTACAGATGAAACAAAGCCAGGATAGAAAGGCAATTCTGTAGGTGGCAGAAAGAAAGCTCCAAAAGATCTTAGGTTCCAACCAAGCATGAAATGTAACAGAGATCAATGTTAAATCTCACTTTACACCCATAAAGTCAATTCCATCATCTTCACATCACTGAGGAAGGCTTGCCTTTAACTCCCTTCCTGAGATTCCAACTCGGAGGGGCTTTCTGTTTGCCCATATAGGTTCCTCAGGTCCACAGACCTCCCCACTGGATACCTTTCCTTGCTGAAGTGGTTTTCGAAGCCATATGGGAATGTTGCAGCTGACTCCATGCTGTGTCCCCTTATGCCAATACCTTCCAGCTCTAAGGAACCCACTTGGGGGACAGAGTGGGAACTGGGTTCCCAGAGCCACAAATAAGATATGAAACTCCATGGACTGGGAGTCAGGCAAAGGCTTCGCCAGGGCTGTGGAGTAGGCTCTGCCACTGAACAAGAGGTGGCCACCACGTGCTGAAAGCTGCCACCTGTGGAATGGGCCTTCCAGGCCACCGTAGACTCTGCTCTTCATGACTTCCAGTGCCCAGGGTATCCACTGCCCGGTCTTGGAATTCTGGGGCATGGTCTCTGCCAGTTCTGCTTCGTTTGTTTCTTTAAAGATCTGTATCCCACACAGCTAAAGATGTTTCTAAGGGTATATATATATACATATATATATATATATATATATATATATATATATATGTAGTTTAAATGCTCTCTGTTATATTTTTTTCATTTTTTTTCTCTCCCAATTCAAATCCATATATATACAACCTTCTGCGAATATTGGATAGGGAACCAATTACTCTAGGTTGCAGTAATTACTTTTATATAACTAGAGTTGGGAACTTGTGAATCAATTCCATGCCCGTTAGCAATATAGGCTTCAGCCAAGCTATTTTTTTTCCTTTCTTTTTTAAATAGGACTAGACAGTGTTGAATCCGTGAAAAAAAACATAACACTTTTTTTTTTTTTAAAGCTGACAGCACATTCCATCTACTCGGCAATGTAGAACTAATGAAGATGGAAGTATATGGAAACCTATAATTGAGTCCAGCACATAGCAAGCGTCGTTGAACAGAACGCACAACCAGCTGAGAGCACGTGTGCGAGGGCTCTGATCCTGTCCGGGCGGCCAGCACTCGGAAATGTTTCTGGATGATGTCTCAGGCCACGATCACCATTCACGTAACCAAGGCAGAATAAAAATGGCTTCGAGCGAAGTCAGGGAACACCCGACTTGCCTTTGATAAGGGTGCCCTTTGGTTGAAGGGTGAGGATCTAGGAAAGATGATTCTGAGAAATAGATGTGTTTGGACTGGACCCCTTCTCGGAGCTTTCATTCCGTTTCCCTTGACAGTGTTTGTCAGCTGCCTGCGTGGTGGCCTGAGGTGTGTCTCTCCCTACATCACAGAGTTGGGGCAGCCCCTCAGGGATCTGCCTGCTGGTCCCTCGGGTTTCCAGCCCTGCTGACTAGTTCCTGTATCTCAGGACCCCTTTGATGTGTGGATCCGCGTGAGAGGGAGACGAGAGTGGAAATATGTGTTTTCCTTTCAAAAGTCCTCATTGATGATTCACTGCTGGGTGTCCCCGGTGCCCCCAGCTGCTCCGTCCCCTGCACTGGCTCCCTTCGGATGAGTATCCTGATGGTCTGTCCTCGGCTCTGCATCGCTTCCTGGCTGGGGAGGGAGAGAGCTGCGCAGGCCCTAGAAACTGTGCTCTGAATCCACACCTGCCGAAGAGGAAGGTACGGAGCGTTCCTCTGCAGGCTTCTCAGACCAGCCAGCCGCACAGAAGGAGCACCAGCCTCAAAACGGGTTGAGTTTGAATGCCTCCGCCCGCTTCCCCCGGGACCCAGCACTCTCCCTTGTCCCCTGATCAGCCACACATTTACTTAGTCCTTTGGGTCCTCTTCTGGGCCCCGGCCTGATGGGAGATCCCCGGGGCTGTGCTTGTGTGGAGATGGCGGTTGTTCTACACAGCGATCCCCACCACCCAGCTGCCCCCACTCTTCTTCGGGTCCCTCGGGCTGAGGGTGGGCTCAGCTGCACTGTGGCCTGGCATCCTCTTCTAGTCCATGGAAGGTGGCGTGGCCTTCCCTGGAGAACCCAGCCAGATGTGCTGCCAGGCCCTGTCCCCGAGGCCTGGGAGACCAGCGATGAGAGCCACAGGGAAGCCTCTCGGCGCCTGCCGAGCAGGCGGCCTCCGTCTGGACGTCCAGCCCTTTCAGCTGTTGAGCTCTTGTTGGAAGACGCATTCCAGGGACATTCCTTCTGTCTGGAGCAGGGACTTGGCCTGAACGACGAACCAGAAACTGGAACAAACTGCACCAGTTTGCTCAACCTCGAACCAAATCCAAATATTTTTTATATCGCTGAGAACCAAACGAGTTCTGGGGTTTGGTTTGGTTTGTTTTCCACCAGAGAACATTCAGTGAACAAGGCTGAACCGGAACAGGACTCGTTTGTTTTCTCCAGTGACTGAGAGGCAATGGGAAGGAAACCTCGTGTGAATTTTGGACCCAGTCAGCTCATGGGCAGGAAAACACTAGAAGGCATGGGTCGGTCTGCAGAGATGGCACTAGAGCGACTCCAGGATGGAGAAGCGACAGGGGCAGCTCTCTGTCCAGCGGACAGCGCAGAGTTGCAAATCCACGTCTCTGGGGAGGGTGCTGTGTGGTATGGTGGCCCAGAAAATGCTTACCAGCCAGCCGTGATGAATACAGGATGCCAAAGCTGGGTACAGCCGCCTATAGAAGGTAGGGGCTTTGATAGAATGATGCAGCAATTGATTTTTCCGAATTTTTTTCCTGGTCTGTTCTGGTCCAGTCAGTAGGCATTTAATTACTACCTGGAGCCATGCTGGGGCAGGTCCAAAAGAAGTAACAAAGGCATGACCCCTGCTCTCTCGGAGCCCCTGGTGTGCTTTGGGTGTGTGTGTGTAACACTACACTGTACCATATAGAAGATGCAGTAGTTTAAATAATGTAACCCCAAATTCACGTCCACCTGGAAATCCAGGCTGTGACTTTATCTGGAAAAAGGGTCTTTGCAGATGTACCTAGTTAAGGATCTCGAAATGGAATCATCCTGGATTTAGGATGGGTCCTAAATCCAATGACTGGTGTCCTTATAATAAGAGGGGAGGACACAGAGACACACAGGGAGAAGGGGGCCACATGAAGACAGAGGCAGAGATGGGAGTGAAGTAGCCACAAGCCAAGGAATGCCTGGGCCACCAGAAGCTAGAAGAGGCAAGCAAGGAATCTCCCATGGTGCCTTTGGAGGGAGCACAGCCTTGCTGATGCCTTAATTTCAGACTCCAACCTCCTGAACCATGTGGGAGAATAAATACCAACTTGTGATGATTTGTGATGGCAGCCACAGAAAACGAATACAGAAGTCCCTGGGACCCCAAGGGCCCGCCACACCCATGCCTCCTTTCTGAAGAACAGTGGTATCTTCTGTATGATTAACCACATTTGTGTCACGTGACCTTGCTACCCTGAGCACACGTGATGGGGCCAAGGATTAGCTGGTCATGTGAGGATGTCCATCCATGAGGTGCCTGGCCTCTTACCAACCTGTCCTTTGAAAAAGGGAGACACACACACTGAGTTGGGTGTTGCTGGGAACTGAGATATGGAGCCATGTGGCAGAAATCATGAGAGAAGCAGAGCAGGAGAGACAGAGGGAGAGAGAGAGACAGAGGGAGAGAGAGAGAGAGAGAGAGAGAGAGAGAATATGTTGAGCGGGGCAGCGTCACTAGAATCAGAACCACATTGCTCCCGCTGAGAGGATGGGTCTCTGTTTCATTCTCCAAGAAGGCTGAGTCTGGCTACTACTATGATTGCGTTTGTTTCCTGGGCTCCTTCACTTCCTCTGGATTCTTACGATTCATCTCCCAAGTCCCAAGAGAACGAGAACCCAGACACCTTTCTGATCCCTGCAATCTGAAAACAGCCCAACCAACACACAGCACAAGTGAGACCACTGTAGAAAAACAGGAGCTTACATATGGTTGTGTTTAATCTAAGGGCCACCCAGATAAACTACTTCCTGGCTGTGTTACCCTATGCAGGTTGCTTAACCTCTCTGAATCCCGATGTCCTCATCTATCAAATGGGGTTAATGCCGTCCTTCAGAGGATTTTTGTGAGGGCTAAACAAGCTATAGAGAGTGAAACATCCACTACCATGCCTGGCACAAAACAGACCCTTGACCATTTCCTTCCCTTCAAGTGACAGCAATTCAGAGGCTGGACTGGGGTCTGGGTCTACAGTGCTGGAAACTTCTAGTGTGAACCAGTCTGGCAAATGGGGTTTTGAAAACACTTTGGTTGGATTCAGTTCAGGGTTCACTAACAAAATTTAAATTTAGTTTGGTTGGAAATTTAGCAAGTTAAGTGTGGTTTGGGGTCTCCCTGCCTTTGTTTGTTTTTATCTTGATTCAGTTGATGTGCCTGAAAGAACCCATCCATAGAGCTTTAAGTCAGTCAGCAGAGATCTTGCAGAAATAGATTTTTGGAACCCACTAGCCTGCCCAAACATTCCCTAGCCTATCAAACATATTTTAGAAGTCCGATAACACTTACTACGTCTTTGGACCTTAACAGTGTTATGTAGCCAGATCAATGCTGACCTCACCCACGTTTCCCAATGCCCTGCCCTGCCCTGCCCCTCCAGCTCTGAGCCTCCCCCTCCCTCAGTTCTTAAGAGAATGAAGAACATAAGACTTTTTTTTTTTTTTTGCGGTACGCGGGCCTCTCACTGCTGTGGCCTCTCCCGTTGCGGAGCACAGGCTCCGGACGCGCAGGCTCAACGGCCATGGCTCACGGGCCCAGCCGCTCCGCGGCACGTGGGGTCTTCCCGGACCGGGGCACGAACCCATGTACCCTGCATCGGCAGGCGGACTCTCAACCACTGCGCCACCAGGGAAGCCCCATAAGACATTTTTTAATGTTGGCATGTGAAATCATTTTCATCATGGGCACAGTGACTTAAGAGAAACAAAGGAGAGTTTAGGCAAAACAGATCATATTATCTGACGCAGCCTGTTTTGCCTTCAGGAGGTTGAAATGTGTTTCAAGTTCTACACCATATTTTTCATCCATTCTCTCCTCAAGGCCCCATCTCCTCTTCCTGACGGTTGCGCTCAGCAGTCTCGTTCTTTAGCTGAGCAGTTCTGATAGGTGAGTCCCTCCAGTGCACGCTTCCTGATGCATTTACCTAGTGCTGTGCTCCTGACGAAGTGGACAGGTTGTGAGTGGCAGGAGAGAAGAGTCTGGTGTGAATGGCCGAGAGTACCAGCTTTAGCTAGGGGCAGGTGAGGGGCAGTGGGACAAGAAATGGGGATGTACACAGAGACTGCAAGGGCTTCTACAATGTTTTCTTTCTTTTAAAAAAATAAAGATCTGTGCAAATATAGCACACTGTTAAGACGATAAACTTGGTTAAAAGTTAAAAGCTATGGGGCTTCCCTGGTGGCGCAGTGGTTGAGAGTCCGCCTGCCGATGCAGGGGACACGGGTTCGTGCCCCAGTCCGGGAGGATCCCACATGCCGCGGAGCGGCTGGGCCCGTGAGCCATGGCCGCTGGGCCTGTGCGTCCGGAGCCTGTGCTCCGCAGCGGGAGAGGCCACAGCAGTGAGAGGCCCGCGTACCTCAAAAAAAAAAAAAAAAAAAAAAGTTAAAAGCTATGTGTAGTCTCAAGACATGCTTATATGTTTGGAATACCTTATAATACAGCTTTTTTCTTTTCCAATATAGTTTAAGACATAATATTGAATATTGAATATAGTTCCCTGTGCTATACAGTAGGTCCTTGTTGATGATCTGTTTTATATATAGTAGTGTATATATGTTAATCCCAAACTCCTAATTTTTCCCTCCCCTGCCTTTCCCCTTTGGTAACCATAAATTTGTTTCTATGTCTGTGAGTCTATTTCTGTTTTGCAAATAAGTTCACTTGTGTCATCTTTTAAGATTCCACATATAAGTGATATCATGTGATATTTGTCTTTCTCTGTCTGACTTACTTCACTTAATATGGTAATCTCTAGGTCCATCCATTTTGCTGCAAATGGCATTATTTCATTTTTTATGGCCAAGTAATATTCCATTATATATATATGTATATATATATATATATATACACACACACATATATATATATATACCACATCTTTATCCATACGTCTATCAATGGACATTTAGTTTGCTTCCATGTCTTGGCTGTTGTAAACAGTGCTGCTATGAACATTGGGGTGCAAGTATCTTTTCAAATTAGAGTTTTCTACAGATATATGCTCAGGAGTGAGATTGCTGGATCCTATGGTAACTCTATATTTCGTTTTTGAAGGAACCCCCATATTGTTCTTTATAGCGGCTGCACCAATTTACATTCCCAACAGTGTAAGAGGGTTCCTTTTTCTCTACACCCTCTCCAGCATTTATTATTTGTAAACTTTTTGATGATGGCCATTCTGAGTGGTGAGAGGTGGTACCTCACTGTAGTTTTGATTTGCATTTCCCTAGTAACTAGTGATGATGAGCATCTTTTCATGTGCCTGTTGGCCGTGACAGCTTTGTTTTAAAAAATACTGGCAAAGAGAGGTGTTGGATTTAAAAGCATTTTCAGTGTTAGGAAAGTTTTAGTAGCAGTCTATACAGGACTTGCTCTATGTGGATGGGAACTTGGGTATTGAAATACGCCTCGCCTTTGAATGACTTCCTGAACACATCATTGAGATCAAGGTTGAAATAGCCTTTTCCTCCAAACACAGCCACATGTCTGAGCCGCAGACACAATGTAGACCCTTGAAGGGTATGAACGTTTCTTCAAATGAGACCTTCTTTATGGTGGTATTTTTATACTTTCCAGCCAGAGCCAGTTTATTTCTCAAGATTGTTCCCTGCTGGATACAAAGAGAAGTATTTGTGCAATCATTACCCATGGCCAGAGCACTCGTGCCTGGGGGTGAGTAACCCATGTGGAGACAGTTTGTGGGGTCCCAGATCAACTATATGAGAGGGGACCACTGCACTCTCACCCCCTGTGCGTCGGGCTTGTGTACTTGTTCTCAGATCTCGGTCCATTGCTCATGGATGGTGCTCCTGGTGAAGACCCGTGTAGCCCCGGGGGTGGGGCAGGGCAACAAGTTCATGCCAAGCACCAAGGCAAGCTTTAATTTGCTTCAGAGATGGTTGAGGACTATAGGGCAGCACTATTTATGGAGCCTTGAACCGCTTCATTATGACCCGTTGCTGTTCAGACGTTTTTTTTGTTTCTCTGTTGAGGTATATAATTACCCTTTCCTTGGCTATGAACTTCCAGACTGTGGAGAGGCCACACACACAAGGACCTCCTACAACTAGCGGTAACCTGCTTGACTTTCTAGGAGGAGCCTCCTGGTGATCTCAGCCAGTCCTCTGGGCAACAGCAAAGGGCCCTGGTGGGCTGAGTAGGTGCAACGGAGATTTGGAAGTCAGAGGTGGGCTGCCATGTCTTGGGCTTGTCTCAGCACTTGGATGAACTGCCTTTTTCTCATCTTCCTCCTGGCCATGGTAATATCCAAAACCAAATGTTGCTGAGTAAATGAAAGAGCCACTGGCAGCTAATTTGAGCAACAAAATAAAGTAAGTATTGCATTATAATCCAAAGTATAAAATAAGTATCCATGATTTAGTACTGATAGAAACAAATGATTGATAAATTAATAAGTGAGGGAGAAGAGACAAATCTCCCCTGCAGATGAGTTCCAGATAATTTATGCAGATACTTCATCCTAAAGAAGGGGAGCGTATGGGCTGCACACAACAACTTCCTTCCAAGTAAGAGGGACTTTACAATGGAGAGACCTGACCAACAAAACTCTGCTAGGCGATCAAGGTCAACGTCAGCAATCACAAATCATGTTGATAGCATGTACCCTTGATATGCTGTGATGAAAATAGCACTTTACCTCTGTGATCTTCCTTCCCCCAAACCATAACCTCAGTCTAACCATGAGAAAACCACTGGTGTTTTTCCCATGGTTAGATTTCCCACAAATCCCAATAATAGGGCATCCTACACTGTACCTTAGCAGTGCTCCTCCAAACTGTCAAGATCATCAAAGACAAGGAAAGTCTGAGAAACTGTCACAGCCCAGAGGAACGTAAAGCGCTGTGAACAGCTAAATGTCATGTGGCATCCTAGATGGGATCCTGGAACAGAAAAAAAAAACAAACAAACGTAAAACCACGGAAATCTGAATAAATGATGAAATTCAAAAATGAGATATGAATATTAGTTCATTAATGGCGACAAATGTACCATACTAATATAAGATGCCAATAACAGGGGAACTGTGAGTATGGGGTGGAGAATTAAATGAGAACTCTGTAGAATCTTTGCAATTTTTCCTGTAAATCTAAAACTGCTCTAAAAAATAAAGCCTACTGATTTAAAATTTTAAAGAAAACAGAAAAAGTATGCAGAGATGATTATAGCAAACATTTGTGTTCCACACATGCACATACAGTTAAGATTTTGTCATATTTATTTCAAGCTTATTAAGTAAATAAATTATTCAAGATGAAAAAATGTTGCTGGGAGGATCAACTAAAACTATGGATGTGTATATAAAATAGACAATAAGGATTTACTGAATGGCACAGGGAACTATATTCAATATCTTATAGTAACCTATAAAGGAAAAGAATCTGAAAAAAATGTAGACTTGAATCACTTTGCTGTGTACTTGAAAGTGACACAATATTGTAAATCAGCCACACTTCAATAAAAAAAAAAAGCTTTAAAAAATTCTCTTAAACCACCTCCCACCACCTCCCAAAAAATATGGATGTGAAAGGACTACAGCATCTCTCTTGGATCGAAGATAGTCACAAGTTCTTTGTCTACACTGAGAAGTGGGCTGTATTTCTCCACCCTCAGAAGTGATGCTGTGCCAGTGCAAGGTCTAGCTTTGACAAGACTGGCTGCTTCTGCTCTCTCCCTTCTGGAACCCAGCTGCCATGCTGTGGGGCAGCCCAAGCAGCCACATGGAGAAGCCCACGATTCTTCACTTGTAGATAGCTCAGGTGAACTCCCAGCCACGTGAGTGAATCATCGGAAAATGCATCTTTCAGCTCCTGCCAAACTGACCCTGCTGATGCCACTTGGAGTAGTTATGAATTTTCCCCACCAGGCTCCACCCAACTGCAAAATCATGAGCAAATAAATAAATGATCGTTGTTGTTTTAAACCACTAAGTTTGGGGATGATTTATTAACATAGCAAAAGATAACCAAAACAGCATTGTACAAAAAGAAAGATTTGACTCCATGTCCTATCATTATTTGCTTTTTATTCTTCCACAGGTTGAGATGTTTCCCAAAATGCTTCACACATTTTCTGGGATGACCCCTTTTAAACTATTCTGTAGATGCTTATTGAGGCAGGAGATAGATGGGCTCCAGGCTAGGCATTTACAACTGGCCTCCTATTTACATTTATTGGGGCGAGAAAAGGATGGGCTTCAAGCTGAACACTTGCAACTAGCCTCCTGTTTGCATTTCCTGAGACAGGAGCTAGGTGGGCTCCAGTTTAGGCATTTACAATCAGCCCCCTCTTTGGTCTCCGAAATGGAAGTAACAACAGAAACAGGGTAAATAGCCAGGCTTTGTCTCCTGTGGACACCTTAAGATAACAGTCATGGCAGGAACAGAGAGGCGCTAGACGCTGTTTAAAGAAAGGTCACATATTTCCCATCCTTGGGGCAAGGGAGACACTGCACATGCGCAGAAAGGCTCCTTGGGGGTCAAAAAGGAGGGGGCACCACCCTCACATAATATGTGATGCTAAGGCTGCCCCATAGGCCTCTGGGCTGGAATCCATCTTGGAAAAAAGTTGCGCACGCATGTTGGGGAGGGCCCTAGGGTAGGTCAGGCGTGGAGAAAGAACCAGATAATTGGCCAAAGGTAAACAAAGACCCGGAAGAATTGACTTATATAAATGATTTAACTTCCTCTTTACTGCGCTCCTCCTCATTAGGGAGGATGCCCACACCCTTTCTCTCCAGGTGTGCATCTCTGCCTTGCTTCTTTCCTCACTAAACAAGCTGTTTCTCTCTGTGCTCTCCCACTTGTTCTTGTGCTATGTCGCTAATAATAAACTTTGTATCTATCTGTTTTTACAGTTTTTCCCTCCGTGAGAAATGCATTTTTCAGTGGGGGCGACAGCCAGGGAAAAATAGCTTCTAGCCTCTAGCCCTTGCTGGTCTGGTGGCTAAGATTCCTGGTTTTCATCCAGGCTACCCAGGTTCAATTCCTGGACAGGGAATTAAGATCTAGCTTCACACCACCGCTCACCGCTGCCTCTCCAAGATCATTATGTCCCAGCTCTTTGCCGTGGGGATAGGTTCTAGCCACGGGTTCCTTTTCAGGGAAGGGTTTCCTGAAGAATGCCCTGCAAAACAGAAGACCCACACGATTCTCTAGAGCTGCACTGTCCAATAGGGTAGCTATATATGGCTACCAAGCACTTGAAATGTGGCTAGATTTGAATTGAGATGTGCTGGAAGCATACAAAACTCACCAGATTTTAAAGCCTTAGTATTAGTCTTCACAAAAGAATGGAAAATGTCTCATTAATAATTTTATATTATGTGTTGAATTGATACTATTTGGTTATATCGTATTAAATAAGCTATATTATCAAAATTGTTTTCACCGCTTTCTTTTTATTTATTTTAATGTGGCTACTAAAAGTTTTAAAATTACCCTGGTGGCTCACATTAGATTTCTATTGGACAGCGCGGCTTTAGAGAAAAAGGATCTGGGTCAAAGGTGTGGTTTGGGAAATGCTACTTAGTTACACCTTCCTGGAGAATTATAGGGCATGCACATTCAAGGCTTTAAGTCCTGCAGTGAAGTGTTTAACCCTGGGGTATGATCAGGATATCAAAAGAAATAGACCTATTTAATTGGCTCTTCTCATGACTAGCTTCTCTTTGTCGTTCAGCTCCCAATCCAAATGTCTCCATTCCAGGCGAGGCCTTCCCTGACCACTCTATCTAGAGTCACCCCCTCCTACCTGCTGCTTTTCATCACCTCATTTTGCTTTATTTTCCTTCATCTTCTTTCTCCTTGGCTGAAATTTATCTTCTGCATCCATCAGGGTCCTGATAGGAAACAGGGAGCAGTCAAAGCGGGTCATTTGAGGAGTTTAATAAGGGGCTATTTATAAAGGTGGGGGCAGAATTTTGAGAAACACGGGATGCTGCAGGGTCCTGATGCTGGTCTCAGCTGGGAGCCGATGCCAAGTGTATGAGGTAGTCATCAGTACCCAGGGAGGGAGGCTGGACAGAGAGGGCTGCCTGCAGGTGGGGTCCTTCAGTCGGGGGACACACTTTATTTAATCCTCCATTGATTGACTCGTTCCCATGCCTTGGCTGTGGTAAACAATGCTGCAATGAACGTAGGGGATGCAGATATCTTTTTGAGTTAGTGTTTTCATTTCCTTTGGATAAATATCCAGAAGTGGAATTGCTGGATCAGATGGTAGTTCCATTTTTAATTTTTTGAGGAACCTCATACTGTTTTCTATAGTGGCTGCACCAATTAACATTCCCACAAACAGTGCACAAGGGTTCCCTTTTCTTTACATCCTTGCCAACACTTGTTATCTCTTGTCTTTTTGATAGTAGCCAACATACTGTCTTGTTATTTGATAGTTGAAGACCCCCAGCTTTGTTCTCTCTCCTCAAGATTGTCTTGGCATTTTGCCCTGTGCATTTCCACATAGATTTAACTCATCAAGTTCCACAAAAAAAACTTCTAGGAATTTGATTTTAATTGCATTGGATGTGTAGTTAAATTTCAGCTTAAATTGAAGTCTTTATAATATCGAGTCTTCTGATCCATGAATATGGTATGTCCCTGCATTTATTTAGTGTTCCTTAATTTCTATCATTAATGTTGATATTTTTATGCTGATACAAATAGTATTCTTTTGAAGTTTTATTTGCCACATGCTTTTGGCTGTTACATAGAAATAAAATTGATTTTTACATACAATTGTCTTTATACCCAGGGACTTTGTTAAATTCACTTATTAATGATGACCTTTCTAAATAGTTTGTCTGTAGATCCTTTTGTATTTACCAGGTACAAAGTCATATTTTTTGCAAATAATGATAGTTTTACTTTTTTCTTCTGAATTGTATACTTTTTCTTTTTCTTGCCCTTTTGTACTGACTAGAACCTCTGGTTCAATATTTAATAAAATGGAAAAACAGGCATCTTTGCTCATTTTCATTCTCAGGCATAAAGCTTTCAGTAGTATCATTAAGAATGATACTTGCTGTAGGTTTTTCAGTAAACACATTTTATTGGATTAAAGATCCTTAATTTCTATTCCTTCTATTCCTGTGCAAGGAGGATTTTTCAGTTAGTCATGAATGGGTGTTGAAATTCATCAAAAGCTATTTATACATCTACTGAGATGATCATATTTTTTTCCTTTATTCAGTCAATATGGTAAATTATAGTAATTTATTTTGGTATGAAATTGTCCTTTCATTCCTGAAACAAATCCAACATGATCATGATTTATTATCATTTTTATCTTTCATTGAATCTAATTCGCTCATTTGGTATTTTTGTATCTCTGTTCATAAGACTCACTGACCTGTAAATTTTTTTCCATTTCAGGTCAGTTTTTGGTGTCAGGGTTACAATGGCCTCATTAGACAAGTTAGGAAATATTTTCTCTTTTTTTTTTTAGCCCCTTCAACTCTTTATGTAAGATTGGTGCCATTTCCTCCATAAATATTTAGAAGAATTTACTTAGAGGAAAGCCATTTGTGCCTGGAGGTTTTGTTGTATAGATGTTGTTGATTACAGCTTCAATATCTTTAATATGTATAGGACTATTCCAGGTTTTTTATTTCTTCTTGTGTCAGTTTTTTGTTACTTTTGTTTCCTGAGGATTTTTCTTTTTATCTAAAATTTTAAATTTATTAATAAAAATTGTTCATAATATATTGTCATTATCTTTTAAATATCTGTAGGCTTTGGACTGATGTCCTCTTTTTCATTCAAGTTGGTAATTTGTGCTTTCTCTATTTCTGTCTTACCAGAAACCTAATATTATAATCGTTCTTTTCTAAGTACCAGCTTTGGGGCATGTTGATTTTCTCTTCTGAATGTTTGTTTTACATTTCATCAATTTCTTCTCTTAGTTTTTATTATTTCCTTCCTTCTCATTTCTTTAGATATAATTTGCAGTTCTTTTTTTTGAGATAGGTAACTAGATTTTTTATTTTTGTCCTTTCTTCTTTTTAAAATATGCATTTAAGACTATAATTTGTCTCATAGCAGGGCTTTAGTCATATTCCCCATGTTTTGATATATTTTCATTATCATTTAGTTAAAGATATTTTCCAATTGCCATTGAAAAGTTTTTCTGTGACCTATTTAAAAGTATATTGCTAAATTTCCAAGCATTTGAGGAATTTCTACTTTTTTTTTTTTTATTGATTTCCAGCTTAATTTTCTGTGGTCAGAGAACATATTCTGAGTGATTTCAATCTTTTGAAACTTCTTTTATGGCCAGCATAAATGTTCCATGTACATTTGAAAAGAATGGACATTATTTTGGGCACAATATTCTGAACATGCCAATATATCAAGTTTGTTAATTGTGTTATTTAGATTTTATATATCCTTACTGATTTTTTCTGCCTATTATATCTTTTATGGAGAGAAGTATTTCTCATTGTTAAAGTTTTTAAATTCCCAGTGTTACAGAGAGATCAGCTCAGTGCTTTGTGACCACCTAGAGGGGTGGGATAGGAAGGGTGGGAGGGAGACTCAAGAGGGAGGTGATATGGGGATGTAAGTATACGTATAGCTGATGCACTTTGTTATACAGCAGAAACTAACACAACAATGTAAAGCAATTATACTCCAATAAAGATGTTAAAAAAAATTCCCAGTGTTAGTTTCCCACTATGAGTGTGGATTTGCCTATATTTCCTTACAATTCTGTCAATTTTTGTTCTGTGCATTTTGAAGCTATGTTTTTAGTGTACATATAAATTGAGAAATTTAATGTTTTCTTGGAGAGTTAATCCTTTTAATCATTATGAAACTTTAATTTTTATCCTAGTTATGCTTCTTGCCTTGAGTCTACTTTGCTGTTGCTACAGTATACCAGCTTTCTTTTGGAAAATTCTTGCAGAGTATATCCTTTATGATCTTAATTTTTAATTATGTCCTATATTTAAGGTGTATCTCTAGTAAGCAGCACAAAATTAAATTGTTTTTAAAATTTTTTTTATAATTATAGACTTTTAATTAAACTACTTAATCCACTTACACTTAATGTAATTAGTGATATATTCGGCTTTATATCTACCATCATGATACTCATCCAAGCTACTGGATAATAAATGGAAATGATAGGCCCTCCTTCCTTACTCATTTTCTTCACTTCTCTCTCTCTCATTCCTCTTTCTACCTCATTGTCTGTTTCTTATTTTTGTTTTTCTTTGCCATGCCTCTCTCTCTTCCCAGACTTCTAAATATTTGAGTTTCCTCTTCACAGACCTCAGAATTTTTCCTCTCTACATATTCCTTAGGTTATCTTATCCATTTTTAAGGCGTTGTATAGGCTGCCAACTCCCAAATTTATAGTTCCACCCTACACCTCTTCCCTGAACTCCAAATACCTATGTCCAATGTCATACATCATCATCTGGATGTCTAATAGGCATTTCAAGACTAATGTTTCCAAAACTGAGGTCCTAGTACACTGAGACCTTCCATGTTATTCTGTCTGCAGTCTTCCTCATCTCAATAAGTAACAACTCCATTTTCTCACTTCTTAGGCTCAAACTGGGGATCATTCTTGACTCCTCTCTTTTCTCTTACAGTTGATATCCAATCCATCAGGAAGGCTTGTTGATGATACCTTCAAAATATACCCACAATCTGACCACTTTTCCCCACCTCCTCTGCTATCAGCTTGATCCAAGCCTCTGTCAGTTCTCACTTGCTTTATTGCAATAGCCTCCTACCTGGTCTCCTTGCTTCCAATCTAGCTCCCATGAAGCATGTTCTCATAGCTGCTGGAATGATCTTTACATAGCACACATCACCTCACACCATTCTATGCCTTCTATCTTAATCAGAGTAAAAGCCAAAATCTTTACTATGGCCTACAGCCCTGAATTGATTTAGCTCCATGTTACCTGTCTGACCTCACCATCTACCACTCTTCCCTCATTCACTCTGCTTTAGCCAAACTGACCTCCCTGCTATTCCTCATAAATACCAATCATCCCATCACCTCAGGGCCTTTGCATGTGCTGTACCTTCTCTTCCCTAATATCTTTGCATGGCTCACTCATTCATTTCCTTCATACCTCTGTTCCAATAGTCACCCATGTACCATCTTATATAAAATATCAAAGAAGCCCTCATTTCCTTTACCCTGTGTCATTTTTCTCCATAGCCCTCATTACCACCTGATATATTATATATTCATTTTTTGATTAATTTACAGTCTGTTTTCCTCTACCATAAGTTTTGAGACAGAGGAACTTTGTTTTATTCACTGATGTATCTTTAGAATCTAGCTCAATATCTGGCATAGAGTGGGCTACCAGTAAATAGTTATTGAATGAATGGATGAATGAAATGCATTTTTACAACAATCTTGTGAAGTTGACAAGGGTAGATATTTTTATCTGCTTACCAAGGGTAGATATTGATATTCAGAGGAAGCTGAAGCTCAGAGCCGTGAGGTGATTTATAGAAACCACAGAGCTGTGAAGTGGCTTAGCTGGAACTCAAACAAGTCTCTTTCTGCCCAGTTCCGGGCTGATTCCATAGCCACACATATCTCAGCTATGGCAGATTCCATACTGACAGCCAATGATGACAAAAAATGGAAAGCAAGGGTCAGCCAGACTCTGAAGTCTCCTTTGCTTCAGTTTCCACACAGATCAGCAATACCAAAAAGTGGGGGTGGGAGGGGAAGGTCTTTTGATGTATGTGGTTTCTTCAAAGTTTGCCATGGGTGGAAAAGAAGTGGGTGCTGAGTGAGTTCTAAGTGTCCTCACTACCAATAAGGATGCTTCTCTCAATTTAGACATATTAAGAAAGCATGTAGGTCCCAGAAGTCATCTTGCAACCAAGAGGAGAGACAGTTTTATTTACAAGAGAAAGACTGCTGGATGAATAGAGTTAAGAAAGAAAGAAAGAAAGAAAGAGGGAAGAAAGAAAGAAAGGAAGGAAGGAAGGAAGGAAGGAAGGAAGGAAGGAAGGAAGGAAGAAAAGAAAGAAAGAAAAGAAAGAAAGAAAGAAAGAAAGAAAGAAAGAAAGAAAGAAAGAAAGAAAGAAAGAAAGAAATTGGCTTCTTGGTTTGAGATGCTGGATCAAGCCATACCTGAAGTAAGACCTACCTCTGGACTTAATAGTAAGATGAACCAAAAATTCCTTTTATTGTTTAAGCTAGTTTGAGTTAAGGTCTCTATCGATTGTCACAACACACACATGAGAAAAGGAATATGGACCATTTTATTCAACACTCTGTTCCCAATGCCTAGCATGTTACCTGGCATGTAGTAGGTGCTCAAAATATATGTTGAAACGATAATGAATGACCAAATGTCCATTTTTCACTGCTTTTGACATAGTCTGACTAAAACCCCAAATCTAGTTCTAGGTTTCACAATATTCATAAGAATAATTAAATTGTTTATAGTGTGTGATTTTTTTTTTTTTTTTTTGCAGTACGTGGGCCTCTCACTGTTGTGGCCTCTCCCATTGCGGAGCACAGGCTCGGGACGCGCAGGCTCAGCAGCCACGGCTCACGGGGCCAGCCACTCCGCGGCATGTGGGATCTTCCCAGACCAGGGCACGAACCCGCATCCCCTGCATCGGCAGGCGGACTCTCAACCACTGAGCCACCAGGGAAGCCCTATAGTGTGTGATTTTTAAAGAAATATGTAAAAAACTTTGGAGCCAGACAATTTTCAATCTGTGATCTTGTAAGCATGTAATCTCTCTGGAACTCAGTTCTCCGATTCACCAAACAGTGGTGATAGTCCCCAACGCACAGGTGTATGGTGGGACTGAATGAGTAACCTCTGTAAAGAATATAGCTCTGTCTGCCACCAAGTAGGACTCTGGTAGATCTTGGTTTATGCATGGTGCTAACAACATGTGTCACGGGATACTTAGGGCAAATCCATCATGTAAGAGGATTCCTCACTATCATCCAAGGAGATATAGGAGACAATTTGGAGCAGTGAAAAAAGTTGGCTTTGGAGCCAGATCTGAGTTTGAATCTTGTTCATTTAATACTCAACCAATCTCTGTGTACTTTGTGCCAGCAACTGTTCTAGACACCTGGGGTCCAGCAGTGAAAAAGACAAAAATCTAACTTTGTGGTGCTTTCATTTCAGTGTGGGAGGTCTACAGTAAACAGTGGAATAAGTAAGATCACATCTGTGCTATAAAGAAGAATAACAGTTTATTAACTCTGTGATCTAGGAAAGGTTATTTTTAACTTTGGCTTCTTTCACTCAGCACAATGCATTTGAGATTCATCCACGTTGTTGAGTTTAACTGTAGTCTACCATTTTTATTAGGAGGAGAATTCCATTATTGGATGCATCGCAGTTTATCCATTCTCCAGCTGAAATACTTTTGGGTTATGTGTTAGAATTCTCCAGAGAAACAGAACCAATGGGATGTGAATATGTAGAGAGAAAGATATATTTTAAGGAACTGGTTCCTGCAATTGTGGAGGCTGACAAGTCCAAAATCTGCAGGATGGGTCGGCAGGCTGGAGACCCAGGAAAGAGCTCAGGTTACAGTTCAAGTCTGAAGGCCATCTGCTGGCAGAATTTCCTCTTGCTTTCTGAGATTTTGTCAGGATATTGGTTGGATTTTTTTCAATTGCTGTTTCTACATTTATTGAGATGATCATATTGATTTTCTTTTGATATTATGGTGAATTACATTGATTCTATTTATATATAATGCTAGATTCAATTTCCTAATATTTTATTGAGTATTATTTTATCTATACTCATGAGAGATATTGGTCTCTAGTTTTCTTTTCTTGTGATGTCTCTGGTTTTGTTGTCAGGGCAATGCCAGCTTCGTATAATGAGTTGGGAAGTGTTCCCTCATCTTTAATTTTTGGAAGATGTTGTGTAGAACTGGTGTAAATTCTTTCTTAAATGTTGGTAGAACTCACTAATGAAGCCACTTGGGCCTGGGGCTTGCTTGTGTGAAGGTTTTAAACTAAAAATTTAATTTCTTTTTTAGGTATAGGGCTATCAGGGTATCTATTTATTCTTAAATAAGTTTTAGTAGTTTGTATCTTTCAATGAATTTGTTCATTTCCTCTTAGTTGTAGAAAGTATTGGCATAATGTTAAAAATTCTCTTGTTATCTTTTTAATATCTGTAGAATCTGTACTGATGCTACCCCTCATTCCTAATATTGGTAATTTGTGTCTTTTCTCTTTTCCTGATGAGTCTGGATAGATGTTTATTATTATTTTTATTTTCTCAAGGAACAAAGAAACCTGTTGGTTTCATTGATTTTATATTTTCTGTTTCATTTGTTTAGGTAATGATCTTCATTATTTTTTTCTTCCACTTACTTTAGGTTTCATTTACTCTTTTTTATTTTCTAGTTTCTTAAGATCAAAACTGGTGTCATTGATTTGAGACATTTCTTCTTGGGCATTTGGTGCTATAAATTTCCCTCTAAGTCCTGCTTTACCTGCATCCTACAAATTGTGGTTTGTTGTATTTTTGCTTTTCAATTAGTTCAAATGCTTTATAATTTCTCAATTGATTTATTCTTTAACTCATGAGTTATTTAGGAGTGTATTACTCTGTTTCCAAGTATTTGGATATATTTCTGTTATTCATTTCTAATTTAATCCCACTGCTGTCAGAGAACATACATTATATGACTTGAATTCTTTTAAATTCATTAAGGTTTGGTTCATGGCCAAGAATACAGTCTATCTTGGTAAATGTTTTATGTGCACTTGAAAAGAATGTGTATGCCACTGCTGTCAGATGAGCTTTATTGTTTCTGGTATTATCCTTTGCTCTGACATGTACTTTGTCTGATATTAATATAGCCACTCCAACTTTTTTTAAGAATTAATTTTAGCATGGTATAACTTTTTCCATCGATTTACTTTTAACCTCTTTGGGTCTTTATATTTAAAGTGGGTTTCTGGTGGACAGCATATAATTGTCTTGCTTTAAAAAATATCCTATCTGGGGCTTCCCTGGTGGCGCAGTGGTTGAGAGTCCACCTGCAGGGGACACAGGTTCGTGCCCCGGTCTGGGAAGATCCCACATGCCGCGAAGCGGCTGGGACCGTGAGCCATGGCCGCTGAGCCTGCGCGTCTGGAGCCTGTGCTCCGCAATGGGAGAGGCCACAACAGTGAGATGCCCATGTACCTCAAAAAACTAAAAATATCCTATCTGATAATTCCTACCTTTTAAAGGGTGATATTTTTATCATTTCCACTTAATGTGATTATTGATATGGTTAGCTTTAAATCTACAAGTTTGCCATTTATTTTCTTGTCTCCTGTATTCTCTTTGTTCCTTTTCTTCTCCTTTTCTGATTTCTTTCTTTCTTTTTTTTTTTTTGGTACGTGGGCCTCTCACTGCTGTGGCCTCTCCCGTTGCAGAGCACAGGCTCCAGACATGGCTCCAGACATGGCTCCGTGGCCATGGCTCACGGGCTCAGCTGCTCCGTGGCATGTGGGATCCTCCCGGACTGGGGCATGAACCTGTGTCCCCTGCATCGGCAGGCAGACTCTCAACCACTGCACCACCAGGGAAGCCCCTGATTTCTTTTTGATTGAGTACTTTTTATTATCTATTTTATGTTTTTTGTTTGCTATTAGCTATTATTTTTGTTGTTATTTTAGTGGTTGCTTTAGCCTTTATAGTATTCATCTGTGTCTTATCATAGTCTATCTTCAAGTGATATTACATTGCTCCATTCTTATAAGAATCACACAATAGTATATTTTTGTTTCTCCTCTCCAGCCTTTACATTATTGTTTTCATACATTTTACTTGTACATTTTATAAACCCATCAATACAATGTTATTATTTCTGCTTAAATAATCAATTAAAAGACTTTAAGTATTAAGAAAAAATCTCATATTTATCAACAGAGTTAACAAATCTCATATTTATCAACAGAGTTATCAGTGGTTTCTTTTTTTTATTTCTTTGTATAGATCCATATTCCCATCTGTTATTGTTTTCCTTCTGTCTGAAAGTATTCCTTTAACTTTTCTCATAGCATGGAACTTCTGGTGATAAATCCTTTCAGTTTTTGAATGAAGTTTTCATTTCTCCTTGAATTTTGAAAGATATTTTCACTAGGTATAGAATTTTAGGTTGACAGGTTTGTTTTATTTATTCTCTCAGTATTTTAACAATGTTCCTCCCCTATCTTCTAGCTTGCATAATTTCTAATGAGAAATGTACTGTCCTGCTTATTTTTGTTCCTCTGTATATAATGTATCTTATTTCCTCTGGCTGCTTTAAGATTTTATCCTTATCACTAGTTTTGAGCAGTTGAATTATGATATATTTTGAAGCAGTTTTCTTCATATTTCTTGTTCTTGGAGTTTGTTGAGCTTTTCAGATATGTGGGTTTTTATTTTTCACCAAATTTGGAAAATGTTTTACCATTGTTTACTCAAGTACTTTTTTTCTGTTATCATTCTCCTCCTTCAGAATTCTATTTACACATTTACAGCTCCAAGTCTGCTTGGGGTTGTCACACAATTCAAAAATGCTTCATTCACTTTTTAAAGTATTTTTTCTGTCCATGTTTTACTTTGCATGGTTTCTATTGCTATGTCTTAAGTTCGCTGATCTACTCTGCAATGTCTAATTTGTTATTAATCCCATTCAGTGTAGTTTTCATCTCAAGATTTTTTTTATTTGTGTCTCTTTTTCTGTGTTTTCCATGTTTCTACTTAACACATTCAATGTTAAACTTTTGAACGTATGGAATACAGTTATAATAACTGTTGTCATGTTCTTATCTGCTAATTCTAACACCTGTGACGTTTCTGGTTCAGTTTCAATTGATTTCTCAACTCCCTATGGGCCATATTTTCCTGCCTCCTTGAATACCTGGTAATTTTTGATTGGATGCTAGACATTATGAACTTTAATTTCTTGGTTGCTGGATATTTTTGTATTTCTATAAATATTTTTCAACTTTATTTTGAGATGAGGTTAAGTCACTTGGACACAGTTTGATCCTTTCAGGTCTTGCTTTTAAACTTCTTTTAGGCTGACCAGAGCAGCATTGTGTCTAGGGCTCATTATTCTCCACTATTTAGTCAGGACTCTTCTTATTGCTTGACCCAGTACCCCTTGAACTATGAGGTTTTCCAGTCTGGCTGATTGTAGCAGGTACTGTTCCCTCCAATCCTTTTGGTGTTCTTTCCCCAGCTTTGTGTAGCTTCTTCACTTTCATACACTGATCAGTACTCTGCTGAATACTCATTGACACGCTTTGCAGATTTCTGGGGTTCTCTCTATGCAGCTCTCTCCTCTCCAAATTCTAGCTTCCTATACTCTTAGCTTTATCTCCTAAACTCAGGGTCCTCTGGGCTCTGCTTGGTTCTCCCTCCCTATGCCATATCTTGTAATAACCTCAAGGTAGTAAGCTGGGACAACCATAAGGCTCATCTCATTTGTTTCCAGTCTTGCTGGGGGTCACTATCTTTTTTGCACGATGTCTAATGTCTTGAAAATCATTGTTTCATATATTTTGTCCAATTTCATAGCTCTTTCAGGCAGGAAGGTAGATCTGGTCCCCTTTACTCCATCATGGCCAGAAGTGAAGTCTCCACTTGTGTAGTTTTAATTTTTTTGGACTATCTGGATTACTCTTCAACTCTGGGGTCATGTTGATTTACAAAGGCTACAGTGTTCAAAATTAAGGTTTACAATGTTCACAAATACTTCCAAAGTGAGCAAAGAGAACACACCAGGCCACCTCTTTTTGCCTTAGCTACTTGTTATAATCATTTTGCCATTTTAGAAAATATTTACAAAGTATAATTATTGTATGGGGCCCTGAGAGAGATGCAGTTCCAGGCCAGTGACTCTTTTAATGAAGTTTTATCATGAGAAAGAGACATATCTGATCATACCACTTGCTTTAATAATAAAAGCTAAACTAGCTTATAAATTTTTAAGATAACCAAAGGAATATAGAATCATTGTAAAAAACACTTAAACAAGTAAACGTATATAAAATGAAAAGTAAAAGCTCTTTCTCTCTCTAATCCCCCAAATCTTACTCTCCAAAAGTCACTATGGTGACATCCTTGAAATTTTTTCTATCACTGAATTGTATATGTGAGAATTTAAAGGTTCATTCTGTTTCTTAAGGCAATTGGCTATTTAGTCAACTTGGTGTGTAAGAGAGAAATTGTCGTCTCTTCCCTTCACTGCCTTGCTGTCTATCGCTTGCATGAAACTTCTGTTTTCCTAAACAGTGAGTACTCAGACACTAGTTCCTTCATCCAGGGAAGAAAGGATCTCTTGAATGTCAGTTTCTCAGGTCAGGTACTACATCACAAAGGGTGCCAGGGATCTTGTAGATGGAATACTAGATTGATTCAGTGTCATTCCATGCCTCAGTTTATCTCATATTCCCTGCAGATAGGCTGAGAACTAACTAGAAAAAGCTTGAAAAGTTCTTCGGAAGTGAAAAATGTACCAGAAGCCTTGAAGTCTTTCTCACCATGGTAATCTGCAGATCCAGTCATTCTATCAGAATTCCAGCAGTTCTAACTCGCTGCTTCATGCTGATTCCATTACTAAGGGCTCCTGGGTGTTCCTGATTCATCAAGACCTCATTGCTCTCACTGAGTGTGCATCTTTACCCAGGATGTGATCACAGCAACTAGAACTAAATTAAACTTGTCAAAGTAATAAAGAAGTGTCCTTTAGAAGGATGGATTATCCTGACCTTTTCTTTCAAATTGAGACATGTTCCTGTTTCATGAGAATGTTAAAAGGGAGAGAGGTTCCCTTGACCTTTATTTTTTACCCATGGCAAAAAAAAAAAAAAAAAAAAAGATTCAAAAAGATGAGATCTTATTAGCATTACTATTTAAATATTTATCCATCAAATTCAGTGAATGGTAACTAAATTTCTTTTTTTTTTCTTAATATCTTTATGGGAGTATAATTGCTTTACAATGTTGTGTTATTTTCTGCTTTATATCAAAGTGAATCAGCTATACATATACATATATCCCCATATCTCCTCCCTCTTGCGTTTCCCTCCCAACCTCCCTACCCCACCCCTCTAGGTGGTCACAAAGCACGAGCTGATCTCCCTGTGCTATGCGGCTTCTTCCCACTAGCTATTTATTTTACATTTGGTGGTGTATATATGTCCATACCACTCTCTCACTTCGTCCCAGCTTACCCTTCCCCATCCCTGTGTCCTCAAGTCCATTCTCTAGTAGGTCTGCATCTTTATTCCTGTCCTGCCCCTAGGTTCTTCAGAAGCTTTTTTTTTTAAGATTCCATATAAGTGTGTTAGCATACAGTATTTGTTTTTCTCCTCTTTCTGGCTTACTTCACTCTGTATGACAGACTCTAGGTCCATCCACCTCACTACAAATAACTCAATTTCGTTTCTTTTTATGGGTGAGTAACATTCCATTGTATATATGTGCCACATCTTCTTTATTCATTCATCTGTCGATGGACACTTAGGTTGCTTCCATGTCCTGGCTATTGTGAATAGAGCTGCAATGAACATTGTGGTACTTGAGTTTTTTTGAACTATGGTTTTCTCAGGGTATATGCCCAGTAGTGGGATTGCTGTGTCATATGGTAGTTCTATTTTTAGTTTTTTAAGGAACCTCCATACTGTTCTCCATAGTGGCTGTATTAATTTACACTCCAACCAACCGTGCAGGAGGGTTCTCTTTCCTCCACACCCTTTCCAGCATTTATTGTTTGTAGATTTTTTTGATGATGACCATTCTGACCGGTGTAAGGTGATACCTCACTGTAGTTTTGATTTGCATTTCTCTAATGATTAGTGATGTTGAATATCCTTTCATGTGTTTGTTGGCAATTTGTATATCTTCTTTGGAGAAATGTCTATTTAGGTCTTCTGCCCATTTTTGAATTGGGTTGTTTGCTTTTTTGATATTGAGCTGCATGAGCTGCTTGTAAATTATGGAGATTAATCCTTTGTCAGTTGTTTCATTTGCAAATATTTTCTCCCATTCTGAGGGTTGTCTTTTGGTCTTGTTTATGGTTTCCTTTGCTGTGCAAAAGCTTTTAACTTTCATTAGGTCCCATTTGTTTATTTTTGTTTTTATTTCCATTTCTCTAGGAGGTAGGTCAAAAAGGATCTTGCTGTGATTTATGTCATAGAGTGTTCTGCCTATGTTTTTCTCTAAGAGTTTTATAGTGTCTGGCCTTATATTTAGGTCTTTAATCCATTTTGAATTTATTTTTGTGTATGATGTTAGGGACTGTTCTAATTTCATTCTTTTACCTGTAGCTACCCAGTTTTTCCAGCACCACTTATTGAAGAGTCTGTCTTTTCTCTATTGTATATTCTTGCCTCCATTATCAAAAATAAGGTGACCACATGTGTGTGGGTTTATCTCTGGGCTTTCTTTTCTTTTTTTTTTTTTTTTTAAATTTATTTATTTATTTATTTATGGCTGTGTTGGGTCTTCGTTTCTGTGTTAGGGCTTTCTCCAGTTGCGGAGAGCGGGGGCCATTCTTCATCGCCATGTGCAGGCCTCTTACTGTCGTGGCCTCTCTTGTTGCAGACCACAGGCTCCAGACGCGCAGGCTCAGTAGTTGTGGCTCACCGGCCTAGTTGCTCCACGGCATGTGGGATCTTCCCAGACCAGGGCTCGAACCCGTGTCCTTTGCATTAGCAGGCGGATTCTCAACCACTGCGCCACCAGGGAAGCCCTATCTCTGGGCTTTCTATCCTGTTCATTGATCTATATTTCTGTTTTTGTGCCAGTACCTTACTGTCTTGATTACTGTAGCTCTGTAGTATAGTCTGAAGTCAGGGAGCCTGATTTTTTCAGCTCTGTTTTTTTTTTTTTTTCTCAAGATTGCTTTCACTATTCAGTATGTGTGTGTGTGTGTGTGTATGTGTTTCCATACAAATTGTGAAATTTTTTGTTCTAGTTCTGTGAAAAATGCCATTGGTAGTTTGATAGGGATTGCACTGAATCTGTAGATTGCTTTGGGTAGTACAATCATTTTCACAATGTTGATTCTTCCAATCCAAGAACATGGTATATCTCTCCATCTGTTTGTATCCTCTTTAATTTCTGTCATCAGTGTCTTATAGTTTTCTGCATACAGGTCTTTTGTCTCTTTAGGTAGGTTTACTCCTAGGTATTTTATTCTTTCTGTTGCTGTGGTAAATGGGAGTCTTTCCTTAATTTCTCTTCCAGATTTTTAATCATTAGTGTATAGGAATGCAAGAGATTTCTGTGCATTAATTTTGTATCCTGCTACTTTACCACATTCATTGATTAGCTCTAGTATTTTTCTGGTAGCATCTTTAGGATTCTCTATGTATAGTATCATGTCATCTGCAAACAGTGACAGTTTTACTTCTTCTTTTCCAATTTGGATTCCTTTTATTTCTTTTTCTTCTCTGATTGCAGTGGCTAAAAGTTCCAAAACTATGTTGAATAATAACGGTGAGAGTGCACAACCTTGTTTTTTTCCCGATCATAGAGGAAATCGTTTCAGTTTTTTACCATTGAGAATGATGTTGGCTGTGGGTTAGTCACATATGGCCTTTATTATGTTGAGGTAAGTTCCCTCTATGCCTACTTTCTGGAGGGTTTTTCTCATAAATGGGTGTTGAACTTTGTCAAAAGCTTTTTCTGCATCTATTGATATGATCATATGGTTTTTGTGCTTCAGTTTGTTAATATGGTTTATAACGTTGATTCATTTGCATATATTGAAAAATCCTTGTATTCCTGGGATAAACCCCACTTGATCATGTTGTATGATCCTTTTAATGTGCTGCTAGATTCTGCTAGCTAGTATTTTGTTGAGGATTTGTGCATCTATATTCATCAGTGATATTGGCCTGTAGTTTTCTTTCTTTGTGACATCTTTGTCTGGTTTTGGTATCAGGGTGGTGGTGGCCTTGTAGAATCAGTTTGGGAGTGTTCCTCCCTCCGCTATATTTTGGAAGAGTTTGAGAAGGATAGGTGTTAGCTCTTCCCGAAATGTTTCACAGAATTCACCTGTGAAGCCATCTGGTCCTGGGCTTTTGTCTGCTGGCAGATTTTTAATCACAGTCTCAATTTCAGTGTTTGTGATTGGTCTGTTTATATTTTTTATTTCTTCCTGGTTCAGTCTCGGAAGGTTGTGCTCTTCTAAGAATTTGTCCATTTGTTCCAGGTTGTCCATTTTATTGGCATAGAGTTGCTTGTAGTAATCTCTCATGATCCTTTGGATTTCTGCAGTGTTATTTGTTACTTCTCCTTTTTCATTTCTAATTCTATTGATTTGAGCCTTTTTTTCTTGATGAGTCTGGCTAATGGTTTATCAATTTTGTTTATCCTCTCAAAGAACCAGCTTTTAGTTTTATTGATCTTTGCTATTGTTTCCTTCATTTCTTTTTCATTTATTTCTGATCTGATCCTTATGATTTCTTTCCTTCTGCTAACTTTGGGGTTTTTTTGTTCTTCTTTCTCTAATTGCTTTAGGTGTAAGTTTACTTTGTTTATTTGAGATGTTTCTTGTTTCTTGAGTAGGATTGTATTGCTGTAAACTTCCTCTTAGAACTGCTTTTGCTGCATCTTATAGGTTTTGGGTCATCGTGTTTTCATTGTCATTTTTTTTTTTTTTTTTTTTGCAGTATGCGGGCCTCTCACTGTTGTGGCCTCTCCCATTGCAGAGCACAGGCTCCAGACACGCAGGCTCAGTGGCCATGGCTCACGGGCCCAGCTGCTCTGCGGCATGTGGGATATTCCCGGACTGGGGCACGAATCCGTGTCCCCTGCATTGGCAGGCGGATTCTCAACCACTGCACCACCAGGGAAGCCCTTCCATTGTCAATTTTTTCTAGGTATTTTTTAATTTCCTCTTTGATTTCTTCAGTGATCTCTTGGTTATTTAGTAATGTATTGTTTAGCCCCCATGTGTTTATATTTTTTAAAGATCCTTTCCTGTAATTGATATCTAGTCTCATAGTGTTGTGGTCGGGAAAGATATTTGATATGATTTCAATTTTCTTAAATTTACTGAGGCTTGATTTGTGACCCAGGACATGATCTACACTGGAGAATGTTCCATGAGCTCTTGAGAAGAAAGTGTATTCTGTTGTTTTTGGATGGAATGTCCTATAAATATCAACTGAGTCCACTTTGTTTAATGTATCACTTAAAGCTGTGTTTCCTTATTTATTTATTTATTTTTTATTTTATTTTTTTTTGTTGTTTTTGTTTTTTTTGCGTTATGTGGGCCTCTCACTGTCGTGGCCTCTCTCGTTGCGGAGCACAGGCTCCGGACATGCTGGCTCAGCGGCCATGGCTTATGGGCCTAGCCGCTCTGCGGCATGTGGGATCTTCCTGGACCAGGGCACGAACCCGTGTCCCCTGCATCGGCAGGTGGACTCTCAACCACTGCGCCACCAGGGAAGCCCTCCTTATTTATTTTTATTTTGGATGATCTCTCCATTGGTGAAAGTGGGGTGTTAAAGTCCCCTACTATGATTGTGTTACTGTCAATTTCCCCTTCTATGGCTGTTAGCATTTGCCTTATGTATTGAGGTGCTCCTATGTTGGGTGCATAAATATTGACAATTGTTATATCTTCTTCTTGGATTGATCCCTTGATCATTATGTAGTGTCCGTCTTTGTCTCTTGTAATAGTCTTTATTTTAAAGTCTATTTTATCTGATATGAGAATTGCTACTCCAGCTTCCTCTTGATTTCCATTTGCATGGAATATCATTTTCCATCCCCTCACTTTCAGTCTGTATGTCTCCCTCAGTCTGAAGTGGGTCTCTTGTAGGTAGCATATATATGGGTCTTGTTTTTGTATCCATTCAGCCAGTCTATGTCTTTTATTTGGAGCATTTAATCCATTTACATTTAAGGTAGTTATTGATATGTATGTTCCTATTACCATTTTCTTAATTGTTTTGGGTTTGTTATTGTAAATCTTTTCCTTCTCTTGTGTTTCCTGCCTAGAGAAGTTCCTTTAGCATTTGTTGTAAAGCTGGTTTGGTGGTGCTGAATTATTTTAGCTTTTGCTTGTCTGTAAATGTTTTAATATCTCTGTCGAATCTGAACGAGATCCTTGCCAGGTAGAGTAATCTTGGTTGTAGGTTTTTCCCTTCATCACATTAAATATGTCTCTTCTGGCTTGCAGAGTTTCTGGTGAAAGATCAGCTGTGAACCTTATGGAAATTCCCTTGTATGTTATTTGTTGTTTTTCCCTTGTTGCTTTTAATATTTTTTCTTTCTATTTAGTTTTTGATAGTTTGATTAATATCTGTCTTGGCATGTTTCTCCTTGGATTTATCCTGTATGGGACTATCTGCACTTCCTGGACTTGATCGACTAGTTCCTTTCCCATATTAGGGAAGTTTTCAACTATAATGTCTTCAAATATTTTCTCAGTCCCTTTCTTTTTCTCTTCTTCTTCCGGGAGCCCTATAATTCGAATGTTGGTGCATTTAATGTTGTCCCAGAGGTCTCTGAGACTGTCCTCAGTTCTTTTCATTCTTTTTTCTTTATTCTCCTCTGCAGTAGTTATTTCCACTATTTTATCTTCCAGATCTCTTATCCATTCTTCTGCCTCAGTTATTCTGCTATTGATTCCTTCTAGAGAATTTTTAATTTCATTTATTGTGTCTTCATCATTGCTTGTTTGCTCTTTAGTTCTTCTAGGTCCTTGTTAAACGTTTCTTGTATTTTCTCCATTCTGTTTCCAAGATTTTGGATCATGTTTACTATCATTACTCTGAATTCTTTTTCAGGTAGACTGCCTATTTCCTCTTCATTTGTTTGGTCTGGTGTAAAAGACCAGTAAAAACCTTTGCTCCTTCATCTGCTGTGTGTTTCTCTGTCTTCTCATTTTGCTTAACTTATTGTGTTTGGTGTCTCCTTTTTGCAGCCTGCTGGTTCATAGTTCCCATTGTTTTTGGTGTCTGCCCCCAGTGGCTAACATTGGTTCAGTGGGTTGTGTAGGCTTCCTGGTGGAGGGCACTGGTACCCATGTTCTGGTGGATGAGGCTGGATCTTGTCATTCTGGTTGGCAGGACCACGTCTGGTGGTGTGTTTTGGGGTGTCTGTGACCTTATTTTGATTTTAGGCATCCTCTCTGCTAATGGGCGGGGTTGTGTTCCTGTCCTGCTAGTTGTTTGACGTAGGGTTCCAGCACTGTAGCTTGATGGTCGTTGAGTGGAGCTGGGTCTTAGCATTGAGAGGGAGATCTCTGGGAGAGCTTTCGCAGTTTGATATTCCATGGGGCTGGGAAATCTCTGGTGGACCAATGTCCTTGGCTCTCTCACCTCAGAGGCACAGGCCTGACACCCGGCCAGAGCACCAAGACCCTGTCAGCCACACAGCTCAGAAGAAAAGGGAGAAAAAAAGAAAGAAAGAAAGAACAAAATAAAATAAGTTATTAAAATTAAAAAAACTTAGAAAAAAATTAAAAAGTAAGAAAAAGAAAGAAAGAAGAGAGCAACCGAACCAAAAATCAAATCCACCAATGATAACAAGCACTAAAAACTGTACTAAAAAACCAAACAAACAAACAGAAAATGGACAGAACAAATGGTAAAAGCAAAGCTATACAGACAAAATCACACAAAGAAGTATACACACACACACTCACAAAGAGAGAAAAAGGAAAAAAAAATATCTATATATAAAAAAAGGAAGAGAGCAACCAAATCAATAAACAAATCTACCAGTGATAATAAACTCTAAATACTAAACTAAGATAAACATGAAACCAGAAACAAATTAGATGCAGAAAGCAAACCCCAAGTCTACAGTTGCTCCCAAAGTCCACTGCCTCAATTTGGGATGACTCATTTTCTATTCAGGTATTCCACAGATGGAAGGTACATCAAGTTGATTGTAGAGATTTAATCCACTGCTCCTGAGGCTGCTGGGAGAGATTTCCCTTTGTTGTTGTTTGCACAGCTCCTGTGGTTCAGCTTTGGATTTGGCCCTGCCTCTGTGTGCAGGTCGCCTGAGGGCGTCTGTTCTTCACTCAGATAGGATGGGGTTAAAGTAGCAGCTGATTAGGGGGCTCTGTCTCACTCAGGCCGGAGGGAGGGAGGGGTATGGAATGTGGGGCGAGCCTGCAGCTTCAGAGGCTGGCATGACGTTGCAACAGCCTGAGGTGTGCCCTATGTTCTCCCGGGGAAGTTGTCCCTCGATCACGGGACCTTGGCAGTGGCGGGCTGCACAGGGTCCTGGGAGGGAGGTGTGGATAGTGACCTGTGCTTGCACACAGGCTTCTTGGTGGCTGCAGCAGCAGCCTTAGCATCTTATGCCAGTCTCTGGGGTCCATGCTGATAGCCGCGGCTCATGACCATCTCTGGAGCTCGTTTAGGTAGTGCTCTGAATCCCCTCTCCTCATGCACCCTGAAACAAAGAGGGAAGAAAAAGTCTCTTGCCTCTTAGGCAGTTCCAGACATTTCCCCAGACTCCCTCCCGGCTAGCTGTGGTGCACTAGGCCCCTTCAGGCTGTGTTCATGCAGCCAACCCCAGCCCTCTCCCTTGGGGTCTGACCTCCGAAGCTGAAGCCTCAGCTCCCAGCCCCCACCCTGGCGGGTGAGCAGACAAGTCTCTCGGGCTGATGAGTGCTGGTTGGCACCAATCCTCTATGCGGGAATCTCTCTGCTTTGCCCTCTGCACCCCTGTTGCTGCACTCTCCTCCATGGCTCCAAAGCTTCCCCCCTGCCATCCCCGTCTCCACCAGTGAAGGGGCTTCCGAGTATGTGGAAACTTCCTCCTTCACAGTTCCCTCCCAGAGGTGTAGCTCCTGTCCCTATTCTTTTGTCTCTGTTTTTTCTTTTGCCCTACCCATGTATGTGAGGAGTTTCTTGCCTTTTGGGAGGTCTGAGGTCTTCTGCCAGCATTTAGTAGGTGTTCTGTAGGAGTTTTTCCTATTTGTGGGGAGGAAGGTGACCTCCATGTCTTACTCCTCTACCATCTTGAAGCCCTCCCTCTAAACTTCTTGACATTTAAATTGTTTGGTGTTTTGCCATTCACAATTTGCCTTTGCAAATAAAAGGCTGTCACAATTCTGAGTTGGAGGGACTCAGAATTGTGACATGAGAACATCTAAAGCGCCATATCATGATTCAAATGTATAGGAAAAAAATGTGATTGTAAGAAAAGAAAATCCATTTGACTATAATGTTTGTGGCATCTTCCTTCTGCTGTTCCAAGTGTTGTGATATAAGGTGGTTAAATCAACAGCTATTGGATGACTTGTTCCTTCACTCCACTCAAGTCTCTGTTCAGAAACTATGACTACTCAGTCTAAAGTATCCCTCACTTGTTACTGTGTAAATTCCTATTCCACTTTATTTTCCTTTGTAATACTTATCTCCATCTGGAATTATATTATTTGTTCACTTGTTTATTGCCTGCTTCCTTACTGGAATGTCAGCTTCATAGGGCAAGGAATTCATCTGTCTTCTTCATCATGCTATCTCTAGTGGCTAGAACAGTGCCTGGAAGGTAGCAGGCACTCAGTAAATAATTGTTGAATAAATAAATATACATATAAATGGATAAATGACTTCTAGAGAAGATAATTTAATTTTAACATACCACTTAGCCCAATAGGAGTAATACTAATATAGATACGTTAATGCTATACATTTAACTAATTTGATTCAATCTATAAACAGTTATTACTAATCAAACTTGGAATGAGAAGGAGGAAAGAAAAGATTGGAGAAAGGGAAGAGTGCTGATAACTTCAACTCACAAAGTGAGTGGTTGAGAAACATGAAAAGTGACAGAGCGAGAAATGGAGGTTTAGGTTATTTAAAGTTGCAAAGGTAATCAATGGATAAAGTGCACACACACACAAACTTTGGAAGGCAGAGAAGGATAGCAAGGAGTTAGAAGTGAACGATATATTTATCTTTTATATTAGAGGCAAGAGTTATTATCTAGAGTTGATAAAGTAAGGGAAAAGGACTAAGCATATATCTCAGAGTCATAGAGTCAATGAACTAAATAACTTTAAATAGAAACAGTAAAAATTCTCAGCAGCATGTAAACATGCTACTTTTCTCCCATCTGAAAACAAATTACCTTTCATTCCCCATTTAGCTTCTGTCCCATTTCTCTGCTCCTCTATAAAACAAAACTCAAAGGAGATTTATACTCCTAATTTTCACTTTTTCTCCTCCCGTTCTCTCTTGAGTCACTCCAATCAGGCTTTTGTCCCTCACAATGCCACTAAAATAGCTCATCAAGTTCACCAATAACCTCTATGTTGCTAACTCCAAGTCAATGTTCAGTCCTTATCTGTCAACCCATGAGCAGCATTTGACCCAAAAGTCACCTCATTAACAGAATAAAAGACAGCTTTGTCACTCTCACCACTTAAGAAATTCCAAGGGTTTAGGAGCTCTATACCAGAAACTGGTTGAAGACCAAATATACACTTTATATTATAAATCACAGTATCACAGTCTGTATCTCTGGAGAGTCAGAAGCTACTCAGGGTAAGATAGGAGGTAGAGGATACTATTCTACTATCTCCATTACCACTCACTCCTCCTGACATGAGTGAAAAATGAAAGACAACATATGAAAATTTGTGGGAAGCAGCTGAAGCAGTATTTGGAGGAAAATTTATAGCACTAAATGCCTGTCTTAAAAAATAAGAAAGGTTGCAAATCAGTGACCTTTGTTTCCACCTTAAGAAACTAGCCACCCCTCCCCCACAAAAAAGAGCAGATGAAACCCCAAAAAGCAGGAGACAGGAAATAATAATGATCAGATTAGAAATCAATGGAGTAGATAACTGAAAACAAAATCCAACATCTGTTCTCCCTTAAAACTCTCACAAAACCCAGAAGAGAAGGGAATGCCCTCAATTTGATAAAGGGAATCAATGAAAACCCCCCAGCTAATATCATGTTTAATGATGAGAGACTAAATGCTTTCTCCTTAAGATTAGGAGCAAGGCAAGGATGTTCACTCTCACCATTTCTGTTCAAGATTGTGCCTAAGATTCTAGCCAGTGCAGTAAGGCAAGAAAAGGAAATAAAAGGCATACAGATCAGAAAGCAAGAAGTACAACTGTCTTTGCTTGAAGATAGCATTACCGTCCATGTAGAGTATCCTGTGGAATCTACCAACAAAAACAAATCTTGAACTAGTAGGTGAGTTTAGCAAGTTTGCAGGATACAAAATCGATATACGAAAATCAGTTATATTTCTGTATAGTAGCAATACACAATGGGAAATTGAAATTTAAATACTTATACCATTTACCAAAGCTTCAAAGATGTGAACTACTTAGAGATAAATCTGACAAAAAATATGCAAGACCTGCATGTGTAAACGTTAAAATTGCTAAATTATGGAAAGATATTATGTGTTTATGGATCAGAGACTCAATATTGTCAAGAAGTCTATTTTCCCCAAATTGATCTGTTGATTCACACAATTAAAATCAAAATCCTTCTGACAGAAATTGAGAAGCTGATTCTAAAATTCATAGGGAAATGTAAATGACCAAAAGAGCCAGATGTTTGAAACAGAACAAAGTTGAAAGATTTACATTATCTGACTTTAAGACTTATTAGAAAGCTACAGTAATCAAGATAGTGTTAGCATCAAAACAAGGAAATAAATCAATGGAACAAGTTTGTAAAAACTTGATTGTTTATGTAAAAAAATCAAATTTGAGCCATACTTTGCATCATATATAAAAGTTACATAAAAATGGGTTATATATCTAAATGTAAAACCTGAAACCAGGAAATTTCTTGAGGAAAACGCAGGAGACCAGGACTCAGCTGGGTTCATCCATTTCCTTGCATACTTCCCAGAGCTAATCATGTAACAGAAGCCTCCAGGGTGATTTTTTAAATGCAGTTTTTAAAAATGGGTCTCTTAGCCTCATCCCAGACCCAGTGAGAAAAAATCTCCAAGAGAAGGACCTAGGAATCTGTATACGAACAGTTCTCTGTGGTTAAGATCAGGCAAGTTTAGGAAACTCTGCTTCTAGTGTCTCCAGGGTTTACCATCAGTATCGCCTCTATTTCCCTGACCTCAGTTCACTTCCTTCTTCCTAACCTTCTCTTCCACACCATAGACCACTTACAAAGAATAACAGTCAAGTTTCTTTCTCATCCTGATAATATCTGAGTTCAGATTAATTTTTAATTTGTTCATTATTATTATCATTACTATGCTATTACTGCTTCTAGAAGGCACTGTTGACTGGTGACTATGCAGCCCTACACTACAAGAATCCTACAAGTTTGGCACTACCGTCCCCATTTTACAAAGAATAAAACTGAGGCTCAAATGCATTTAATAGCTTGCCCAAGCACACCCAGCTCACAAATCATTAGACCAATGATGTGAACCCAGGTTTTACCTGATTCTAAAACCCATGTTCTTACCCATCACATCTGCATGGATTTAGAGGCACAAGGAACTCTTTCCCATAAGGTTGGTTCATGTACTCATAACTATTACAGCTAGATATTGATACTGACTGAGTTCCAAACACTCCATAGGTAACAAAGATGAGTGTAATCTTCTCATCTTGCCCTGAGTAGCTTCTGACTCCCTGGAGATACAGATCATGATATTGTGATTCATAATAAAAAGTATATATTTGGTTTTCAACCAGATACTGGTACAGAACTCCTAAAACTTTTGGCATTTCCTAACGTGTGGAACAAAGGTGTCTCGTTATGTTAATGAGGTGACTTTTGGACCTGACCTAAGGGTGGGAGCTGGTTGCCAGGAGAACCAATCATGTGATTAGAGGTTGATCCCCAGGGAGGGGAGAGGGGCTGGAGGTTGAACCAATTGACAGTAGCTCATGATTTAATCCATCATGCCTGTGTAATGAAACCTCTGTACAAACCCCAAAGGAGGGAGTTTGGAGAGCTCCTGGGTTGGTGAACCAGAACACTCCATGCACCACCGTGCCCTGGCCTCAAACTCCATGGGGAGAGAAGCTCCTTTGTACAGGACCTCACCCTATGTACCTCTTCATCTGACTGTTGATTCATATCCCTTGACATCCTTTGAAATAAACTGATAATCTAGTGAGTAAACAGGTTTCCTGAGTTCTATGAGCTGCTCTAGTAAATTTAATGGAACCCAAGGAGGGGGTCGTGGGAATCTGCTTTGTAGCCAGTTGTCAGAAGCACAGGTGACAACCTGGACTTGGGATTGACATCTGAAGTTGGGGGCAGTCCTGTGGGACTGGGCCCTCAACCTGTGGGATCCGACTCTACCTCCAGGTAGTTGGTGTCAGAACTGAGTTGAATTGTAGGACACCCAGCTGGTGCTGGAGAATTGCTTGCTGGTGTGGGGGAACCCCTTCCCCCCTACACATTGGAATTGGGTCCAGAATCCTTACAGATGATAAACAGAAAACTAAAGAAGAACACCAGGACCTGGTTATTAAGTGCAATGAGAGAAATTACAGAAAAGAAATGGAGAGGAAGTGGACAAGGCCACAAAGAAAGGGAGGGTGAAAGAAGGCAAGGGAGGTGGAGAAGGCATTTGGGATGAGCCCTGAACCCAGAGTTTGCCCCCGTGGAGGACGGGGACTGTGTATAATGGCTTTGAAAACACTGACAAGGAGACCACCTAAATACCCACCTGGGGAGCAAGTTGAACAAACGAATTGTGACACATCGAACCTATGGAAATACACACCAAAATGCGTTTGGTTTTATTTATGGATGAGAAAAGCTATGGCGCCTTGCCAAGAGAGAAAGGCAAGCGCAGATAAGCGTGTATTATAGGATCCCAGTTTTGCAAAAGCTACCAGCCCCAAGACAAAAGGCCACCTGTACACATATTTTATGTGAGCAGGAGAGGAGAAAGGTTACACGTAAACATGTTTTAAGCATGGGAAGCGCAGATGAGAAGGGGATGGGGAGAGATTACAGAGTAGAGCGGACACGTGTTACTTTCGTAAATTTTGAAGAGAAATTGAAGAGGGAGAAAACAAGTTTGTCCAGCATAAAGGATGAACAGAAGCAGAGGCATGGCACTAGGAACAAGACGAAAGACGTCCTGCCCTTCTGAGTGATGAAGCGGGTGGTGAAACTCGGGAGGAAGCAGGCTCCATTGGGGAGGTGACACTTTAAAAGAAGAGACTTGTGGCTTCTAAGTGGGGAGTCTGTGTGTCCTGGGGTCAAGGCTCCAGGCCTCCTTTGTCAGCCATGAGGACAGGACAGGCGGAGCGCCAGCGGCCCTCTGGGGAAGGTGGGGCTGCGGGATGGCAGGTGAGGCTGAGCCTTGGTGATGGGGAAGGGGAGGAAGAGCGAGACACTGCCTGGACAGAGGCTGGGCGAGCTGCCCATCGGGGCTGCTGCAGGGATGCAGGGAGGGGGCACCAGGAGGGCTGGGGGGAGGCCGGCAAGCAGCTGTTGACCCCGGGGCCATTCCAGGGTCTGGGCAGGGCGGCAGGTGGCGGCACTGACACAGACCCCCTAGAACAGTAAATCCTCCAGGCGTGGGGGCTTGGAGAGAAAGGCTGTCAGCAAAATGGAGCTCTAGTTCACAGGGGGCTGCGCAGAACTCATTCTGTTTGCAGCTTGCTAAAACTCCTTTCCTCTTCACCCTGGCAGGCAGATGCCTCTGTCACTCCAGTACTAGGCACGTATGGCAGAGGGAGAGGGGCCTGCCTTAGCCTTCTCACCAAGAAGCCCATACGCGGTGCAGACTCGATGACTCTGATGCCCAGGGCAGGCACCTCAGGAGAAGCACCTGCACCCCATTTACCTTTCTCCCTGGCTCACAGGGTTGCAGGCTTTTCCTGGGACCACCCCCCTTGCATCACTGCAGAGGGCCACCTTGCCCCTGTGAACTTCTCTGGTCTTCTCAAGGTCCCTTGAAGCCCTTTGCTCTCCTCCCTGGCATCCCTGGAATCAATTTCCTCTTGCATGGAGCTGAGGTGAAGGGGGGGTGGGATGGGGTGGAGGATGTCTATGGGCCTGACTTCGTCTCAGCCTGCCTCCTGCTGACTCCCTCTTCCTGGCCCCTGAGTCCTTCCCACTTGTCCAGCAGATCCCCTTAGCTAGGCTTGGTGTGTGCATGGCCTGGGACCTGGGGGTGAAGGAGATCCCCCCGCCTCTCCAAAGGAAATAGATACAGAATCCTGGGCACAGAATCACATTCTGGAAAGGAAGCTCTTGGTGAGATTGAAACCTTGGTTTTCCCTCCACGTCCCCCACACCAACTCCCTGCCTGTTTTCTTTTGGCTCCGAAAGACAAAGTATTAGATCAGGACCTGAGGACTCCCATGTGGGGTTGCCCCAAGTTGGCATATGCCCAGCTGGACATTTGAGAGCTCCCCAAAAGCTGGGTTGCCTCTAGTATGCCCTCGGCCACAGATGCCCAAAAGCTTTTGGGTAGGGAAGGGACCCCCAGCCACGAATGGCCTTGGTGTCCACAGCATCATGTTCTTTCTCTGTCCATCTAATGGCTCCTATAAAAGAAAATCTTCTCAGACCCAAAGCTGCTTCTTCTGCTCTCCTCCCTCTGCCTCTGCTTCCCTACAGAGTTTATTTTTCAACATGGGTTTAACTTCTACCCTAACACCTTCTGCTCTGATGCTCCCCCGACTCTGTGCAGGACCTTCCATCATCTACAAGGGCATCTCCGCCTGGCGTCTGTCACTCGGCACTTCAGGTTCTGAGCTCGTTCCTTTCTGAAGGCACATTCTCATAGTGGTTGGCAGATTCCCTGCCCTCATTCTCTCCCCACCTTCCCCTCCATGAAGAGCCCCGATTTTGTTCATGAGGAATCAAAGCCAGTTGCGGCAATTCCATTCTCTTCTGTCAGTGATTGGCCCAGGAGTGAGCATACTCTTGGGTCTGAGCAAGGGGATGTAAGGGGGACTCTGCTAGGAGACTTCCAGGGAACATTTGTCCTCTTTAATAGAAAGATAAAGTTAAAGCCTGATAGTCCCACTTGTTTCCTTCACACTCAGGGTGCTGTCCAATGGGCAAAGGGTGTCTGCGTATGGAGGCTGCAACAGCCATTTTGCAACCATGAAAGACGAACCGCCACCAGATGGGAAGACCCGAAACCCTGGTGACTGGCCCTGCCTTCCTCTGGGCTTCTTGCTAAGTAAGGCCTGTATTGTTTCAGCCACCCTTCATTTGATAATCCATTACTTGCAGCTGAGAGTATTCCAAGTGCTACCCAGGGTACCCAGACATGATGGATCTGCCTCCATCCCTTTAAAATCCATCCTGTTTATGGTAGCAACATTCTCTTTCTGCAACGAGGCTTCAGTCATGTCACTTTGCTTATCTAGAGTTGGTGGGAGTTCCTGATGATCTAGCAACTTCCTGGCAGGTCTGGCTTAAATGGAGAACCTCTCAGGGGAAGCTTGCAGCTAATGAAGCCACCATGAAGGCTACTACATCTTTAAAAGTCCACGTTGATGTTGGTTACACTGGCCATAAGGGGCTCTCACTGGGACCCGGAGAAGTGATTTTCACCCATGCATTAGAATCCTCTGAAGTCTTGTTAAAAACACGTTGTTGGGGGGACTTCCCTGGAGGTCCAGCAGTTAAGACTCTGCGCTCCCAATGCAGGGGGCCCGAATTCGATCCCTGGCTGGGGAACTAAGATCCTACATACCGCAGCTACTGAGCCCGAGGGCTGCAACAAAGAGCCTGCATGCTGCAACGAAGACTCAGTGCAGCCACAATAAATTAAAAAAAAAAAAGAAGAAAAAGAAAGAAAAAAGTAGAACCAGAAATGCATCTTAAGAAAACAGGTTCTACTTTAAAAAACCAAAACCAACAAGCAAAAACACATTGTTGGGTCTCATCTCAGAGGTTCTGATTCAGATCTGGGGGAGTGTCGATTCACAGCATGTTTTGAAGTCATGGGCAGGCTTTGGGTGGTGGGGACTTGTTGAAGGGTTTTAAACAGCAGGGTGTTATCGGGCCCCCCGGGGTTGGCTTTGTGACGCATCCTGGCTTCCTCCACTCGCTCAGGAAATCACAGAGGACGTCTCCCCAGTGCTTTAAATGGGGCAGCCTTTAATCACGAACATGCTAAGTGCCCTCTTAGAACCTGTTTTCCCTTAGAACTACACCAAATTCATCCTTTCATTCAAGAGCTTTAGGTGGCCACCTCCTGTGTGCTGGGCCCTTTATAGATAAGAGCCTGCATACATGTCTCCTCATTTGACCAACCCTATGAGATGGCAGAAAGGGTATTATAAACCACGTTCTCCGAAGGGGACAGGGGACTTGGTTGAGGCCCCAAAGGAGGTAAGTGAGAAAACCAGGACTTGGACCTACATCTTCTTTTCCAAACCTGCTGCTCTGCCTGCCACAGCCCGCTGTTTTTTCCTCACGTCCTTGGTGGGTCCAGGCTACCCCTTTGAGGCTCTGATGGGCACTTCTGGTATCTGATTTCCAGGAAGAGGGCACCTCACATTGACGGTGGGAACCCTGGACATGCAGCCCCAGTTGAAGAGAATTCTCCTCTGTGCACACAGATGGGGCTTTACAAAACTTCCCACAAAGCCCGGCTAAACCCCTTGCTGGAGTGTCAGTGTGCAGAGCACCAGAGAGCTACGTTGACCATGTCTGGCCCCCATGTCTTTCGCCCAGTGGACACTGGCAGCCGCCTCCAAAGGCAGTGCCCTGGTCATCTGTTTCTAGTGAAAACTTCACAACCAAACCATTTCGGCCACCTTGCATCTACTGTTTGCATTTATGTGCAACACGCGCTGTGCTTTTCTGGTGCCCAAAGGGGTAAACAAAAACAAAACAAAACAAAACAAAACAAAACAAGAAAACCCCTTGGCTTATTTGAAGAGGGAGGGGCACTTGGGAGAAGTCTCCTGGAAGCATGTTTGAGCTGGTGTGGGAGAATGTCTCTGAGTGTTTTCCGATGGAGACCTTGGAGGCCAAAATTCTATAGCCTTGAACAGGAAGAGTCAGTGGCAGGCCCATGTGTCTTATTGTTTCTGAACCTTGGACAAAATTAGGAGTAGCTGCTCTGGGCCAAGCAGGAATGCTTTATGATGTGCTGACATCTCCAGCAGATATTATAGCGAGCGCTGATGCCATCTGGGGAGGATGCGAGTTTATGACTTTCCCCTCTGCAGCCCCCGGAATGCAGGCTTCCCATGTGCCTGCTGCCGACAGTAAAAAGCGAATCTGTTAAGAGTCACCTTTGCCCAGAGTCTGGCCATGTCCCGCTCCATTCCTCGAGGTTTTGGCCTTCAAAGGAAAGAGCAAATCCTCCCCTGGCAGCACACGCTGCTTCCTTCTGATGTTGCTACCGCGCTGATAGAAGAACTCCGTGGTCACATCCCACCGAAAGATGCATCATGGCTCACGAGTAGAGCCAGCTCAGAACTGGGCTCCATTCCGGCTCTGCCCCTTTCTAGTTATGGGACCTGGGCCAGCCACCTTGGTCTCGTCGCCCTCAAAAGAGGGCTAATAGAGTAGCAATCAGATGGTAGCTGTTATTGATCAAGAGCTTAGTTGCACTAGGCACGGTGCTAAGCTATTCCTGTGGATTATTTAATTTCGTATTTACAAGATTCCCATGATAGGCACCATTTTACAGAAGAGGAAATGAGGCTCAGAGAGGCTAGGAAGCTTGCCCAAGGTCACACAGCTGGCAGGTTTCAAATCTACCAGACTGCAGGGCAGACCACTCCGATTGACAGTCTCTTAGATTTTCTTTTGAACTGTTGTGAGGATCAGAGGCTACTCAGATCAGCGTTACTCAAGACCTGGCTTGAGCTGCAGCTCCATTTGCATTAGTTCCCTTGCCCTGTGCCCACCTCCAGAGTAAAGAAAGCAGATAAGCAGACCGTGGCACCAGGCCCTGTGGCTCAGAGCTGGCAGGGAGCTCAGTGCTAGGCTCAGGGGCTGGCTGCCCCTACGCATGGGCCACCACCAAGGTCTTCAACACTGCTCTGAGTTAAAGAGCCATTTTAGTTTTGCTAGGCTTGAGCAATGGCTTGTGGGAACGGTATGCCTGAATGGTATGGTGCTTAGAATTTGGCATCTGAGATGCGATAGCCCTGGGCATATTAATTTGCTGCTCTGAGCCTCAGTTTCCTTACCTGCAGAGTGGGACGATGGTAGTTCTTATTCTTCAGGGCAGTTGTGAGGCCTAATAAGATGGAGCATATAAAGTATTTAGTATTATATCTGGTATAGAATAAACATTCCATGGAGAGTAGTCACTATTCTACTCTAAAGACTTCAGAGGACCCCAATAAAGATGTTAAAAAAAAAGGAGGCAGGGGATATGGGGATATATGTATGCCTATGGCTGATTCACTTTGTTGTACAACAGAAACTAACACAGTATTGTGAAGCAATTATATGCCAATAAAGACCTATTTAAAAAGAAAAAGAAAAGACTTCAGATGAAAGGCAGAATAAGAATAGGGAACTGAGCCTTCATGATGAAAATATTTTAGGAAACAGAAAGACAAATATCAGAGAAAGACACAACTGTAATTTTACACCCAGCAGACCTCCCCTACCTTTCTGTCCTTCATTCTCTGTGTATCTATTTTGAGCCTTCCTTTTAAATATCTCTAACCTTTTCTCAAGTGAAGCAAGAAGTCTCATTCCCCTCAAGGGAAATATGAGATTCTAAAGACGCTGCCGATGTCCAGCTTCTTCTGAGAAAGGCAGAGCATCGCATCGCCAAGAGCACAGGCTGTCCTGTACTCTAAGTACCCTGGTCAGAGTTTTCTGTGTGTTATGCTTGAGGCACATAATTAGTTGTTCCTTTTTCTTGAGGTCTTTTAAAGAAACCCTTAAATTCCCACAGAGTCCATTTGAATCATATAAACAGTAAAAATTCTTTTTGCATTAACCTTAAGGGGGGAGTGAGTGGTTTACAGAAATGTCCAAGAAGCAATCATTTTATGGAGCTGAATGCTGTCATGGGGCCCACACCAAGGATTCCACCCAAAAAGGCAGAAGAATTATATTGCCCATGGAAGGCAGATATTGATTATGACTGACTCAGTATCCACCTCCCTCTGCCTTGCTGACAACATTCTGATTTTGGTTAGAGCGGCAATGAACTCAGTTCCCAATGAAATACTCACTTTCTCAGACAGCCTTGTATCTAGGGGAAGTCATGTAACATGTTCATGGCAATGAAACATGTGCACGTGGGAGAGGTTCGGGAGCTCTGTGGAAGGTGTGTGCTTACTTTCTCCCTTCTCCCTTATTTCTACCTTGAGCACAGTCATGACAGGTGGAGCCATACCTGTCATTTTAAAAACAAGTTGAAAAGGTGAAGAGAATTGCAGAAACAGTGGTCCTGACACCACTGAGTTGATGAATCCTACCTCCAGCTGTATTATGTGAGAAAAACTCCCTCCTGGTGGAGGAAAGGGCTATGGTGGCAGATGGGTCTACCTGATGACTGAACTGCTTTGAGGCAGATACCTGAAAGAGGGCAATGTGGGGTAGGAGAAACCCCCAGATACCAGAAATCCCACCCACTCTGACCCTTCCCCCCTCATAAAGAAAAAAAAAATTATCTAAGTCACTTTAGTTGCATTTTCTGTTACTTGCAGCCTAAAGTATTCCTAACTGATAAGCAGGGCTCCAGATAACCTTTGGAAACCCAGATAAGGAAAACTGGGAGGTAAATTTGGGGTTGGATTTTACTCTCTGACCATGGTGTCTCCACCCTTTGTGGTTAGAGCTTGGCTGAATCCTTGTGGATGAACTCTTGGAGAGCAGCAGGGTGTTGTCACAAAATCTAGATCAGGAATTCTAGCTGTGTCACAGACAACAGAGACAGTGAGGGCCCCTGGGTCATAAACTCATAGGTTTTCAAAGGAGGATGTTCTCTCAGAGAGCACCCTGAGCCTCACACCACCCCCACCTCTTTTCCCCCACACCCACTGCTGGGTTCCTAATTCAGTTTTGTCAAATTACTCACCATTTCGTAAACATTCCATGCCTTGGGTGATCCATCTCCTTGGCTGTAAAGTTCCGATCATCTTTTCTTTCACTCCCTGTTTTGGATTATCTTTCAAGGTCCCACTCGGTGACCTCTTCTGTCCGGTCTTTCTGACCATCCCCATGCCTCTCCTCCCACACAGGATGCACTGCTCCTTCTGCTAGGTCATCTCAGTACCCCACTCTGGCTTCTTTTCCAGCCCTCACTCATCCAGTAAGTGCCTGTCCCTTGGTATCAGGCTAGGCACTTAGCACAGGACACTGCAATTCACTGTAGATATATTTATGTCCCCCGCGAGAGTTGGATTTCTTTGAGGGCAGGATCCATTTATCCTGACCACTTATATTTTTTTCCAGAGCTTAGAGTTGTACATGGAAGACAGCATCCAGTGTTTGGGTGTTCAAGTCTGGAGCTTCTTAAAGTGTGTGCTTTGGAACATCAATTTCCAGGATTATCTTAGGAATTTCACACCATGGGTAAATAGGTGTGGAGAATGCCAGACTGTACGAGATTTCTCAAAGCCTTAACCACACGTGAATCACCAAGAGGGAGATTAAGTATGCAAGGTTTCTCCAGTGGATTTGACCATGGGATCTCTTTCTCAAAGAGAATGTTGAGGAATATGTTTTGGAAACCCTAAATCAGACAACTCCTTTGTTTTAAAAGGGAAGGGTAATCCAGTGCCTTTCTTAAGGTCTACCAGCTGGTTAGAGGCATAGAGGAGACCTAAGACTGAAAGCCCTTGAAGGCATACCTCAGGGGTCACCCAATGGACAGGCAGTGAACTGTGGTTGAAAAGGCAGCCGTCTGAGGGGTCAGGAAGACCTGGGCTCCAATCTGGGTTTTCCACTTCCTACCTGAGTCACCATAAGCAAACACTCCAAACTCTCTCTGTCTCAGATTTCTCATCTTTATAATGTAGCTTATCTCCCACGGCACTTGTCATGTCTGAAGGGTCTACCCTGTAATAAAGGCTCAATCAATGTTTGCTGTGGAAGCTAGAAACGTTCTCCAGGCTTCTTGGGATGTGAGGAAAGAGCCTGCAGATAATTGGAGGTAAACATTGAAGAAGCGTCAACGGCACCTTGGGTACATGTGCAAATGATACATAGAGATGCAGCCAGGAAAGTCTCCCTAGGTGAGAGGCATGAACTCTCTAGCTCAATATTACCAGTAGGACAAGAGTCTGGTTCATTCTAGAATCTTCCTCCTTGCACCTGTGGACTGACGCATAAACAACATCCTAACATCCCTCAGTCCTCAAAACCAGCTTCCTTCCCCATCTTGGCGGCCATCTTCCCGTGATCCTCCACACCCTGGAGTGGGCAGCAGTGCAGCTGGACCTGCACATTCCTCCTCAGTCCTCCATGACCTGACCTCTGTGCATCTCTTTGCCTCTTTCCTTCACTCTCTCTGTCACTCTCTGCTTTCGTGACACTGACCCTCTGTCACTTCCTGGCATCCTCAGGCTCCTCTCTCTCACCCCAGGGCCTTTCCTCATGATCTTTCCTCTGTCTGGAAGCCTTCCCTTCTTTCTGCTGGTCTAACTCTTCCTTCTGATCTCATCTCAAATGTCACTACCTTAAGAGAAGCCTTCCTCCAAATGCTGCCATGACTAGTCCCTCCGCTGTCACCCATACACACCATTTCTTCTGGTTTTTCTTCATACTAAATACTATTAGCAATTATATATTTATGTGATTAAAAACATAATGTCTATCTCCCATTCTGGAAGGCAAGCTTCATGAGGTTTACTTTGCTGACCATTGTGCCCCTGGGGCCTAAGCAGAGTGGGCCACAGATGCCCGTCAAATATTAGGTGAAATGACTGATGAATGATATACGGTCTAGACAACGTTTCTGGCTTCTTTGGGGGTGGTCCATGGGTCCCACACTTCTCTGAATGGGATTGTTTCCTTTATGAATCTGGGAGGGATGGGCAGGGAGGTTGGCCAAGCCTGCTTCTTTCAGGAAAAGACTAGTGTTTGAACCTTGGTGTATGAATGGCCAGGCAGAGAAGCACTGCAGGACACCTGTCACCAGTGGGACCCCAGCTCTGACACTCTACAAATGACCTATTGGGGAATCCTGGGAGAAAATTCTTCCAACTTTCAATAGAGCATTTTCTGAATATTTGACTGCAAATTTTGGAAGAACTCATGTCTTTCATTTTGCTTCAGCCACTGGGAAGCTCAAGTTGAAATTGTAGCCACCTCTTACAATCCAGTGACAGCTCAAGGCTCGCAGTTTGCACGGCAAGCACGCTCAGAATTCATTTTCCTTTCCTACCTCCATTTCCTTTAGTTCTGATTTCTTACTGCATTCATTTTGTATCCTGAAGCACGTATGCAACAATCAGCCATGTCGAATCCTTTCTGCAGTGATTCGGGTATTTTTTTTTTTTAATCGAGATGACGTTTGTCAACTAAAGCTTAACCATTTTGAAGTATAGGGTTCAGTGGCATTTTTAGTACATTCACGACGTTGGGCAGCTACCACCTCTATCTAATTTCAAAACATTTTCATCACTCCCAAAGAAAACCCCATAGCCTTTAAGCAGTCGCTCCTCACCCCCTCATCCCCCCATCCCTTGGTAATCACCAATCTGCTTTATGGGTTTTCCTATGCTGGGTATTTCGTATAAATGGAATCATCCAATACGTGACAGTCTGTGTTTGGCTCCTCCCACTTTGCATAGTGTTTCGAGGTCCATCCATGTTGTTGAACTTATCAGCACTTCGTTCCTTTTTAGGGTCTGTTTCGGTAGTTTGATTAGGAATGTGAGTCAGCAGAGGCTGAGAGCATTTATTTGCCTCTAACATGTGAAAGGAGGAAAAAAATCTCCCTAGAGGGCTCTTTAGAGTTCACAATAGGGATTCCCACCCAGAAAACCAAAGTACCATGGACAGTCCAAGAGTACATTCCAGAGGTCTTGGGACCTGGGCACGAGCTGCTTCTCTCCAGAGATAGTCTCCCGGAATAGACAGAGGTGTCAGTCAGCATTAAAATAACCTTGGCAGAAATCCTCATGCCAGAAAGATAGCCACAAACATAAGCGCCAAGGTACATGGTGGCAGGGAAGGGGGTTCTAAATTAAGTCTTGGGCTATGAGTTATATTGACTTGGGTCTGGTGGGGCTGACCGGTCGGTTCTGCCCCTTTTGGGTGCATGTCCCTGGTTTGGCAAGTGGTGGGTGAGAAGGGCCTTGTGAAGATCAAGGTGGAAACGCTGCCGATAAGTGTGGTATGGTTTCCAACACCAAGGCGCTCCATCCAGGCCAGAAATGAATTGAGGCGGGGAGAAATAAAGGGAGGCGCATGGAATTCAGCTTCTTGACTGGGACTTAGAAAAGCAAATTAACAGCCGCTTAGCTCATGGAAACGGGCTCCGTTGATGTGTTGATTGATTATTGACATTGGAGATGATCAGAGAGATGTTTGGGGACTCAGACAAAAATGACTGCAGAGGGCTTCCCTGGTGGCGCAGTGGTTGAGGGTTCGCCTGCCGATGCAGGGGACACGGGTTCGTGCCCCGGTCCGGGAAGATCCTATGTGCCGTGGAGCAGCTGGGCCCGTGAGCCATGGCCACTGAGCCTACGCGTCTGGAGCCTGTGCTCCACAAAGTGAGAGGCCACAATAGTGAGAGGCCCACGTGCTGCAAAAAAAAAAAAAGACTGCAGAAACCACTGTGAGCCCAACGTAATTTCCTTCTATGATATATCATGAGATTGTTCCTCTTTTTGAATCTCATAACAATATAAAATGATGGTTTGGGCATTTGGGGAAGTCTTAGGGCTAAGATGAACCTCAGAACAGATTCCAGCCATGTCATCTCTAGTTATGTCAACTTGGGTACATTTCCCCTCTGACCCTTAGTTTTTTCATCCTTAAAATGGGAGTAATATAGCATGGAAATCCAAAGAACTACTGTATGGATTAAAGCGGACAATGCAGGGGAGACGCCTGGCATCGTAGAATGTGTTCCTCAACGCTTACTCTCTTCTTCTTTCTTTATCTTCTAAATGTTAAGGAAAAAAACAGATCTTTAGGTGAGCACAGCTATGAGTGATGTAATGTTCGACCCCAGGGTGGGATGCAATGAGAAAGCAGAGGGATAAGACAGGTGAACGCCTTATATATGAGAAGACTCCAAGACCTCAAGTTGCAAGAGACAAAGTAAATCTACGTGAGAAGCAATTTCAGAATAACCTCAAACAGTGTCTAACAAATGTGAGGGGGCCTGTGCCATCTTTGACAGTCCGTTGGTGGTGTCTCCTCTGGAGGTCCTCGTCCGAAGCCTCGGTGGGTGGATGCCATCCCACAACACTCCCCATCCCAGCACTGACACATCACATCAAAATGATCTGTTTGGGGGTCTGGGCTTCCCTCCTCCAACCTACTGTGAAAACTGCCTGGCACATTTTTTAGTGTTGTAAGTTAGCATTTAATGGGTATTTACTTTGTGAGAGGGCCTGTGCTAAGCTCTTTGTACTGAGCATCTCCTTTTTTCATTACGGCATCCCTAGAAAGTAGACATTGTATTCTCCCAGACTAACAGAGGAGGGACAGAGGACTCAGAAGCAGAATATACTTGCCCAAGGTCACAAGGGGAGCAAGTGGCAGAACGGCTCTTGGACTTAGGAAACTGGATCTCAACGTCCCTGCCTGGCATCCCAGACCCACTGGCACTTTGGCCCTCGTCATTCCCGCCTACTGGGTACAGCAGGAAGGGAAGCAGGAGCAGTGTGGGCCCGACTGGCTGCTGAGGAAGGCTCCGAGGAGTCGCTGTGACATTGCTGACCATGTTTGCCCTGAAGGCCTGGGTAATCACAGGAGACAAGGAGACCAAAAGCTTCCCAGTGGCAGCAAGTTGTCATAAGCATTAAGGGCAGTGGAAGTGGGCAGCAGAAGTAGGAAGACCGAGGAAGGTTCTGTGGATGAGGAACGGCAGCCCCAGAGAAACTGTCACCCCATCACACGAGCTGGGGAGCACTGGCTGTGTACAAGCTCAGTGGCTCCATTGTGGGCATGACGGGGAGCAGGAAATTCGTCACCTGTTACTTAGAAAGAAAGCTTGAGAGCAGGGTGCTTGGGAGGGGAGGTCGTCCCTTGGAGCCACTCCTGGATTTGAGAGATGCGTAACTTAGGAGATGCGTAACTTAGAAAGTCGCCTTTCCTCTCTGGGCCGCAGATTTCTCACCTATAACCTAAGTATAATAATAGTAGCTACGCACCAGAATTATCCCCAGGATTGGAGAGAACGCATGCAACATAATAAGCACTATGCTTCCCCCATAGATAGAAATGGGAGGTAGCAACGAGTGGTATTAATACGTGTGTCATCTTGATGGAGTGTTAGTGTAAACCTAGGTTTCCTTCCGATGGCCTCGCCAACTTTGGCAAAAATCAAGAGTACCCACCTGTTTAGTTAAACTTTGGAATCAGCCTCAGAATGGAGAGTGAAGAAAGTTGGTGTGTGTGTGTGTGTGTGTGTGTGTGTGTGTGTGTGTTTATGGGTGTGTATAGTTGGTAATTGCAAACTGGCAGAAGGATATGATCATGCTATAGAGCAGGTCTGTACCAAGTGCAGTGCAGGCACAAATGACGGGATTATTCACCCTGTTAAGGCAGGGAGAAGATGTGACATCAGTATGGGCTCTTGGCAGATGGTATGAAGTCAGCGGGTAAAGACGAGAGAGAGAAGCAGAGTGTTGGCGGGGCTCACCTTGTTCAAGGAGCAAGGTCAGAGGGAGCAGAGACAGGGAGCTTGGAGGATGTGACAGGATGTGTGGCTGTAAACACGGGCCCTTTCCCAGCTCCAGCCCAAACCAGGGTCTGGCTTCCCACCCCAAGGCCCCTTGGACACTCGGCCACGGTTGGCCCCATCCTCCACCCTTCCCACCATGCCACGTGGGCGACTCTGCACTCAAGCATCCACGTACTCCTGGCTGTGGGTCTGTCCCAAGGCCCTGGGAAGAGAGGAGCAAACAGGTGAATGAAGTGGGAAGGGAGCCAGAAGCTGGGCAAGGACCCAGGGGCGGGAGCCTGGAAGACAGTGTTCTTTGAGCTCCCAGACCTTGGAGGGCCCGTGTAGCCTCTGCTGTGAGCCCTGCCAGGGTGACCTCTGGCTGTCTGCAGTGTCTCCGTGGCGCTGAGCCATGGAAATCGAGGGTGGAGATTGTTCTTGGCGAGGCCCGCCAGGGTCTGGTACATCTCATTATTTCCCTTGGAGGCCTCCCTGGGTGTGCTGTCTATCACAGGCAAAGATGTCCACGGGGGCCCCCATTGACTCTGACTTGTTTTCCCAAAATTGCGGCTGGATGTGCTCAGTACCATCTGCACTATCTCACCGGCCACCCCACCCGCCCATCTGTTTACAGGCTGTCAGGCGGCTGGCTGGGGTGAGGGGGATACTGCGTGACCACGGAATGTACAACGTCGGCAGCTTCCAACAGGAGGACCCTGGGGTCTTTACTTTGCTCGCCCCGGGATCCCAGCTGAGAGATGGGCCCCATCCACCGCGACCTTAGCCTATGCTAACGACAGCAACAACAGTAATAACACCAGTGATTGAGGGTTTATTAGGTACCAGGTACTGTACAAACATCTCATTAATCCGTACAGCAATCCTGCAAGACGATGGGGTGACAGGGTAGCTGTTAGTCTGTTCTTCCTGATGAGGAAGCTGAGGCTCAGAGAAGTTGTATAAATTGCCCTAGGAGTCACAGCCAAGTAACAGAGCCAGAAGTAAGCCCCTGGAAGCACAGGACCCTCTACGCAGGAAAAAGCCCCCTCCTCCTGGTCTTGGGATCGTGTACTGATCTACCCTGCTGTGCCCTCAGACCCACAGCCCATCCACAGTTCCCTACTGGCCATTCCTGATGCCCCATCTTCTTTCCAGCCTCCCTGTCTTTGTCCCCAAGGTTTTCCCCGCAAGTGTCCCTGGCAGTATCTCAGAGGAACCAGCCTGGTCTACACAGGGAAGATTATCTCTTCCTGGCATTTCCTGTGTCCAGCGCCACGGAGTTGATGATAACACTTGATTCTCAGGATACCAGCTCATTGTGAAAGATGCCAAGAATACAGAAGTGCATAGAATCAAATTCTCCTTTCCCGCTCACATCTCCTCCACCCCCAACTTCCCCAGAGACAGCCACCATGTTTGCTGTGTGTCCTCAGATGTTTTTATGTATGTGAAAAGGTAGATATAATTTACACAAATGGGATCAAACCACACTCCGTTTGCCTCTCCCTCCTCCGCCCCCAGCCCCGCAACTCTTCTCTGTCTTTCGCCACTGCTTTCTGTGTCTGGGAGGTCACCCTCACAGATGGCAGTGCCCTGGCTCCCATGGGCTCCGGCGTCAGGGGGAGCTGGCCAGTGGGACACCCCAGCGGCAGGAAATGGAAGGGTGGGAGGGGAAAGAGGCGAAGGTATTTACTCCCTCCTTCTCCCCTCCTGCTTCTCCCCTACCTCGCTGTGGCTCTCCAAGTGGCCGGACTCCCTGAGGCCACAGGCCATGTTGGGCCCTTCTTCACAGCCCTGGACTCAGTAACTTTGGGCCTCCCCTTGTGCCTTGTACCCTGAGGCTGAGGCAGGGCAGTGACTTCCTGCTGTCTCTGCCCCCTGGGTGCTTCACAACCCCTGCTGGTTCCCTTACCCTTGCCCAGCACCATACCTGTCCCCTTCATGGCATCATCTTCACACCTTTGCACACTTTGCAGCATGCCCTCTGCTTGCCAACGGAGTCCTGTGACACGCATGCCATTCTGGAACTTCTCTGCCCCTTAGCACTGTATCATGAGCATCTTTTCAGAAGTCCTAGCTGCATATCTATTCTTATATATATATATATATATATATATATATATATATATATATATAAAAATTCATTTATTTATTTTTGGCTGCGTTGGGTCTTCGTTGCTGTGCACGGGCTTTCTCTAGCTGCTGTGAGCGGGGGCTACTCTTTGTTGCAGTGCGCAGGCTTCTCATTGTGGTGGCTTCTCTTGTGGCAGAGCACGGGCTCTAGGCGCGTGGGCTCAGTAGTTGTGGTGCGTGGGCTCAGCAGTTGTGGCTTGCGGGCTCTAGAGCACAGGCTCAGTAGCTGCGGCACACGGGCTTAGTTGCTACGTGGCATGTGGGATCTTCCCGGACCAGGGCTCGAATCCATGTCCCCTGTACTGGCAGGCGGATTCTTAAGCACTGTGCCACCAGGGAAGCCCTGCCTATCTATTCTTAAAGCATGCATACTGCTTCTTCCTGGGAAGATTGTAATCTAGAACTTGAGACCAAAAATGAACAGTGACCAAGTAAAGAGACGCGTGTGTTGGTAAAGGCAAGTGGTGGAGAGGGCTGTGGAGGGCATGAGTGAACTCTCATGACAGAGACCTATAGGGCGACCTGCTGACTGGTCTCCTGTCATCCCTACGGACCGTAGTCAATTTCCTCCATGGCCCATTGATGGACACTTAGGTCTTGTCCACAACTTCACTCCTGCAAACAATGCTGCAACATTCTGGTACCTATGTCTTTGGGCCTTTGTCCTAACAGAGCTGGAAAGGCACTTCCCAGATGTGAGACTGCTGCAAAGAGGTGGGAGTGAATTTAAAAGTTGCTAGGGGGCTTCCCTGGTGGCGCAGTGGTTGAGAGTCCACCTGCCGATGCAGGAGACACGGGTTCGTGCCCCGGTCCGGGAAGACCCCACATGCCGCGGAGTGGCTGGGCCCATAAGCCATGGCCGCTGAGCCAGCACGTCCGGAGCCTGTGCTCTGCAACGAGAGAGGCCACGACAGTGAGAGACCCACATAACGCAAAAAAAAAAAAAAAAAAAAAAAGTTGCTAGGTTTAATAAATGATGATGAAGGAGCACCTCTTCCCAGGGAGGCCCATACAAGACGAAACCACAACTTGTTTGCACCCTAGGGAGCTTGTCCAAGGGAGGGCCCCGTGAGAGCTGAGCCCCTCCGGCCCCCAGGACTGAAGCCCCATCATGGACTTTCTCCTTTTATTTAAAGTGGCAATAACATGACTTGCCCACCATCCCCTCCCCTCCCCTGCCTTCTATGACCATGTTTCTTCCAAGGAACCTTGGCGTCGATAAAAGAATGTTACAACCAAATACAACAGAGATTTAAAAAAAAAAAAAAGATCCAAGAGAAAACATGGAAGCAATTACACTTCAACTTTTCTGGTGACTCAGTTTGAATAGATGGTTAAAGCGCACCTAGTCTGTGCTTGCTGGGAAAACATTAACGGATACGATGCAGCCCCTCCGCCCCCTGAGGAGCACACAGTCTGGGGAGGGGAGGGGAGGAGTTAAGGACAGTGGTTTCCAACCTGTCAAGGGACCTGTTGCATCAGCATTATCTCAGAGCTTTTCAAAACACAGATCCCAGAGGCCTACCCTGGGGGCTTTCCATTCAGCATGTCTGAGGTGAGGTCTAGGACTCTGTGTGGGACTCCCGTGGAGACTCTGACGTTCAGGGAGGGTTGTGAGTTGCGGCTACGACACATCTACATGGGTACGCAACGTGGTCGCTTGTGTGACGTAGAGATGAGAGAGCTGCATGGCCCAAGGGTCAAATCTGGTATTCTGTGTGGCCTGGAGTTTGGGTTTGTGCATTTCAAAAGAAAAAAAATAAATAAATTAGTTTCCAGCCTCTAAAACTCAGGAGATCTCTCCTTAAAATCTGGATTTCAACTATTTGAAAAATTCTAACAACTTGGCTACCGTATTTGGTCTCTTAGATGGGGCATCCATCCTCCAGTGTCACAGTCCCCAGCCCTCCCTAGTGCCTCACTCTTAACATCATCAGTTGCCGTGTTGTCATTGGATGAACGACATATAGTAGAACTGAAGGAAAATGAAATACTTCTGTTCTCTTAGCTAAATCAAAAGTTGAAAGACATCAGACTCAGATGTCTGTCTCTGTGTGTGTGTGTATTTATGAACAAGAGCGTATTTCTTTATGAAATTGTTCGATAGGACACATCAAATGTGTCAAAGGAATATGAGGCCAGCTCATTTCTCTCATTGTTACTCCCAGCCTGATCCCTGTGTACCAGCACCAAGAACCCTGGATGGGGAGATGGACGGCAAGAGCATGGATTCCTCCAGTGCCTTTGGCCATTAACTCACTGTGTCGCCTTGGGCACAGTATTTAACTCCTCTTGGCCGCCCTATAGAACAGTGGCTGTTAACTGGGGGACATTTTGCTCTCCCTCCCAAGGGACATTCGATGTCTCGAGGCACTTTTTGTTGTCACAGTTGGAGGGAGAAGTTGCCATTGACTTCTAGGCAAAGCTCAAGGATGCTGGTAAACATAACCCAACGTGCAGGACTGTCCCCCACCGGAGAGAATTATTCTGCCCAAAATGTGAACAGTGTTGGGCTTGAAAAACTCTGCTATAAATGAAGGAGTCCATCCCTTCTAGCTCTGAAAATCTAGACTCTATGAGAGCACACACACAGTTATGGCTTTGGGGGGCTGACAAAGCCTCAGAAGCAGGTAGACTCTTGAAGAGTGAGTAGGACAGGAGGCAGGGAGAGAGTATTCCAGTCAGTGGGAGCCTTGAGCAGAGGTAGGGGAAGGTGAGTCCAGGGTCATGGTCGTGGAATGGTGAGTGGTCTAGTTTGCCTGACTGTCATGGGCCGTGTAGAGAAAACCATGCCTGGAGGGGCTGGGGTGCCGCTGTTTGGGGCAGTGTTCTCAGTGCATGGGTGGGATGCGAGTCCGTATGGCTGTTCACAAATATTCCAGCTCTCTCTCCTTCTGGGACGTGGTAGGATCGTACTTCCTGCCCAGGTGAAGTAAGGCTGGCCATGTGACTTGAATTAGCCATTGAAGAGTGAGCACAAGTGGTGAGTGTTCACTGCTGGGTGGAAGTATTAAAAGTCAGTGCACGCTTCCTATCACTCCTTTCCCTCCGGCATAATGACCCTCAATGGTCAAGATGATGGCTGCTTCATCAGCCTAGCATCCGGAGCAGCAAGAAAGAGTGGGGACCCTGCCAGCCCACAGTAGACAAGGGCAAGAAATAACCTTTGTATTTTAAGCCGCTGCGATTTGAGCATTATTTGTTACTGCTACAGAATGTGCCTTTCCTGACTGACTTAGATGGAAATCACTTGTGGTACCTGAGATTACTGAAGATGCTACACAGAGATGGCATGAAATTGCGTGACATCCCTCAGTGAAAATACGCCTCCCTTTTTAACTCTTTGGATCACACCAAGGAGTGAGTCTCCGTGTGGGGTTAGACAGTCTCTAACGCCTGTCCATTACATCCTATGCTCCCTTTTTAACAAACAGAGAGAGCGCACGGGCTCAAGTTTCTGTATTTAGCTAAAGTTTCATAGCATAGTTTTAAAATTGAACTTAATTTGAGGGTTGCCTTCTATTTATGGTAAAGGATTATAGTTTTCCCTTTATGGTAGTGATATACAATTTTTTTCAATGGTAAGTAAAGAAAGTGAGTCACTTAAAAGACGTATAAAGCCAATAAAACACAGGTCATACACGCTTATGGCTGAAATCATGAGGATGGTTTACAGATGACTGAAGTCGGGGGAGTAGAGCTAATAGTACATGGCAACGTGTCTTGCAGAGGTGCGAGAGGTCTGTCAAGGCAAAAGGTGTAAACATAACAACAGATACACCACTAATGATAACATTTCCAGGCATTCTCCTAACAACAAGGTGAGAGCAGCTGTCACACACCATAATTCAGAGGGGCGCAGAATATAGTCCCATGTCCTCAATACCACCCAGGGCCTGGCGCACGGTAGCTGCCTGACCAACATTTATTGAATGAGTGATGAGTGAGCGTTATTAGTTGAGTGGGTGGCAGTCTTGGGAAGGCCCCTCGCTCTGCTCATCGTGTAGAAAAGCTTCCGGGTGCACGTCCGGGAGCTGTGGCAGAGGGCTAACTAGCTAGCTCTGCAAACAGAGGGGAGAAGAGTGCGGATCCCTGGATGTGGGGATTGGTGGGTGAGAAGAGGATTCACAGAGGCTGTGGCTGCTGACCAGGAGGAAAGGGGGGGACATCTCAGTGATGTGTGTGTGGTGTGTGGGTAGGAGAGGGATTGGCTGGAAAGGACTACGGAGAACAGACGTTCCTAATATGAGTTTGTAAGCTGTTTGCATGAGATATGCAATGTAAATCCCTTCTCCCTGCTGCCCCAACACAATAGATGAGTTCCACACCTACATGTGTACAGCCCAGCTCCCACTCTGCATGGGAGAAGCGGGGATTGCAGAAGAGCTGGGGAGACTTGGGCTTTCCAAAGCCATGGAACTATTGGGTCAGAGGTAATTCCACCGTGATCTCAAGCACTGATGAGGCTGCAGCTGCCTTCTGGGCTACACATGAGTGAGTGAGTGAACGAATGATGATGACTCGTGTACATGAGGATGGGACATGCAGAGACACCGTGTCCACCATCAACAGTGAGTGGCAAATCATTTCCCAAAGGTGGGTGTAACAGAGTATCCCATCACACATGCTCTTCTAAATACAGTGTGACTGGACACTGGAGAGGTGGTATCTGTGTTCCTTCCCCTTACATATGTGTGGGTTTGTGATGGCTTTGACCAACAGAATAGGGTAAAGGATCCTATGTAACTGCCAAGGCTGCATCCTAAAGGGTCCTGTGGCTTCTTCCTTGTTGCCTGGGACACTTGTGCTTTAAGCCCTATGCTACCCTGTAAAGGGTATGACCCCTCTAAAGCTGCCATGTGTGAGAAAGCCAAGCCACGTGGAGTGGTCACATTCAGGTGCTCCGGTCTGCAGGCTTAGTCTTCAAGTCATCCAAGTCCAGACCTTTAGACAATTTCATTCCCCAGCTGCAAGTCATCTCTGGGCTTTGTGTCTCCCCAGCTGACATCAAGGAGCTAACCCTGCAATGCCCCGATTGAATTCCTGACCAGAGAATACAGGAGCATAATCAAATAGCAGTTTTAATCTGCTAAACACCGGGGTAGTTTGTTACTCAGCAGATGCTGACTGAAACACAGTGACTGAGTACTCCCTACCTCTGAATCCTCAGCCCAGAGCACCAGGCCTGGAACCAAGCAGGGGCGACATAGGATTAGTTGAGTAAATGAGTGAGGGAATAACTGAATAAATGAGCGTGTGTTTTTAGAGCTCTGCTCATGCGTAAGCTTTCCTTCGGGAGCCCCTCTCCATCATCTGTGTTCACACGAGTAGGCTGAGTACTGAGGCTTTAGTGAGGACTGGATGCTCCAGAACCAGGAAACAGCACTTCTTTTTCAAAGAAAATCTGCCATGATTTGCTGTCTGACAAATCAGCTTTTCTGGTTGATTGACAACTTTGGTAGGAATGAGAAGCTCACAGGCCAGTGCAAGTGGGGAAAGGTAGCCGTATGCAGAAAGGAAATAGGCAGCAGAGGGATTTTACTATTATCAAGTGTGTCATTTTCCACCGAAGTGAGCAAAGGCCTGCACTGCATCTTTTAGAGGCAGGCCACTGACCAAAGTGCACGAAAAAGGCTACCAGTTAACTTTCCCCTCTAACTCATTCCAGCCCCACATCCCCACCCAGCTGTAAAGGCTGGGGAAGAAATTGCTCTTGGTAAAGTCCACCTTCATTTAAGTCCCAGTCCTGGATGGAGGCAGTATGTTGGCCTAGACTGTTTTTCAAATGCTGTCCAATGTGGTTCCTTTGATTTGCCCCCAAGCCGCTTTGCAATAGCTGTTAGAAATTATAACTGCGAGGGAGGCATTATAAAGAGCCAGGGGTTTGCCTACCTGGAAAACATTGGTGGGCAGCATCCAGCTGAGGCTGCTGTCTCTTGGCTGAGAAAGCATCACATTGCATTCAGAGGCAGGAGGCCAGCTCCTTTCAACAGAGGGCTACGCCTGTGTCTTAATAGCAAAAGCATTGCATCCTGGGGTCTCGCTGCCCTTGACATGTGACCTAAGAGATGTTGGGAACACTTGTTGACTACAACCTGGCAGGGATCACCGAAGGAGGCAAGATTGTGCTGTGGGGAGAGCATCTCTCTGAGAAATCCACATGGCGAGTCAACTGAAAAAGCCCTCTGTCAACTAGAGCCTTGTTAAAGGAGTCCAGTTCAGCTACTCCCTTTTACTAAAAGGATAGTCAGCATGCTTTGAGTTTCTTAAAGCAGAGAAGTAGGCAGCTAGTTCATTTCGCATAACCTGAACCCTCAATCTCAAGATGTATTTACTGCTAAAAGGTGTGTGCGCAGGTGCCCCCTATAGGCAAGTTGTGATGCTGCAGCCTAGCTCTATTAGATGCCGTACCAGACAAAAAGCACCGTAAAGTCAATAGATAAAAAGTGCAAGGGGATTTTAAAAATATACATATATAAATATTTGTTGGCATAATTTGTTTTATAAAGAGGTAAAAGCTCTTTCGAAGTGGAGACAGCAATCATTAAATTGTATGCAAGAAGATGGAGAAAACTGTATTCGAGGAATTCCTCTCGGAAAAAATTCTGTGTGTCAAGGAAAGGAATTCTCTGATAAGTCTCTCTGGTTGTGGCGTAAGACTCCAGAGGCCATGCTCCAGGAAGAGTAGATGGTGTTTAAACTGCCTGCTAAGGAGGGTGGTTCCTGTTAGCTGGCTGTAGTCGATCTGGCGGGAGTAGACATGTTTGAGGGCAAAGCTGCATTGCTTGACCCAATAGAAAGGAGACAGAGCATTTGCAGAGGAGTTTAGAAGAGGAAGATTACCAGGGGCAACACGAGAGAATGGGCACTTGGGGGATAGTCATGTCTGTTGAGGAATGGAGGAAGTGTGCTCTGAGGGGTACAGGGTACCATCTCTCCTGCATGTCCCCCATAGGAAATCTGGTGGGATTCTTTGTGGAAAATGGATAAGTGGTGAGACCCTGGGTTGTTCTGGGTTCTAAATAGAAGCTTGAATCAAAAGGGGTTTTAGGAGGTCACCAAGCCCATTCCCACACAAAGTAGAAGCCCCTTCCCTGGCTCCCCTGGGAAGCATAAGCAGTCTGGTTCAAACACTTCCAGGACAGCGAGCTCACTTCTTCAGGAGGCAGACAGGGCCAGTGAGGAGACGCCTGTCTTTGGTTTGCTGTCTTTGTTTGATTCAAAGGAATTGCAAATAAGGAAGTGGCTACACTTTTGTGGTAGGGAGGCGAGGGCATAACAGTAAAGTCACAATAGCTCCTGGGTAGAGCATTCCTACCGGTGCCAAGTACTTCACTTACATGATCTTCTTAGAGCCTTATGGGGAAGTCATTTCTTCTGCTTTGAGATAAAGACATGGAGATCTTACAGGCCCAGCTTATCTGCCTGAAGTCACACAGCTAGTACGAGGAGAAGCAAGGATTTAAACTTCGGGGTCTTTGAGCTTTTCACCCCATCACCATGCCTTCCCTGTTGATTTTACTGGGAAGTCACCCTCTAACAATATCTGTGAGAGAACGCTTGTCCTGCAAAGTGATGGACTCCACATCAGGTCAGATTGTAGTTTCTGCACCTTAAGAGGAGCAGAGAGAACTTCCAAAAGGGTCAAATAATTTGCAGGGGAAACTTGGAGAACAAATATCATCTCTGAGAAACATTGAAAAGAACTGGGATGATTTCACTTGGAGAAGGCTAGTTATATAATGGGCTTTCAAGTTTATGAAAGATTCTTAGACACAGTGGCCACCAGCTGTTCTTCATTTCCATCCTGGACCAGAGAGGAGGAAATAGGCTTAAGCAGCAGCCTGAAGGTGTCGATATGGAAGAACTTCCTGACCCTGCAATGGGTCAGTGCAGAAAAAAAAAAAAAAGAGCAGGCCCTTTTTCTGAGGACACCAAATGGAGAGCAGAGTCATCTTGGTGTGTGTGGGCTTTTTAGAAGCCAACGTCTGCTTTATTAATTGGGTTCACTGGGTGTATATCTCAGGATTTTGTCTCTACAAGCACTCAGGGTCAGAGGGCAATATTGTGGGATCCCTTGAAGATCTTCTCTGACAGTAGAGCTACACCCCCATTTATAGCCACTACCCCTTAATAATGACTGATCTTGCCAAGGTCCAGGGCATTATGCATAGATAAGTGCCAGGGCTCTGGGCCATTGGTTCTGCCCCTGGCAGTTTCCTGGTCCCTAAAACTGGGGCTCAGGGCATCTCATGGGATTCTGGGGAGGGGGGAATGAAATCATCTATGTGTAGGTCTAGCAGAGAGCCTGGCATGTAGGTGGTACTCAATAAATGATAGTCTACTATATGTATAACTGAACCACTTTGCTGTACACCTGAAACTAACACAACATTGTAAATCAACTATACCCCAATGTAAAGTAAAAATTAAATTTTAAAAAGTTAAGCAAAAAAAAAGAAAAAAAGCCTTCTGCTCCTACTACCCAAGTCTTAGAACTTATGTGAAGTCTAAATAAACTCTGTTGTTTTTTTTTTTTCGGTACACGGGCCTCTCACTGTTGTGGTCTCTCCCATTGCGGAGCACAGGCTCCAGACGTGCAGGCTCAGTGGCCACAGCTCGCGGGCCCAGCCGCTCCGTGGCATGTGGGATCTTCCTGGACCGGGGCATGAACCCGTGTCCCCTGCATTGGCAGGCGGACTCTCAACCACTGCGCCACCAGGGAAGCCTAAACTCTGTTTTTTAATAGTAAAAGTATTTGATTTTGAGTTGATGAGTTCTGCAAGATTACTCTGTTGGACCTAGTCAAAGATTCAAGGGACACAACTTAAATGTTTGGTATGGGGATTTGGTGATAGAGCTCATATTCACTCTCTCCACAACACTCATAATATTACAGACCTTGAATCTCTGCTTTTAGCCCAGATCTTTCCAGACCAAAGTGCCTTGGGTTCATTACAGGTCACCCTTGCCCACCTCTCCCTTCAGTCCATCCAGCCAATGTGGACTGGTCCCTTGCAGGTCTCTAGTCCTCTTTAGGTACAGAATCGAGGGAGGCTTCAAATTATTTTAGGTCAGGCTGGGTTCCAACCCCAGCTCTTCCACTGACTTGATCCGTGGCCTGGGACAAGTCACTCAATATTCCCGAACCTCCGTTTCCTCATCTGTAAAGTAGGAATAAAAATCTTGCATCCTGTTGCATGGATGAAATCAAATAGGGTACGCAAAGCACGTGGCACAAGGTTTTGAATACAATTGCCAAATGAATGTTGAGACTAGGGCCATATTCTGAGGATGGTTTCTAACTCTTGGCCATACCTGAACCTCTCCAGAGCACTTCCTGGGTCCATCAGACTCTGGAACTTTATTAGACAACCTGAATTGGCCTATGGAGGGACCCTCTTTTCTCTTGCCCCCAAGTTCCTTCTTGGCTCACACGGGAAGAACGTCCTTCTGGGAGAAGGGCTAGGAAGGGAGCTTCTACAACCTTCTCTGAGGCCTTAGTTTCCCTGGAGCAGCTAATCTGAGTGGCCGGAGTGGTTGCCAGGCCACTGACGCATGCGTGCACCTCGGCCTGTGGCTGGTGCCTTCAGACTCCCACACAGCCTCGAGGAGGCCCGCCGTTTGGAGGGCAGGGCGATGGTGGTGGCGATCAGATGCTTGCTTAGCTGTTAATCAAGCCACGCTTTCTCAGCTTGGCACTGTGGACGTTTTGGATGGGATCAGTCTTCCTTGTGTACATTGTAGGATGTCAAGCAACATCCTCTATACCCATTAGGTGCTGGTAGCATTCCCCACCTTAGTTGTGATAGCCAAAAATGTCTCCAGACATTGCCGGAGACATCCTTCTGGGGGTCAAGCTCGCCCCAGGCTGAGAGCCACTGAATGAAGGTGAGGCTTTGATTCAGGTTTAGGTAATGAGCCTCTATCAGAGGTTTGGGCAGTGAGTCTGTATCAGAAAACTCAAAAGAGGGAGAGGGGAATTTTATTCCCACTAACCCTTAAACTCTTCAGCGGTGCTCCAGGTGGCTCAGTGAGAGGCCTTCTTTAGTTTCTTCATAGAGAGATAGAAATAGAGCAACAGATCGAGCAAAAGGGAGAAATGACAAAACGGGAAACTGAGGCAGGAGCCAGAAGCGAGTGACTTCCATGAAATTCCCGTGGCTGCTGGGTGTGCAGCAGTAGAGGAACCGGCGGGGCGGGGCTGGGAGGGCCTCTCTGTGCCTTGGTAAATATGCTTTTTCGGGTGGAAGGGCTGGCAGGTAAATATTAGTGAGCATCTCCACAACAGCTACTGGAGAGGTTGAAGTGCGGGGAAGGACACACAGTCCCTTGTACAGAAACCACATATTTTCCTCCCTCTGTCTCCCTAGCCAGCCAGTCACTGCAAACTGCCCCGTCGCGTCCTCCCCCGCCCAGACCTCTGCCCTGGGTCACCCACCGCTGCCAACCGACCTAGTCCTCTCCAGGTCCTCCGCGCCGGTGCTGGAACCCGGGTGCATGGAGACAGGGGGCAAAGGAAATGAAACTCCCCAGCACTGAGCCATTGAAAATAATCCCTGCCTTTTCAAAGGCTGTCTTCGCCCGGTGCCAAGGCAAGAACTGTCTGTCTCGCCACCTTTCAGTTCTTGTTAAAAAGCAGAAGGCATGTCAGGGCCGGGCCGGGTCACAGGACAGAGAGGGCTTTCTTTGCAGTGCTGGATGAAACTCAGTGCTTTCATGAAAGCTCTTATTAGCCCAGCTGGCGTCCCATTTTCCTGAGCTGGAATAAAAAAATTGCCTCGGTCATCCTTTCCCAGGCTAATTTCAAAAGCATAATTACCATCATCATAATTGATTACTATTTATTTTGGTCATTAATAGTCATGCACCCCCTTGTTCCATGTAGACTAAATGGTCCAAGAATATTTATGGCACGTGGCAGCTGTATTCGTTTTTCTTCATTCCACACGCCCCCCAGTCCCTTTTCAGGGTAGCCCCTTGATTTCATGACACCCAGAGAATCATTCTCTGGCTTTCATGTTCAAACTCCTAAGCTATGGTGACTGATGAAAGTTGGGGTGAAAAGCTGGGGGTTCAAAAAAGACATAGAGAGAGTACTATCGGGGTAATAACATTAAAGGACAAGAGGCCGGGTTACACCTTCCAAACTTGTGTTGGAGGTGGGAGGCTAAGGAGGGAGTGGAAGGGAGATGAACTGAACAATTATGAGATAACCATTTCTTCTCTCTGCTGTCTTTTTTTACTTTTTTTGTTTGTTTGTTTGTTTTTGCCATACGCGGGCCTCTCACTGCTGCGGCCTCTCCCATTGCGGAGCACAGGCTCCGGACGCGCAGGCTCAGTGGCCATGACTCACGGGCCCAGCCGCTCCGTGGCATGTGGGATCTTCCCGGACCGGGGCACGAACCCGTGTCCCCTGCATCGGCAGGTGGACCCTCAACCAATGTGCCACCAGGGAAACCCCTCTCTGCTGTCTTGAAGGAGGCAGTTGTTACCAAGCTTCCGTGGGCAGTTAGTTTGGGAAGAGAATTGGTATTTTCTGCCTTCAAGACAGAAAGCTTGAGAGCTGCCTGCATGTGACTGCTCAAGGATCATAATGTTCCCCCCAAATATTCAAACTATGAATATAGCTCCCATGTTGCCAAACTCTTAAGATTCCATCAACTGAAAGTCCCAGAGGAGGTTAGTCTAATTCACACCCACCCTTAAGTTGGAGTAGTTTTACTTCCACATCGTCCTACCTACTGTTAGATATTGAGAGCTCCTGAAAGGCTCTGGAGATTATCAAAAAACAAAAAACAAAAGACAAGGAGAGGTTAAAAGCTTTAAATTCCCCCAAAGGGAATGCTCAGATGCCTCCTGCCTCCCACTGAACAGACATGCTGGGTCCGCGTGGGAGTCTGACTCAGGCTAAGGCAAAGTTAATGCCCACCTCCAGCCATCCTACTCCTTCATTAATGGAAGGATGAATGCCAGGCTCAAATACATCAATCAGAGCCCTTCTGTAGAACTTTTGAAGCTGGGACAAATAACAGCACGAGTCAGTGCCTCCTTGATGTTGGAAGTAAAGAACCATTCACCATGGTGGAGGACAATTCTTCATCCACCACATGTATGAAATCAGCCCATGGTGGGAAGGATTTAGTCAGTGCTCAGAGAGAAGCCCATTTCAGAAATGCAGAGAGAGTCCTGGTGGCATTTGAGACCCTGCTTCCAGTTATTCCTGAAACCTGGACAAGAGACACTGAGAAGAGCTAGACAAGTTGTGCCAGGAAGTGCCATTCATATAGCCACCTTGTGATAGTGGCCCCGGGGTTGTGCAGTGTGCAGCTTGCGCAACTGTACATGGTGACCCATCTGGCAGCATCCCTACCCTTTCTTCAGCTTACTTGGAGATACTCCAATACCCTGTTATTGAACTCCCCTTTTTGCCAGATCCAGTTGGAGTTGGATTTATGCCACTTAAGCCCAATGAGATCTAAATAATGATAATAGTTATCTACAACCACAAAGGAAAAAAAAGATGTAACATCCCCTGTCCACCCCAGCTTATTCTAGATAGCAGGAGGGAAGTACCTGTTTGTCTTAGCTATGAACTCTCAATTTACTGGCCCTTCAGGGAGTCATAGAAGGGGAAAAGAAGAGTAGAAGCAAATCAGTTCCTCCACCCCAGCGCAGTCCTGGGGTGCCAGGCCTGGCAGAGCTGCCAAGAGTACAGAAGGCACATGAATGCAAACAATTTCCGGAAGGCCTTTGGTCTAGCTGCACGGGAACAGCTGCACAGCTCCCTAATGGGTGTCAGTGTCAACTCAGACTCAATATTTTCCAGGGGGAACGGGGCTGAGACAATGCTGTGCTCCGGCCAGATGGAGCTCTGGAGGGGTGGGGGGATGTGGAGGGAGAAGGAAGGTTGCCAGGCAGAATAGTTGCACGTCCAGACTCAGTGGGGGGGGGGGCGGGCGGGGGGGAAGAGAATGAGGAAGAGTCTTGAAAAGCTTTCAATTCATAGTTCCTGCATTCCAGCCCTCTCAGCTCTTTCTGAGTCTAATCAATAATTAACGGATTTTTTTAAGGATGGAGGGGAAGAGGAACACTGGCAGAGTTCTTAGTAAGAAGGCTGAGAGAAGAGAATTCAAAAAATCCCAAGGAATGTAAATAAGTATTCTACAAAGAGACAGGGGCGGTGCCGTGGGATTAGAGTGGATTTGGAAATCAGCCTGATTTGGGTTCATGTCCTGGCTCCGTGGAACCGTAGAGAAGCCACATCTATCTGGAAGCATCAGTTTCCTCATTAAAATAGGCCTAGTTATACCTAATTGCGTGTGGGTATATTATCAGACACAATAAATAAGTTGTCATTAAGACCATAGAGCTAGTGTCACCCAGGAGAATAGTGCAATGCCAGAATGTGAGCTATTGGGTTTGGTTTTGTTGCTGTTATTTTCCCCTTACTACATTTTTGACACTGTTGTTAGGTTCGTATATGCATCTTTTCTAATACAACTCAGGTCTCTGCTTTTATCCTCAGGCCAAATATTTTTGGAAATATGTAACATAGTCCTTTTGATCCTAGAGAAACTCAGACTCATAGGCCTTCCAGGATCCATGCCACCACTGTTTGAATTTTTCACCTCGTCCCTGCCGTACCCATCCACATCTTGCCTCCTTGTGTATCCTTTTGGTTTTGCTTTGCTATTGCTGCTTTCATCTTTTTCTCACTGCCCATTTGTATTGGTTATCTATGGCCACATAATAAATTATACCAAAACTTAGTGGCTTAAAACGAGAAGCACATACTATCTCACAGTTTCTGCCAGTCAGAAATTCTGGAACTTCCGAGTGGTTCTAATTCAGTGTGTTTTGTCAGACTGCAGGCAGATGTCAGCCCAGGTTTCAGGCAACTGAAGGCTTGCCTGGGGCTGCAGAATCTGCTTCCAAGTGGGCTCATTCATGTGGCTATGGGCAGGATGCCTCAGTTCCTCCCTCCGTGGACCTCTCCACGGGCTGCTTGAGTGTCCTCACAACATGGCAGCCACCTGTCCCGAGGGTAAGTGATGGAAGGGAGAGTGAGCAAGCAGCAAGTCCCAGGGCCTTCTATGACCTAATCCTCAAAGTCACACACTGTCACCTCCACTTTATTCTGTTTGTTAGAAGTGAGTTACTAAGTCCGACCCATACTCGAGGGGAAGAAAATCAGAATCCACTTCGTGAAAAGCACGTCAAAGAGTCTGTGAACATTTTAAAACCACCGCAACATCTAAGTTAGTTAGCCTTCCCACCATGTCTTCAGTTTCAGGATTTTAAGATTTATTTTCCCAGGGACCTGCACCCTATTTCCATGGTATAGAAGGCTGAATGGTGGCCCCTAAGCATATCAGGTTATTCCAGCGTATTCCTGGAACATGTGACTGTTACCTTAAATGTGAAGTTTTTGTAGATGTGATTAGGTTAAGGATTTTGAGATGAGGAGATTTTCCTAGATTACCTGGGAAGGGCTTAAATGCCATCACAAGTGTCATAAGAGAGAGGCAGAGGGAGATCAGACACAGAAGAGGACAAGTTGATATGAAGACAGAGATAAAGATGGGAGTGATGTAGCCACAAGCCAAGGAATGCCAGCAGCCACCAGCAGCTGGAAGAGGTAAGAAGCGATTCTCTCCTTGATTGTCTCCTGGAGAGAGCATGGCCTTGTTGACACCTTGATTTCAGCCCAGTGAGACTGATGTCAAACTTCTGGGCTGCAGAACAGTGAGGAAGTAAATTTCTGTTGTTTTAAGCTGCCCAGTTTGTGATCGTTTGTTATAGAAGCCACAGAAAACTGGTACACATGGGTTTCCTTCATTCAGCCAATACGTCTTTAATATGCATCTTTTATTCAGTGTCAGCCACTATGCTAGGTCTTGGGTAAAGAGGGGCTTTAAAAGAAACCCTCATGAAACCCTAATTCTAAATGTGGGGACTGCCACATATATGTCCACCCCCCAGACCTCTGTCCTAAACCCCAGAACCCTACTTACTAAGTAGCTTCACCTTGACCTCCCATGGCCTCTACGGAACTCAAATGAAACTTGCCCAACTTAACTATTTTTCTTCTCACCCTACACCCTTTTCCTGGTTTTGGTTTATGGGATCAACATGCACCCAAATACCCAAGTAGGGAAACTTAGCCTTGATTCCACTGTCACCACCTACATCCAGTCTCAAATCCAATGGAGTCTACCTTAGAACTCTCTTAATTCAGCAGTTTGTGATTTCTTACCTAGAGGATCTCAACAACTTCCTGTGATATGGTGATTTATAATAGGAAGTAGACCTTTGGGTTTTATCCTTGCTCCTGGCACAGAGCTCCTAAAACTCTTGGAATTTCCTAAGTGAAAATAGTGATAAAGATGCAAAGAGTGTCTTTTGTTATTCATAACAAGCTCCTTTCTACCACACCTGAATTTATGTTGAGGTGACTTTTGAAAAACCCCTAAGAATGGGAGCTGGTTGATTGGGGAACTGACCAGGATGAGAGGGTTGGAACTTTCAGCCCTACCCCCTGACCTCCTGGGAGGGGAGAAGGACTAGAGGTTGAGTTAATCCCAACCTTTTTGGCACCAGGGACCGGTTTCATGGAAGACAATTTTTCCATGGAGCAGGGGATGGTTCAGGCGGTAATGTGAGCGATGGGGAGCGTTGGGGAGCGGCAGATGAAGCTTTGCTTGCTCGCCTGCCATTCACCTCCTGCTGTGCGGCCCAGTTCCTAACAGGCCGTGGACTGGTACAGAGTGTTGGGGACCCCTGGTTTAATGGATCATGATCATGCCTTTGTAATGAAGCCTCCATAAAAAGACAGGGTTCAGAGAGCTTCTAGGTTGGTGAAACGTGGAAGTGCTGGGAGGGTGGTGTACCTGGACAGGGCATGGAAACTCCAAATGTCCCCCATTCCCCAAACTTGCCCTATGCATCTCTTCTATTGGGCTGTTGTATACTTTATTATAAACTGATAAACATAAGTAAAGTGCATTTCCGAGTTCTGTGAGCCATTCTTGAAAATTACTGAGCCTGTGGAGGGGGTCATGGGAAACCCTGATTTATAGCCACTCGATCAGAAGTGTGGGAGGCCTGGGACTTGGCAGTTGGCATTTACAGTGGGGACAGTCTCACGGGACTGAGCCCTTAGCCTGTGGAGTCTGACGCTAACTCCAGGCAGATGGTGTCAGAATTGAGTTGAATTGTAGGACACCCAATTGGTGTCCACAGAGAACTGAAGAATTGCTCAGTGTGGGAAAAAATCACAGATCTGGTGTCAGAGGGTTGTGTGAGTGTAGAGTAACTGAGTTTTCTGAGATTTCCTCTCTGGGATTTCTCTTTCCAACTGACTGTGGAACAAAGGTTTCTCAACCTTGGCACCAGTGACATTTGGGTCCAGATAATTAATTTTGTAAGTTGTTGAACAAATTGTCAGCTTTAAAAAAATGCATGACGTGAGAGTTGCGAGTTAAGTTTTATTTGGGGCAAAATGAGGACTATAGCCTGGGATACAGCATTTCAGATAACTCTGAGAAGCTGCTCCAAATAGGTAGGGGGAAGGTCAGTATATATGTGAATTTGGTGAAGGGAGAGTACATACAATCAAGCACATATTTTTTTTAAATTAATTAATTTGTTTTTTGGCTGCATTGGGTCTTCGTTGCTGCACGCGGGTTTTCTCTAGTTGTGGCGAGTGGGGGCTACTCTTCGTTGCCGGGCACGGGCTTCTCATTGTGGTGGCTTCTCTTGTGGCAGAGCACGGGCTCTAGGTGCACGGGCTTCAGTAGTTGTGGCTCACAGGCTTAGTTGCTCCACGGCATATGGGGTCTTCCCGGACCAGGGTTCGAACCCCTGTCCCCTGTCTTGGCAGGCAGATTCTTAACCACTGCACCACCAGGGAAGTCCACGAGCACGTATGTGTTGCAGAAGGTCTCGCGAGGGTTACTGCGAGTCACAAGGAGCATACGTCACCATGAAGGAACTTAGTGCTTTTCTAGATATGAGGAGATGCAAGAATTGGGCTCATAAAATCAGCTCCTGAAAATGTTTAACTATCTGAAGACCTGTTCTGCCAGTTTTTCTCAGAGCACCGAGTGCCTCATTCCTGATCTTCACCCTGAATTCCTTTCAGGGGGTGTTGAAGGTATAATCAGCTGCAGCGGCAACTGATATAATCCTTGCAGAGGTAGATGGCAAGTGCCCGTGGCAAGTGCCAGTTTGTAGCTGACAAATTCTGTGCTGTGCACCACACTCTGTGCATTGCAGGCTGTTTAGCTGCATTCCTGGTCTTGACCCGCTAGACGCCAGTAGCACCGTCTGAGGTGTGAAAATCAAAAATGCCTCCAGACATTGTCAAATGTCCCATGTGGTAGGAATGTGGGGGGCAAAATTGCCCTTAGCTGAGAACCACTGTGTTAAGCTGACTCTAGAGTTTCATCATAAAATATGTTAATGATAAAATATACTTATGGTGTGTTCAGTGTACAAGGCTGTTGGTGATTGGCCCAATTTGTGCCTTTCTCGCTCTTGGTTTGTTTTTGTGTTTGTTTTTTTTTGCGGTACGCCGACCTCTCACTGGTGTGGCCTCTCCCGTTGCGGAGCACAGGCTCCGGACGCGCAGGCTCAGCGCCCATGGCTCACGGGCCCAGCCGCTCCGCGGCATGTGGGATCCTCCCGGACCGGGGCACGCACCCGTGTCCCCTGCATCAGCAGGCAGACTCTCAACCACTGCGGCACCAGGGAAGCCCCCTCGCTCTTGTTTTGATCTTTCTTTTTCTTGTTGAGGTTATGAGTATGCACAGTTCAACTAGTTCTGCAAGGTTTGTTAGACAAATAACATTCCTCTGTTCTCCTCCCCTCCCATTTTCCCTTCTCTGGGGCAAGTATTTTCAACTCTCTTAATAGTTCCTCCATATCTCTCTATATATAATTGAATTGCTAACTCTGGCTTTTTCAGTTTGGGGCAGTATCCATCAATTTATCCATTGACTGGGGAAGATGAGGACTTTATCACTACTTTCTCCCTCCATTTTCACCACTTCCATCCCCTACCCTCTCCATATATTTATGTTGTAATTTTGGCTTGATAAGCATTTTTTGTTTCTTTTACATGTTTACATATGCCTTGCAGAACTGGGGCTATGAACTAATCTTCTGTTTTTCCTGGAATTAATGACTGCCTTTTTATTGGTGCTATTATTTATTTGTTTCATTTTCTAAGTGTTTATCATTAATTCAATCTCCAAATCTCAATTTCACCTTTCTGACAAAATCTATGAGCATCTAACCTGCGCAATCTGGGCTGGATGCCCTCTGCCCTCATACATAGCTGTCAGCCTGGGCTAGTCCTTTGCCATTATCCAGAGAATTCCTCTCATCTGTTTCTGTATGTTATACTAGGTTAACTATTGTCCCTGCCCTCCCAAATTCATGTTTTTACTAGAATCTTAGAATGTGACATTACTTAGAAATAGGCTTATTGTAGATGTAACTAGTTAAGATGAGGTCATCCTGGAGTAGGGTGGGACCCTTAACCCAATACGACTGATGTTCTTATAAAAAGAGAAGAGATAGAGATAGACATGCACAGAGGGAAGACTATGTGATGATCAAGGAAGAGAATTGGAGTTCTGCTCCTACAAGCCAAGGAATGCCTGGGTCCACCAGCAGCTGGCAGAGGCAAGGAAGAATCTTCCTCTCGAGGTTTCAGAGGAAGCATGGCCCTGCTGACATCATGATTTTGGATTTCTAACCTCTAGGACTGTGTAAATTTCTGTTGTTTTAAACCACCCAGTTTGTGATAAGTTGCTATGGCAGCCCCAGGGAACTATTACATATGGCATGTCTTTTTCTTTTTAGCATAAGCCTTCATTTGGTAGAGTATACCTTCCAATGGCTTCCTGGGAAAAAGCATGTGGAAGTTAAATTTTTTTTTTTGAGAATTTGCATGTCTGAATTATTTTTATTCTCTTCTTACACATGAGTGATAATTGGGTTGGATGTAGAATTCTAGGTTGGAAATAATGTTCCCTTAGAATTCTGAAGTCACTGCTCCATTATTTTTTGTTTGTTTACTTGCTCCCTGTGTGCTGTTGAGAATTCTGAATTCTTTCTAATTCCTGATCTGTTGCATATGACCTGTTTTCTTCTACCCTTCAGAAGCTTGGCAGTATGTTTTCTTTATTTCCAGTGTTCTTGAAATTTCATAATAATGTACCTTGGTGTGAGTATATTTTTTCCGTTATGCTGTAAACTTGAAGTTCCCTTTCAGTCTGGAGCCTCCTGTTCTTCAAGTTTAGGAAATATTCTCATATTATTTTGTTGATGAACATCTGCTCCTCTCAGTTTTCACCGTTCTTTCTTTGCAGTACTCTTCTTTTTGCATGTGAGACTTCTTGGACTGGTCTCTGAATTATTTTCTCTTTTCTTCCCCATGTTCTGTCCCTTTGTCTTTCTGACTTACTTTCTGAAACTTTTCCTCAGTTTCATCTTCCATTTTTTTACAAAGTTTTTTACTTCTATTTTCACATTTTTAATTTTCAAGAAATGTTTTTTGTTCTGTTAAGTGTTTTCTTTTTATAACATTCTGTTCTTGTCTCATGGATGCAATGTCTTTTCTTATCTTGCAAATGTTATCAATGCTAGTTTGGGGAAGTTTTTTTCTCCTTGCATAATTTCTGTTTCCTCTAAGTTGTTTTTATTTTGTACTCTGATTTACCTTGTGGAGGCTTTCCTGAAAAGTATCTTCATCCGTGGTTGTCAGAATAGTTGGAGCTCCTTGACCGTGAACTTAATTGTGGAGTGCCATGCTGTGCCAGTTGATGGGGGATCCCCTGTGTCAGTATCTTCAGATAGTTCCACCTGAGCTTGTTAGACATAGCAGAGAATATTCTTCCAAGCTCCTGTCTGGAGGGCAAAGGCCTGGTTGCCAGCATTCTGGAAGCTCAATAGGGGCAGGGGTAGAGGAGAGGGGCAGGGGTAGAGAAACAGGTGAATCCCCCTGTTTCTATATGATTCCCTGGGTATCAGATCCCATCAACTGGGTCTGATGTCACACAGACCAGAGCCCTTATGTTTTATCCTCCCTGGAAAGCAAATGGTCAGTCTTCTTCCAGAGTCAGGGAGGGGCAGGTACCCAGCAGTGTAGTGGGGGAGGTCCAGGCATCTAACTGCTACTAAACGGATTTCAACCAATGTCCATTATTTTATGCTCTCCCTCCCCAAAGCTTTGCTCTGAGTTCCAGAGGTACCCGGTGCCACAGGTTCCTGAGCTCCTCTGTGCATTCTTTTGTATAAATCTAGATGGTTCATTTTCCTGCTGTGAGTTTGGAACTCATCTCTGTCAGGGCTACTCAGGCAGTGACTTCTTATCCATAAGCTTTCCATCTTCCAAAGTTTTGTGATTTTCATCTCTCTCATTTCACTTTTAGGTTTATGTCTTTAAAAACTCCCATCATGATAGTTGTAGTAAGGTTTCATGAGGGACTGCAATCAGATGCTTGTGTTCAATCCAATCTCTTTACTCAGAAGGGCCTAGTTTGCATTTCCAACCTCATCTTGGGTGTTCTTTTGCAAGGGAGCTCAGGCATGTCTCAAGTCTGTTCTGAAATGACTTCCTCAGCATTACTTGGTCCAAAGCCGCACTTTGAGCCAATCACGTCCTATCCGGCAAAACCCATAAACTGTATTTATTTATTCCATACTGTCTTCCTACATAACCCAAGGAATCACGGTTCCGTCAGATACTTTTGTCAAGCACTTTGCCACTCCTTTCTACCTCTCCTGCACCTGATCCACACGTGATACTGGGAGGAAATGAAGAAAGCTGGGTTACGGTGGAGGAGGTTGGTGATTTATTGGTTTGTGACACATAGTCAGAAGTCCACTTGGGGACTTGTTTATTCAGGATGGTCAGGGAAACCTGCTTTGATGATGTGGTGTGTGAGCAGAGACCACAGGAAGTAAAGGAATAAGACATGCAGTTATGGGTGGGGGCGGGAGGGAGTATTCTGTAGTGGGAAAGACAGGACCAAAAGCTCTAGGAGGGAAAGCAGGAGACCAATGAGGCTGGAGAGGAAGAGGGAGAGGAAGCATGGTGGAGGACCAGCTCCGTGAACCCATGATTAGATGCTGACATTTTCTCTGGGTGAGACGGGAGCCTTGAGGAGAGTTACATGATGCATCCTGAGTTGCTATGGCTACGGCAGGAGAAGAGAGCCATGGGCAGGAGCAGAAACAAAAAGCCCAGCGAGGAGGCTGCTGGAGGCACCCAGGGGAGAGAAGGTGCTGGCCTGGACCAGGTAGCAGTGGAGGTGGTGAGCTATGGAGGGATTCTGGGTCTATTCTAAAGGTAAAGCTGAAAGGATTTGCAGGTGACTTAGATGTGAGCTGTGCAGAAAAAAAGGAGTCCAATTTTTTTTTTTTCAAGCTCCCAGGTAGACAAAGTTGCCAGATGTTGGAGGGGAAAAGAGTGGGAGAGGGCAAGTTTGGGGGGTAGATCAGGAGTTCAGCTTTGGCTCTGCCAATTTGAGTTTCCTGTTGGATGTCGAGGTGGAGATGGCGAGGGGGCAGTTGACTAGAGGTGGGAAAGCGGACAAAAACACCCAGTGTTTATGGGGATCTTCCAACGTGCCGAACACTGTCTGTGCGCTTACACATATCTAGTCATCCCATCTCCATGGCGCCCTGATAAGGGATTATTCTTCCTCTGCATGGACGGGAAAACAAAGGTACAGAAAGGCAAAGTACCTTACCCACGACCATACTGTGAAAAAGCACTGGACCTGAGTTCACACCTGAGCCATCTGGCCCCAGAGCCTGCCCTTCCACCCACTGTTCTCTCTTCGGGGTTTGGTGTGGGCGGCAGGAAACTGATTGGGGCCTGCGTGGAACAGAGGAGTGTGAAGCTCTCAGGCTGAAGGCAAAGCAGGCAGCAGATTTGTGGCTGTTGTCGAAATGAGGCCTGTGGGGCCAGTCAGATCTGGGTTTGAATCTCTGTCACTTAACTAACCTTGAGGAACTTATTTTCCCCCTCTCAGCCTCAGCTCTCTCTTCTGTAAAGTGGGGATAATAGTGAGACCTACTTCATAGGGTCATTGTGAGGATGAAATGAAGCAATGCATATATGGTGCTCAATAAATGTCATCAGTTATCATCATTATTGTTATTAAATGGCAAAGGTTGCAGTGTCTCCTGACCAGACTCACATCCCACCCTCAATCCTCCATAAGGTGTTGTGTTGGAAGGGAGGGAGGATTGGTGGGAGGGAGCTTGAGAATCTATTATAAAATAGTAGACCTTATAGAATCTTTGGGAACAGCCTCTGTCTCTTTCAGAAGTCAGGTGTGGTTCAGGGCATTACCCAAAACCCATGATGTTACTGAGACTTTGTGGTCCATAAAACCACCTACAATTCTTCTGGCCCAGTGGTCTCTTTCTTTATTTCCATTATTCCAGGACCTCAGAGATTAGGGCTATGGGAGGGAAGGGTCCATCCAGGTTGGAGATCAGACTCATAAGGAAGCTTCCTGCTTCCCGAGGCTACCTTGGAGTCCCACTTGGAGGATGCTGGGATGCAGCTTTAAATGGCCCATCTCACCACACAACATGGCAACAGCCCTGGAATGTTTCCTGAGATGAGGCCCTCTCTGACTTACAGGAACGAAGAGTCACCTTTAATTCTTGGTCCAGAAGGATCCCAAATGAATTTAGAACAACTAAATACTCTCAGTCAGTTCAGAAGGACACTTTAAAAAGCAACCAATAATTACAGTTTGGGAGCCATGAAGTAGCTCGAAGAGACCACGGCCTGTCCAGAAGAGACCAAAGAAAGAATTCTGTTTACCAACTTTTCATTTATGCTCCACCCACTTCCAAAAAGAATTTGGGGTGGCTGACTGGATAAAGCAAACAAGAATCCAAGCTCTAAGACTTTGCCCACTGCTAAAACTCCTGAGATGGATCCACTAAAGTGGGTTATTTTTCCAAGTGGAAAAAGAAACAGATCATGGAACCAAATAAATCACACGGACGAACCAGCTACTTATATGCATAATATATGTCGAAAAGAGAAACTATTCCAAATGCTTCTTTTTTTAGCATCATCAGGGAATGGAATTTTTTAAAATAAATTTATTTATTTTATTTATTTATTTTTGGCTGCATTGGGTCTTCGTTGCTGCTCACGGGCTTTCTCTAGTTGCGGCGAGTGGGGCTACTCTTCATTGCGGTGCACGGGCTTCTCATCGCGGTGGCTCCTCTGGTTGCAGAGCGTGGGCTCTAGGTGTGCGGGCTCAGTAGTTGTGGCTCGCAGGCTCTAGAGCGCAGGCTCAGTAGCTGTGGCGCACGGGCTAAGTTGCTCCGCGGCATGTGGGATCTTCCCGGACCAGGACTCGAACCTGTGTCTCCTGCATTGGCAGGTGGATTCTTAACCACTGCGCCACCAGGGAAGCCAGGGAATGGAATTTTTAAAGCACATGTTGCCATATTTAAATTACTGATTCTTCTCTGTTCTAGGCACTGAAATTCTACCATTAGAATTCTTTTTTTTCTTTCCCTAATCCCTATTTTATTTAATTAATTAATTAATTTTTATTTTTGCTTTTTGGTCTTGCCTCATGGCTTGTGGGATCTTAGTTCCCCACCCAGGGATTGAGCCCAGGCCCTCAGCAGTGAGAGCACGGAGTCCTAACCTCTGGACCACCAGGGAGTTCCCTACTGTTTGAATTCTTAATGCAAATGTTCCAGGGAAGTGACAAGCATAAATGTATCAATTTATCAGGTGGTTCCCATTGTGACTGTTGGTCTATGAGTGGATGCTAATTTGTGACTGAAAATTTGAGGGTCTAGACGCTCGGTACTGCTGGGGGTAAGACAGCGTGGGCTGGGGTGGGGCACAGGTAGAGGTGGGTTGACTGCACGGGGTGGGTCTGGGGAGAGAGTGGGGAGTATGGTGAAATGAGTGGGGAGTATGGTGAAATGAGAAGGTGGGCAAATGTGTGAGAGCACGAAACTGACATTTGTTGAGCATTTATTTTACGTTTAGGCCTTTAAATGTTATCTTTACAACAAGGCTGTGAGATCAGTATTATTATCCGTAATTTTATTAAGGAGGAAACTGAAGCTCAGAGAGGCACAGTGATGGGTCTAAGTCACACAGCTACAAAGGAAGTGAGTCCTGGCTTGTTCGCAATGTGATCCAGCACCAATCGATCCAAAACTGTGGAAAGTGTTGACTCCTCAGCTCCTAGAATTTAGACCTGGGGACATTTTAGGAATTCTCCTGTTCATCTTCTTCCTTTGATGGGGAGGGAAGCAAAAGCCCAGAGACCCAAGGCATCTTGACTGCTGGGTGATAGCAGAGACTCACCCTGAAACTCAGCTCTAAAGCCCAGGGTCCTGCTGCTTGCTAACGACCACACACTTCAGCTGCCTGGATGGCTGCCATGACACAGCCTTACATGACAGAGCTCCCGAAAATTCTCTAAGCCCATGGACCATTTTCAAAAATGGAAAATTTCAGCAACCACACCTGCTGGGAAGTGGAGTCTATTTTGCACTGGAAGCCACTTTATTTACCATACCTGACCTTGATCTGCATCAGAGAACATTCTTAAGGATCTAGAGACATGCAGGTCAAATCCTGTTACAACCAGTACTTGGGGCCGTGGGGAGGAGGCGGGGGGTGGGGGGAAATAGTTGTGTTTCCTCGTGTCAAGTATTTCCAGGCATAAGTGGCTTGGGGCTTGGAAGTATTTTTGACATAGTGTGCTTTTTGTTGCTTATGGGATTTTATTTTATTTTAATTTTAGGTAAATGTCAGCATGAATTCCAGTGCAAACACAGGCTTCTCTATATCATTCACAGGTAAATTAAAATTAACATCACTTCCACTAGTGTCCTGTTGACAAACCCTGGCAAATTTAGGCAATTGGGTTATTAGAAATTAAGTTGTTTACTTTTTTTCTTTTAATTTTTTTGACCATGCCCTGCAGCATGCAGGATCTCAGTTCCCTTGATCAGGGATCAAACCTGCACCCCCTGCAGGGGAAGCACCGATTCTTAACCACTGGACTGCCAGGGAAGTCCCAGAAATCAAGTTGTTTAAAACTCACTATGACATATATGAAAAGGTTGGATATGTGAAACCAAGGGCATGTGCCCAGTTCTTACGGCGGGGAGGAGGGTGGAGAAAGCAACAATACATATAGGTGTTCAGAACTCTACAGCCAATGAGCACATAATGGTAGGCAAGAGCTGCCATTTTTTGAGTATCTTTTCCCTGTGCTGGGCACTGTTTTCCCTACAAGTTATTATTTAACAGGAACTAGTCAGACTGCCTGGGCTCAACTCTCATCTTTGCCATTTACCAACTGTGTACCCTAGGGCAGTTTACTTACACTCTCTGTCCCTCCACTTTCCTCATCTGTAAAATGGGGACAGGATTGGTCCCTACCCAAATAGCAGGGTTGTGAGGGGAAAGGAGATTATCCTGCTAAGGCATTTAGCACAGGAGCTGGGCTGGAATAAACACTCAGTCCATGTTAGCAGCTATTACCTTTTGACTATCACAGATATGCCAAGTAAGTTTTCTTTTCTTCATTTTGTGAATGTATGCGGTGGGCTTATAGAGGGCTAACACACTGCCCAGAGCCATAAAGAGTGTCTGGGGCAGAACTGGGGCTTGAAATCAGACCTTTTTACCTGTGAAACTAAACCCGGTGAAGAACCAGAGTGCGTGGTTTCAGGCAGGTAGATGGTGGCGGGAGGTGAGGTGCCTTTGAGTAGAAAGGCTATGCACACATTGTTTCTCCTGGGGTTGGAATGGGTCTTTCTATTTCACAAATGTAACGAGAGGAAGCACATTATAGTTACCATAAAATTGGTTGGCTTAAGAGGAATTCCATTATAGGAAAAAAAAAACACATCTTACTGTTCTTATCTGATTTGAAATGTGAGGTCCCCTTGGCAGAGCCGATCACATTGGTCTTCTCTCTACCAGACACAATGGCTCCTTCTTACAGAAAATGCTTCGTAAAATCCCCTTTGCCATCCTGAAATGAAATGTATCTACACACGTAATTCCCCCTCCCAAATTAATTTAACGCTCTAGTTGTAATCGAAAAGAGAAATACAACTAAAGCAATTTATGATAAAATCATATGTGCACCAATATCTAGACACCTGGGCATGACCAGACCAGGGGATATAGCTTAAGTGATCAGATATGTGCTCTGAGCTATAATGACTACGTTTGGATTGAAGAGAAGTAAGACGATTATCCAATGAAGATTGTCGAAACTTCCTTTACAGTAAATAGTTTGAAAAGGAGTCAACTAAGTATGTGTGCCTATTTCAAACATAAAATCATCTAGAAATGTAGACAGATACAGGTGGGTTATATGGGTAACTCGCGTAACTCAAGCAACTTTCCTGTCAGTGGCGTATCTCTTCTGAAATGGTGATTCAAATCTTGGTAAAGTTCCAAATAAAACAAAAAATAATCGTCTCTAAATTTACACAGGAGTTACATTCTGGGAAACTCAGTGTATATTAAACTGTACAAAAAAATACTTTGTTTATGTGTAAAGCTGAGCTAGGCTCTAGGTCAGATCTTTATAAACAGGTTTTTCATCTTCATGGATGTCTGATGGATCATTCAAAAGTGTGTGGGATTATAAATCAGAATGTGAAAGGTGAAACTATGAAACTTCTAGAAGGAAACAAAGAGGTAGGAAATGATGACTTAGCACAAAAAGTTATTAACCTCAAAGGAAAAGTTAATGAATTTTACCCTCTAAAGATTCTGTTTTATCAGATGACACTTTTAGGAGAGTGAAAAGACAAGTCACAGAATGGGTGAGGATATCTGTAATCCATATATTCATTGAAGAAGTCATACCTGGAATACAAAAGAGCTACAAATCAATAAGAGAAAAGACAAATGACTCAACAGTAAACTGGGCAGAAGACTTGAGCAGACACTTCACAGTAGAGGATATCCAGATGGCCAACAACCACAGTGTGATACCACAGGACACCCTCCAGAATGGCTAACATGAAACAGACAGTACTAAGTGTTGACAAGGAAGCAGGGCAACAGGAACGCTTCTACTGGGCAGGTGGGAATGTCAACTGCTACAATAACTTTGGAAAACTCTTTGGCAGTAGCTACTAAGGCTGCGTATATGTCTGTCCTGTGATCCAGGTATTCACTTCTTGGTGTCTGCCTGGGAGAAATGTGTACATCTATCTCAAGAAGTGTGTGAGGGAATGTTCGTGGCAGTGCTACTCCTAATGGCTCCAAACTGAAAACAACCCACGTGTCCATCAAGAACTACAAGCAGCAACATGGAGAAATCTCACAAACATGATGTTGAGTGGAAGCAGCCAGACATGGCATGAAGTCATTTCTAGGAGGTCTAAAAAAAAAAAAGGAATTCCTTAGACGTGTTAGGAATCAGGGTGGTGGTTATCCCTGGTAGATGGTCATGGCTGCAAGGGGATCCAAAGGGATTTGGGGATGCTGACACTCTTCTGGTTTTGGTCTGGGAGCTGGTTACATGGATATGTTCACTTTGTGAAAATGTATTGTGTGTACACTCAAGATATATGTACGCTTCTCTATTCATGCCATAGTTCAATAAGTTTACAGTGAATATTGAAAAAAAATGTCAACCCTTATCCACTGATATCACTGGCTCCCCGCCAAACATTGAGACAGCTGAAGATGCCACACTCATTTCCAAAACAGCCCCAAAGATCCCCCCGTGAGAACCACTGGTCCAAACAAAAGGGATTAAGACAAACGAATGGAGAAATTCTCTACACAGGAAAGTAAAAGGGATTGAGGGGTATATTGGTTCGCAACCAGGAGCAGATGGGAGGAAGAGTCTATAAAGGGAGCAGAGAAGCAAGGAGGGGGATTGGAGCTTGGGAGGGGTTGCTCTAAAGCCACCTGGGACGCAGCCCCACGTGTTGGGCTGTGAGCTCAGGTGCAGCAGGGGCACCAGCTGGTGACGCTGTGTTGGCCCACACTCCATGCCCACGTGGTGTGAGTGCTGACAGCCAGGTGCTGGGGTGGGGGTGGGGGGCAGGTGGTCTGCCAGGCCAGCAGGCTGAATGGAGGACAAGGTGAGAGGTTGGGGTTTGCATCCAGTGAGTGTCCAGGGGGGACCAAGTCAGTGAGAGGGAGATGGCCAGTGCTCCCTGGGGTGTTTATGAGCCCAAAGAACAAGCCGTGAGGTCACACTGGTCACAGGTGGGGGCATCAGAGTCAGCAGGGCACCAGCAACCAGGTGGGAAGGGTCATGGCTCTGGATGTCAGCAGGTCCCAGCCAGCACCCAGGCCAGGGCCCCTTCCTTCCCACTCCGGGGTGGTGTGTGGCCCCTTCCCCACTCCTGGATGCAGAGGCGTCTTGTGGGCATCACCCATCAGAACACACACGAGGCAGGTGAGTTAGAGCAAAACCTCAGACCCTCACCACCCCAGGTGTTAACCTTTCAAGTTGCTGGATTATGTGAGTCTGAGAGTTATAGGGAGAAACTGGGGACAGAGTAGGGGTACACTAGTGGGGCTTGAAGCAGTAGCTGTTTACAACCTGCGTGGTAGTGTTGATAATTTATCAGCCAGTACAAGTGTGTCTTTATACGCTGGCTGAAGGTCAGCCCAGCCTCACCACTCTATCCAGATGAGGACTGGGGGGAGGTCATCTGAAAGACATTTTTATCCAAGAGACACCCAGGCAGCACACACACGTCTCTCTTATAAACAATTGTACAAACCACCTGAGAAACAGAACATCCTGGCCCACAAAGTGGGTTAAAGCAGTTCACTGGGTGTCGATTCTACATGGAGAGGGAGGGGAAGAGGTATCTCAGCTGGCAGTCAGCCCAGGGAGAGACGGTCTAATGGGTAAGATTAAGTTCATAGCAGCTGCTATGAAAGCACCGTGCCTAGGACAGCAGCAGTTTATACACAATAATGTTGATTTTTCTCTCATTTCAAACAGTTCTACAAGTAGTTAGTCCAGGGCTGGTGTGGTATTTCCATGGTCAAAAGGGTGCCGGGTTCCCTCACTATTTCTGCTTCTCCATCCTTAGCCTTTGCTTTCATCCTCTAGTTTGCCTCATGGATCAAAGAGGCTGTTGCATTTCCAGCTACCTATTACGGATTCCAGAAAGAAGGATGGAGGAGAGGGGAAAGGGACACTCCATCTAGCTGGCTTCCTTCTAAGGAGCATCCCTGACGTTGCCTAGTGTGGACTTAGAGTGATTTCCAGGGTATCACAGGGAAAGTGCGAGAAGCAAGTCCTCAAGAAAACAGAGAATTGGAGAAGCCTTCCAGGCAGTCAGATCTGGAGCAGGCATTTTGCAGAGCATATTAGGGGAAAATGCCTTTTTAGAAATCAGTAGTTGAGTACTCTGTGATTTATGAGTATTGGGAGATGCAATTAGCAACAAGAGCTCTGGGCCCACAAAGCAACCTGGGAGAAGGCAGAGGGCAGAGGGCAGAAGGTTAGGTTCCGTTGAGTCTAGATGCTGGAGGAAAAAGAGGATCCAGCCAGATCAGAACAGAGAGTGGCCTCTGACATACCTGTCCAGTGGGCTTCCTGCTCCTTGGTGATGCAGGGCCTGGTATTGCCAGTTCACCACCATGTGACACGTGCATCTGTATCCGACCCATCCCACATAGGTAACCAGCTTCCTGGAGTCCTTCCTGAGTCCTTCCTTTCTCAAGGCACCCGGGACTCTCAGACTCAGGGTAGTAGCCTTATCACAAAATTAAATCTCTAAGTTTAACCGATGCAAAAACACGTTCGTTCAGTGGTGGCGATGCGAAGCTGAGACACTCTGGAGCCTTGGAGAAGTCCGTCATCTGGCTTCTTCTGATGGCTGAGCATGGGGACAACCTTCCCATCCCCATGCCACAGGCAATTGAGTTGGAATCCAGCCCCACTACCGGGCAAAGGCAGGACATTCTGCACTTCGTAGTGGACAGCCTCTAACCCCTCCATTGCCCCCACCCCAGGCCCACAAGTGCATCATTTCAAATCAGATCTTTTGAGCATCTACTGAAAATGCCAGTGGTGTTCTAGGTGCTGGTGGTCAGGTCTGTCCCTGGAAATGCAAGGCCCAGGCAGGAGTACTGGGAAGACCCCATATCTTATGCTCAACAGGTAAGCGTTCTAATCAAGCCATGAAGTACAGTATGCTCTAAAAGTTTCTCTTGACAAATGTACCTTCCTAACTGTCTTCCCCCGGGGGTGAGGCAATAGGGCCTGGTGGGCACTGTGATGAGCTGGAGTGTATGCCCAGTCCCAAGAAGGTAACTGCCCCATAGCCCCAGAGAGGTTGCCCATGTGAGGATATGGGCCCTTCACCTCATTTTATAAGCAAAGACAGAAATATGGATTTTATGTGAAAGATCCCAACTTAAAAATTTTAAAATAGTGACCCCCCCCCCCATTCAGTTTATCAGACACCAGGAAGCTGAACAGAGGACATCTGGGGGCCAAATCTGGCCGACGGGCTGCTCTGCTGCCACTTCTGTGTCGCCTACCTCTGTGTATTTCTCAGCATCCTGGAGTAGGTGGTCTGTGTTGGTTGATTTAGTTGTATTTCCCCCGATCCAGTCTCCAGAATTATTAAATTTTATGCATTTTCAACGTCACCCTTGAGCCGACAGCCAACTATGCAGGAAAAAGAAAAAAGAAAAAGGGATCAGGGAATTGAGTTGGATTCCAGAGACCCCAGACCCTTTCCCCGGGGGTTCGCAGGTTCGCTTCAGCCTACAGCGAGCTGTGGTCCTGCAGCTCAGCGAGGGCATCTCAGGCTCTGCGGACCCGCGTTGCCGACAAGGAGGAGTTGCGGGCGCCCTCTAGTGGACAGAGGGAGGCACTGCCGAAAGCCGGCGAGCTGGCTGGGGGCGATGGAGAGCTCCCTCGGGCGGGGGTCGAGGTGGGGAAGGCAGAAAACGACCTGGCCCAGGGCCCCAGGGGTCGAAATGACCTGACCTGGCACCAGGGACACACAAAAACAGGCGGCTGTCTGCAATTCAAGAACTCGAAATACTAACAATATCAATAATAACAGTAACAATAATAATGAACAGAATGACAAAGAAATATAATAATTAATATTTAACAGCTTATGAGTTACAGTTCACAAGAGGTTTTTATTGACTGTGCCTATTTCACAACTGAAAACACTTCACACTTTAGTAACATCAATGTTTTCTCATTGAACATGATTCAAACAATATGGAAGAACATACTGCAAACGTTTTTAGGGCCTTTTAGATAATTTTTATTTTGAAATCATTCCACACTTACTGAAAAGTTGCAGGAATAGTGCAGAACTTCTACACACCTTTTATCCTGTTCATCAATTGTTAATATTTTGCCATATTGGCTTTATCCTTCACTCTCTTTCTAAATATATATTTTTTTATAAGTCTGAGCCATTTGAGAGTGAGTTGCAGACATGATGATCCTTCACCCTTAAATAGTTCGTGGGTGTTTCCTAAGAACAGGGTCATTCTCTCCCCTGACCCAGTCCAGTTATCAGAATCAGGAACATTAATATGGATGCAATACTATTATGTCATCACAGACCTTATTCAAATTTCACCAATTGTTGCAATAATGCCCTTGCTAGCATTTCTGTTGTTGTTGATCCCTGTTACAAAATAGGAGAGTTCAAAGGTTTTTCCTCACCCTCTCCTCTCCCTTGCCCAGAGGTGCCTCTCCCAACCATGGGGGGTGTTCTCCTATGAAATCCTATTTTCCACTTCTCAATATGCCTTGAGAATTCTTGTTCAATCTCTTCCCCAGCCGTCCAAGGGCAGACTTTCCCGTCCCATTGGACACCAAAGGAAACAGAGTCTCATCTCGATAAGGAGAGTGCCTGTGGTGACAAAACTGGGACTCCAGTCCTGTCCTGTGACCTCAGGTCCCCAGACTTGCTAAGAAGGCAGGAGAAGATGACTGTCCTCAAGCGTGATTACAGTGCCATCGGCGAAGCCCCTTCCCTAGTCCGTCCTGTGCTGGGTCCTTTACACTCAAATCTTGCCCTTATCACCGTTCTCGGCTCCCATCTCTGTGGACCCACTGGCAGCATTTGGAACAGCCCGTGGTGCCCCCTCCTTTACACATCCTCATCTGGCTTTTCAGACACGTCTCTCTTCTGGTTTCCCTCCACTGCCCTGTTCTGGTTTCTCCTCACAGCCTCGCCTCTCAGCGCTGGAGCCCGGGGCTTAGTCCTGGACACCTTCTTCTCTGTCCCCATTCTCCCTGCACAGGTGAGCTCATAACCTCCTCACCCTAAGATGCACCTAAATGCTGGTCACTCCCAAATTTGTCCAGCCAGCCGGGAGTCTCCCGTGAACTCCGGGCTCATACATCCAACTGTTTATTTGACGTCTCCCCTTAGATTTCCAATAGGTGCCTCGTGCTTAATAAGCCCCAATGGAACTCCTAGTTTCCCATTCCCAGTCTGGTCCCATTCATCCCCAGCTCAGGAAGCAGCTACTCCTTCCTTCTAGTTGCTCAGGTTAAAACTTGGAGCTGCCTGTAATGCCTCTCTCCTCTCTCACGCTCCACATACGATCCAAAAGAAAATCCTATCAGTTCTCCTTTCAAAATGCATCCCCAATCCAACCCCTCCTCACACCTCCATGGCTTTCCCCCAGGTCTCCGACCTGGGTGATCACAGAAATCTCACTAGTCTCTCTACTTCTCCTCCACCTCCCTTAGAGTCTGTTTTCTACACAGTAGACAGAATAATGTTTATAGAACATAAATCAGATCACGTCCCATATCAGAGCAAACGCCTCCTCTACTCTCTGATCTCTCCCCCTCCCTTCTTGTCCTGGCTGTCTTCCAGCCACACTGGCTTCTTTGCTGTTGCCTAAACACACCAGCAGGCTCCTACTCAGGGCTTTGCACAGGTCTCCTCTGCTGGGAATGTTCTTTCCCCAGTGATTCCCATTGCTCGACCTCTTCCTGCATGACCTGGTTAACTGTCACCATTCAGTGAAGCTTCCCCAATCATTCATTCATTCAATTCACCCATTCATTTCCTCAACTAATATTTGTTGAGGGCCCACTATGTGACAGCACTGTTCTAGGTGTGGGAGAAACATCTTTGAACCAAACAGACCCATGTTGCTACCCACATGGAGAAAGTCTATAAACAATAAGATAATAAAATCAATATTAGAGGATAACTGCTATTTTTTTAAAGGGGGAAAAATGAGCAGGCCAAGGAGATTGGGTATGCTGGAGAGGTTGCAATTTTAAATTGGATAATCAAAATAGGGCAATTCAGAAAATGCCATTTGAACAAAGTTTTGGAAAGGTGAGAGCTCAAGTCATGAGGGCATCTGGGGGAAGAGCATGATAGGCAGAGGGAACAGCCAGTGCAAAGGCCCTGAGGCAGGGAGCATTTTTGTAGGTTCAAAGAACAGCAAGAAGTCCAGTATGGCTGGGGTAGATGAGCAAGGAGAAGAAGTGGGAGAGGAGAGGGCAGAGGAGTGATGAGGTTTGAGGGGCAGAGGATGAGGGTGTCCACGTCTATATTCTGAGGAAAGCAGTGGCCACTAGAGGGGCTACCATAATAAACACCCTCCTTCTACCCAGTGTCCACACGCCCTGCCCTGCTCTGCTTCCTCACTCAGCAAGTGTACGTGCCATTTCTAGGTTTGGGGGACCCAAGAGGAAGTTGTTGTTGGCTGCCCTCAGAAACTCCCCAGGCTGGTGGGAGGGACGGTGGTAGAGGGGTGATGACAGTACAGAGACTTACGTGGAGAGCTTTGTGGAGCGATGTGGGTGTGATGGGGTCCAGGCCACCTGGTCCTCCAGTGGCCTATGGTTGTGGTGGCCACACCAGAGGTTCTCAGCAGGTAGCCCAGCAGGCTGAAAGCCCATGCCTGGTGACACTGTTTGACTGGGCTCAGTGGACCTGAGTGCAATGGCAGAAGTAGGGCTTTGTTGCCACGAGAGTGGGGATAGGAGAGGTTCAGAGAAGGAGGATGGAGAGGACCCAAATCACCCCTGTGACTTTAACCCAAATCCTGGGAATTCCCTGGTGGTCCAGTGGTTAGGACTTGGTGCTTTTAATGCCGAGGGTCCGGTTCAATCCCTGGTCAGAGAACTAAGATCCCGCAAGCCCTGTGGTGTGACTAAAAACACAAACAAACACAAATCCCTTGCAGCAGACACGGCCTCCGGCCCCAGGTCCCTTGGTACTGGGGACAGAGGACAGAGCTGAGTGCACAGAGGAGACTGCACACTCCCCATCCCAGCGCAGCTGAGCCGCCCCCTCCTAAGAGTCCCCGGATCTCAACGGGGAGTGGGGGACAGAAAGGGGTGTTGTGCCCATCTTCTGGGTCCTCCGCTCCTGTCCCCTGCTGTATGGGACACTGTTCCCAGATTTTACTCTCGCTGGATCCCAAGAATTCGGACTATGAAACGCTGCCCTCTGAGGAGTTGGGTCACTGGAGGACCCGGGTCTCAGCCCTGATTTGGTCCTATCGGAGCTGTTGAAGGAAGTTGACGGCTGGTGTCCTGGGGGCCAGCAATGATGCCCAAGGGGTCACGGGGAGGAGTTTCTAGGATTCCTGAAGGCTGTAAGTGAGCATCCCGGCTTCGGAGTGTTTCAGTCCATGAGTGACATAGCCGGGTGCACAGTTTGTCCTTCAAGTTTTCATTCCCACCACACCATGTGCCGGCCCCTCAGCGGGTGCTGGGGACACAGGAGTGACAGCGTACAGGCCGAGCATGGAGTCTGCTGGAGAAGACGGGCAGGTCAGCTGCAGGTCCCCTGCAGCGTGAGAAGTACCACCAGTCAGCAGTGGGTCGCAGTGGGGCTCAGAGGGGGCCACCAGTCCCGCCTGGGGTCCTGGAAGCCCTCTGATCAGTTTCCTGTGGCTATCACAAATGACCACAAACTCAATGGCTTAAAGCAACATAAATTTCTTCCCTTCCAGTTCTGGAGGCCAGAAGTCCGAAATCAGTGTCACTGGCTAAAGCCAAGGTTCCTTGTGGAACCACTGAGGGGAGAACCTGTTCCCTTCCTCCTTCTGTTTCCAGAGCCCGAGCCTGTTCCTCGGCTCAGAGCCCCTGACCCCGTCTCCAGAGCACACCAGCCCAGTCTCTGCTTCTGTCATCAGTGGCCTTGTCCCCTGTCGTCAGATGCCCCTCTGCCTCCCTCTTTAAGGACGCTGGTGATGACATTTAGGGCCCCCCTGGCTAATGCATGATCATCTCCTTGTCTCAGGATCAGTAACATAATGGCATCTGCAGAGTCTTTGCCATACAAGGTGACACTCCTGAGGTCTGGGGATGAGGCCCTGGACCCCTGGGGTAAACCCCACCGCTTCCTGGAGCAGGTGACTGTGGGAGGGGGGTGGCAAGAGGAGTGCGGCTGCTCCAGAGTGGGCGGGGCTAAGGAACAGGGGGCGGGGCCGACCTGGGACTGGAGCCACAGTGATGTGCTCCCGCCTCTTTGGGAGGCTGTGACCACCCCAAGGAGGCGGGCAGGGAGGGGTGATCAGAACCCAGAGACAGCAGCTGCATGGAGAAGGTCACAGGAAAGGGGTGTAGCTGACCATGGTGAACAGGCAGGGAAGGATTCAGGGCTACAAATGCCCCGAACCCACTCTCCTCTCTCCCTCCCATGACTGCTGCCGCCCCCTGGACAGGGCAGCCTCGTGGCAGAGCAGGGAGGCGAAGGACTGGGTGAGGGCAGGGAGAGTGCCAGCACAGCTATCACTTGGGCAGTGGCACAGTCAGGTCATGTTCGAGAAAGTTCATTCTGGCCACACAGGAGAGGACGGATCCGAGTGGGAGAGGGGGAGGAGGCGGGAGGCCAGATCACTCTAAATGGCCCCAAGATCACTTTTCAAATCTGAATAACCCTACTTAGAGGCCTATTTACCCTACAGAGCGTCTGGGTTGGTTTTGGAATCAGCCGTGCCTGATAGGGTAAAAGGCATGCCATGCAGCCGTCACACCGTACACTAAATGCCTCCCTTTCAAAGATGCCGAAACGGAATTGATTACAGGATGCTGGGGGCTCCCGGCGTGTCCTGAGCAGCCCGAGGACCAGGCTGGAGGCCCTGCCCGTGGGAACACGGCCCAAACGTGCCACTGCAGGGCAGCTCCAGGGAGCAGTACCGTGGCCAGCACCTAGCAGAGCCACTACACCAAAGGGCCCGGATGTAACCGTGGACCTTCTGCCCCTGGACCCTGCCGCCTCCCCGCCATCTGTGCGAACCTGCTTCATCTTAGAGCCGCTGACTCTGAATCTGAGTCCACTGCTGGACCGGAGAGACTGCTCCTGTGCCCGCACCCTAGTTTCTGAGAAAACAGAGTTTCTGGCTTCTCTGGGGAGTCAGAGATCCAGGAGGAGAGAATTCTTCAAAGCTTTGAAGGGTGTTCAAAATGCCAGACAAGCAGAAGGACAAATGTGCATTACAAGGAAATAAGGGAAAATCATTTTCAAGTTCAGGCCATCACGCACCCCATCATCGGAAAGGAGAGACAGCTTGTGTGCTAGTCGCTTTTGTCATTAGGGAGAATAATATGGGAGGGGCTTCTTCTTTGAGAATCCTACCCAGGGGCCTCCCCTGGCAGGGCACAAGCACCCCAAGACACACGCCAGCTCTGGGTCACGTGGCTTTGTCACCATGTGTAAAGTCCCCTGGGCAGGGTAGAGGGCTGAGTCAGTGCTTCCCTGGGGTACCCTTCATTCCCCCCACTTCCTCAGAAGCATATTGACAACCTAATCTCTTCTAGACTCTGGTCGGGGGCGGGCATGAACACAATCTTGTCTCACTCCCAGGCTCTCTGAAACCCACTCTGGGAATCAGCAAGAATCATAACCCTCTCCCTTCCCAATCCATGGACTCCACGGAGACCAGTGGGCACAGCCCATGTTGCTGGGTGAGACCCACCCAGAGGCAACAGGCAGGGCCGCATGGCCTGAGTCTTTTGACTGTGTAACAAGTAAGAGACCTTCAGTGGAGGCGCCCAATGCCTGGACTTGCCCAGAAAAAAACCGTAGCTAGATCACCCAATTGATAACCTACATCCTCTCCTTTCTGCGTTGCTGCAGTGTTGCTAAATTTTCCCCTCCCCGTAACGGAAGTCCCCTTTCTTCCAGTTTCCACAGTGTATCCCTGCGCCTCTCCACAGGCTGTTCCTGCTTCCCGGCATGTCTTTGGTGGCAGTGAGGGCGATGGGTATGTTCACACACAATTGCTGGGAGTTGGGACAGAAATGAAGCAGTATCCGTGGAAATGGGACCCGTGCAGGCTCCACCTCGGCTCTACCCCACAGAGCCTCAACCACCCCTGTACAAGGCTCCTCTGCTGCGTCATTTATAATAGTGGAAACCTGGACTCAGCTAAAGGTCCCTCCAAAAGGGCATGCGTATACACAACGGCCGGTCCGTAGCATGGACTGTGATACGCTGGTTAAAAACGAAGCATTCCAGAAGAGTGATTAAGCATGTGTGCTCTGAAGACAGAAGGCCCAGGTCTAAATTCCAGCTTGGCTACTTGCTGTGTGATCTCGGGCAAGTCATTTAACCTCTCTGCGCTGTGATTTCTCCATCTGTATACTGGATGATAACAAGGGCCCCTGCCTCAAAGGGTCATTGTGAAGATACAAGGAGATTAGTACTATGTATACCGTAGAATGACCCTCAAAATGGATTAAATGAAAACAGCAACTTCCAGAAATACGTATGTATAGATACACATACATTCGTTATGGCATTTGTGAAAGAATTTTGCCTGCGAATCCAAATCATATCAATGCACACACATTCACATGCATAGAAAAAGTTCTGGGAAGATCCACAGCAAATATATAACCCTTAAACAAACAAACAAACAAATACAAACAATAAACCCCTGTGAGAGAAACAGCTGCCAGTTTGTGAGCTCTTCCACCCTGGGTGTAGCTTACTCTCTGATTTCATCTTGTCTGTTGGCAAGAGGATTTAGTTTCAAAGAGGAAGCCATTTCCCTCTAACCCACTGCTTGAGCATTAATGCTCATTTGGCGGGGGCTTCCTGGCTCCATCCTTGAGCAGCGTGGCGGGGTGCGGGGGTTGGGGGGGAAGAGGCGGGTCTTGTCCTTGTTGGCTCTCCCAAGACTCTTCCTCCCGCCCGCTCATAGCGCGCCCTCTGGTGGTCGTAACGTGTAGCGCTGTGGGCCCATAACACTTGTGGGGGGAAAGCAGAAAAATGTTGCTGATTCTCACCGGGACCCAGCCCCGGAACCCTTGACTCTGGGTTGGAGACTGGTGGTCTCGCCAGATCTCCGTGGAGTGGAAGAAGTCTTTCCCTTTATTGCTTTTTAAGTTGTCCCTATCTGGGGTTTTCAGATTTAGCAACAAAAAACACTGGGTGCCTGGTTAGATTTGAATTTTAGTAAATCACGGGTCATTTTTTTCGTACGACTGTGTTGCATAGTTGCACGGAACACCCTTATCCTAAAAAATTATTCGCCATTTATTTGAAATTCAAATTCCTGTATTTTATGCGTCCTGCCGTCCTGCCCTTGGGAGAGGCTCCAGTTGGCATGGGGGTGGGGAGGAAAAGGAGGGAGTGAGAAAGCAAGGGGGAAGAGAAGGTTGGAGGGAAAAGTGCGTGAGGGAAAGAAGTGTGGGTTCAGGTGATTCTTTTGCTGCCGGAGGCCATAAATGACATCAGTTTTCTGTAGGGCTGGTGTTGGCAGGGTCCCTTGCTCTAGGGCAGCGCTGCGAACCCAGCCGAAAGGACCTGGAAGCTCTGATAGCCTGATGATTGTGATGTCATTGGTTTGGTGGAAGGGTAGGCTCGGCACGTTTTTTAAAGGCCTCCGGCAATTCAAACTTGCAGCCAAGGTGGAGAATCACTGCTCAGGAAGATCTGGTCCTGCACAGGAGTGTGTGTGTGTGTGTGTGTGTGTGTGTGTGTGTATGCTTGCACACGTGTATCCCAGATGCCTTAAGTTTGCATATCCCCAAGTTCACCAGTCTGGGGTCCTCCTTCCTGAGATCCCACATCTGCATATTACGGCAAAGCCTGGAGCTCTTTCCCAAATGTTCCCAGACCCCCACCCCCTGGGGCTTATACTTTACTGATCACTTCCTGCCTTTGATTTCCTGTTGGCTCTGAGCACTCAATCTCATTCCTGTCTTCCCCCTGGGACTGTCTCTTTCTTTCTGTCCCTGTCAACTTAATGCTGGTTTTCAATGACCACCGGCACACAGCTGTCAAGTTTAGCAGATGTTTCCTGAAATTCTGCAGTTAACAAAGGGTGTCATCCCCAAAGTAAATTACTCTGCCCTCAAGTCCCCCATTGACTCCTACAAACCTTGCATGCAGCTGCTAGCCAAGTTCCAAGCTGCTGCTCCCTTTTAATCAGAGCAATTAAACTGTTTTTTTTTTTTCTACACATCTCTTGCGTGTCTAGGTATTTCCAAAAGTGATGCACTATCCCTGTGTAGAACTGGGTGATGCTCTTCTTAGGCAAGCCAGCTCCAGCTGCAGCCGCGGTTTAACAAAACAGCATCGCCCTCTTCCTTCTACATGTGCAAATCTTCAGGGATTGTAGCAAGTTATCTTAACAGCTAGAGGATCCTGCTGACTTCAGCGCAAATATTTTGGCCAGAGAACCAAGGTCCTTGGATGAAACTGAATAGTCAGAGGGGTCAGGGGTTCCCTGGTCCCAGGAGAAGGCAGCTGGTGTCCCTGCAGATATTCCTAAAGACCCGGGTTTGGGCCACATCTGTCCTGTGGGGAGAGCAGGAAAAGAAGAAGGGCAGAAGAGAGTGAGGAAAGGAATGGAAGAGAAAGCAAACGAGGTGAAGATTAAACAAAATGATATAGGAATCTAATTTTTTAAACTGATACAAATGAACTTACAAAACAGAAACAGACTTACAGATATGAAAAACAAACTTGTGGGGGGCTTCCCTGGTGGTCCAGTGGCTAAGACTCGGCTCTCAGGCGGGCCAGGTTCAATCCCTGGTCAGGGAACTAGATCCCACATGCCACAACTAAGAGTTCACGTGTCACAGCTAAATATCTTGCTCACCACAAGCAAAAATCCCGCATGCCACAACGAAGATCCCATATGCCGCAACTAAGACCTGGGGCAGCCAAATAAATAAATATTAAGAAAACCAAAACAAACTAACAAAAAACAAAACAAAAAAAACAAGCTTATGGCTACCAAAGGGGAAACGTTGCGGGGAGGGATAAATCAGGAACTTGAGATTAACATACACACTACTGTATATAAGATTAGATAACCAACAAGGACCTACTGCATAGCACAGGGAACTCTACTCAATATTCTGTGATAACCTATATGGGAAAAGGATCTGAAAAAGAATGAATATATGTATATGTATAACTGAATCACTTTGCTGTACACCTGAAACTAACACCACATTGTAAATCAACTATACTCCAATAAATTTTTTAAAAAAATCAAAATGATATAAGTCCCCCTAAGATAGAGTCTCTAATCCCCAAGAAAGAAGTGAGAGAGAAACAGAAGGAGGAGGCGTCTTGGTGAGAACAAGGCTGGATTCCAGCCTCCCTGAGCTCCCAGGGTCCTCTGGGAGGCAACCACAGCCAGCCTTGGTCATACGGGATGGACTCCTTCCAGCCAAGCTGCCTGGGAAGCCAGCTTCCCAAAGTCCAACTGCATTTCTTCCTTCTCCCCAAGGTGGCCCATGACCACTCTGTCTGCCTCTAGGATTGCACAGGGGCCCAAGCAGTCGAACAAAATTCACTTCCTGGTTCTGCCCACCCAGCCTGCTGCCTCTTTCTTTCCTTCCCCCTTCCCCTCATATTTTCCCAAAAGGAGAAAAAGCTTTAAAAGTTTGTTTCAAAAGTTCAAACTGAAACTTTACTGTGTATACCCATCAGATGAGTGAAAATTAGAAAGTCGGGTAATGCCAAGTGTTAGCCATAGTGTGAGGGGAAAGGGGAACCCTGGTTCTCTACAAGGATCATGGGCAGGTGCTGGCTAATGAATGAGAAGATATAGTCCCTCTTAGAAGAAAACAAGTATAAATTTTTGTGACCTTGGATTGGGCAATGGTTTCTTAGATATGACACAAAAGCAGAAGCAACAGAGCTTCCCTGGTGGCGCAGTGGTTGAGAGTCCACCTACCGATGCAGGGGACACGGGTTCGTGCCCCGGTCCGGGAAGATCCCACATGCCGCGGAGCGGCTGGGCCCGTGAGCCATGGCTGCTGAGCCTGCACGTCTGGAGCCTATGCTCTGCAACGGGAGAGGCCACAGCAGTGAGAGGTCCGCATACCGCAAAAAAACCCCCACAAGCAACAAAACTGAACATTATTAAACTGAACATTATTAAAATGGAAACATTTTAAACTGAACATTATTAAAATGGAAAACTTTGGGGCTTCAAAGGACATCAATGAAAAAATGAAAAGGCAACTCACAGAATGGGAGAAACATTTTGCAAATCATATATCTCATGAGGAACTTTATAAATGCTTATGACTCAATAATATAAAGACAACCCAATTTTAAAAATGAGCCAAGGATCTGAATAGACAGCTTTTTAAAGAAGATATGCAAATGACCAATAAGCACATGGTAAAATGCTCAACATCATTAGTCATCAGGGAAATGCAGATCAAAACCGCAATGATATATTACTTCACACCCACTAGCATGGCTATAATCGAAGATAGGTAAGAAGAAGCATTGGGAAAAATATGGAAAAACAAAACCCTCACAGACTGACTGCTGGTGGGACTCTAAAGTGGTGTAGCATTTTGGCAAAGAGTCAAAGCAAAGATGGAAACACAGTGGCAGTTTCTCAAATGGTTAAACATAGAGTTGCCACATGATCCAGCAACTGCACTCCTAGGTGCATATCCAAGAGAAAGGAGAACATATGTCCACACAAAAACTCGTACACTTATGTTCATAGAAGCAGTATTCATAACAGAAAAAAGTGGGAAACACCCAAGAGTCCATCGACTGATGAGTAGATAAATAAAATGCGGTGTATCCGCACAATGGAATATTATTTGTCAATAAAAAGGAATGAAGTACTGATACATGTTACAACATGAATGAATCTTGAAAACATTATGCTGGTCACAGAGGACCACATATTGTATGATTCCATTTATACGTAATAGGCAAATTAGGCACATCTGTAATAGGCAGAATAGGCTAATTTATAGAGACAGAAAGTAGATTAGTGTTTACTGAGCACTGGGGGAAAAAGGTTGAATGGTGATAGCCAAGGGATATGGGATTTCTTTTTGGAGTAATGAAGACGTTCTAAAATTGATTGTGGTGATAGATGCCCAGCATATGAATACACTAAAAGCCATTGAACCTTATACTTTAATTGGATAAATTGTATGATATATGAGATTTTTGTACCACGTTTGTCATAAGATTCCAATCAGTTAATTGAGGTGGGCTATAACTTGAACTTTGAGCTTCCTAGTAGTCAAAGCAAAGAAGGAAACGAGATCCAAACAGTGTTATCCTCAGCAACATCCTCATAGTAAATAAAAATGAAGCTCTTACAACATCCTCTCATGGCATCTTTCAGCGCCCAAGGCAAAATACCAAAGCATGATTAAGAAAAAGTAATTCTGTAAAGGTCCAAAGATGTTTTTTCATATCTTGTTCTTTTTATTATTGACTTTAATATTTACAGGTGTAAATTTTTATCCAAAGAGGACAAGACTAATTTGGGCAGTAAGAACTGTGGTTCTGTAATGGGTTGGTTTCCCTTTAGTGTTGAGTAGAAACGTGTACGTAGTCCAAGGCAGCGAAGCGCATTTGTCTCGCCTACAACTTTGACTGAAGGTAAGTTTATGGATAGGAGTTTAATAAGATAATGACATGGACAAATATTTTATATGAACCCAGCTTCAAAGATTAACATTAAAAGCTAGGGTTTATTCTTGGTTGGAAGAGGGTAGATGAATGCAGAAGGAACAGGGCCAGGGTAGAGGATGAGCTGATAAATGATGCCAGACATGATAAGGCAAAGATTTTCTTAACTGCTGGAAGCAGGATCCAGGGGACTGTCTTTGAGAACACATCTTGGTGAGCTGTTTGGGATATAAGGTGTGACCCAGACTCCAAGGGCATGGACAAGAACCCTAGCAATAAAAGTATTTTTATTCTTTTTCCTAAGAGGGGGAGCTAGAGAAGAGCCCAGGATGGGGTGACTTTGGGGAACTTGTGGGGCAAGGGGACCAGTGGAAAGCGCCTTGAGACTCCAGAGCAGGTGACCATTTACAGATAGTGATGCCCAGTGTCTAGCTGGAAAGTATTTGAGTTGCTGAGACAAAAAATCCTCCTTCATCTCCCTCCATGCCCTTGAATTTCAAAAACATCTCTTTCTTCTAACAAATGCTTGGAGTCAGCGAGATTTTGTGGAAATCAAGGGAGGGGATGAGTTTCCCGGAGTTTGCGTACACAGGGGCAAGGACGCAGAGGAAGAACTGGGTTGGGGACATTGAGTCTCTTGCTTCCTTGGAGAGCCTGGTAAACCTGAGAGGTCTTTGAACCACCAGGGCCATGGGATTGGGGTGCAGTTCAATTCTTTTGAGGGGCTGGGGGGCTCCTGTATCTTCTTTCGAAACTGTCCGCAGAATATTAGCAGTATACAAGTTATAAATATTCTTTTTCTTCTTTTCCCCCTCCTTTTCCCCTCCCCCTCCTCCCCGGAGAGCCTGAGCTCCCTGTGAAATATCTGATTTAGCCAAGTAGCTACGCAAAACGCATTCGAATAGGATGTTGGTCCCAGACCCTTGGGAGCTCCCTTAAAAATGCCTGAGGAGGACTGATGGATACTGGTGTGTCCATCTCTGGATGAATTACTGGCTGGGTAGACTAAACTTTTATAAATACCCCCGAAGTGGGAGAGCAAAGTAAATAAACTGGTAAATAGATTTAAAAAGATGTAAGACCAGATCAAAGATGCCAAGGCTCGTAAGAAGGTGATGTAAGGGGGCAAACAAGGAAGGCAAAAGATGAAACCAAATCCGTTCATTTTGTAAAAGAAACTTTACATTTTCAAACAATTTTAGATTTACAGAAAAAATTCACAAAGGTCATACAGAGAGTTCCCATTTGTTCTACACCCAGTTTTCTCTGTTATTAACATCTTATATTAGCATGGTATCAAAATCAATGAGCCAATATTGGTATATTATTATTAACAAATATTAAGATTTCCTTAGTTTTTAAAAGATATACTTATTTTATTATTTATTTAGGCTGCAACGGGCCTTAGTTGTGGCATGCAGGATCTAGTTCCCCAACCAGGGAGTGAACCCGGGCCCCTTGCACTGGGAGCGCAGAGTCTTAACCACTGGACCGCCAGGGAAGTCCCAAGATTTCCGTAGTTTTTACTTAATGTTCTTTTTCTGTTCCAGGATCCTAGATGGGATCCTTATATATAGTGACCTTATATTAGCGACCATGTCTTTTTAGGATCCTCTCGGCTGTGACAGTTTCCCAGACTTTTCTTGCTTCTATGACCTTGACAGTTTGAGAAGTACTGCTCAGGTATTTTGCAGAACAGCCCCCAACTGGAATTTGTCTGTTATTTTTCTCATGATTAGACTGAGGTTATAGGCTTTGGGGAGGAAGAACCCAGAGGTAAAGTTCCATTCACATCACCTCATGTCACGGGAACACATTATCGACATGACTTATCACTGCTGACGTTGACCTTGACACCTGGCTGTCACGTTACTTTTTCCTCATTTCTGTAGGTCCTCTTTGGAGGAAGTCACTGTATGCAGCCCATACAGAGCAGGGAGAGTTATGCTGCCCCTCCTTGATGGAGGAGTAGCTACATCAGTTCTATAGCCCCGGGCTGTCTCAACCCTACCATGTCAGGTTGGCTGACATGACCCAGAGTCCTGCCATAATATACCCATGAGTTTTCCAAACAATAATGGAAAAGTTTTCCTTTTTCTGCTCTGAGTAGATTGTTTTTTTTTAAAAAAAAGTCAAATAGTTACAAAACCACAGCAAAATAATCTGTCTCGTCCTTTCTCCCCTCTTTGATTGTGTGGCCAGTGCTGAACTGTGTGTCCAGAGCTCCCAACATGACTTGCTCTCCCATGAATGCCCCAGAAGCACCTGGTCAGGGGAGATGGGGCCCTTGGGACTCGTGATTGGGTCCCAGCTCTGGGAGAATGCCACCAAGAATTTTTCCACTCTGTGATGAAAGGAAAGGCTCTTCTGGGTTGGGCTGTGCAATGAAAGGCAAAAGCAATTTGGAAAAAACAAGATATGGCTACTAACGGCAAAGGTTTTTTTTTTTTTACTGCAGAGACCGGGTCATCGACTAAAATGCTGCCATTGCCAAAGTTTGTCAGGCCCTTGGGAAAGGTTACGGGTGCTTTTCATTCCAGAGCTCACTTGCTGTCAGTGTCTCAAGGAGTTAAGCGAGAGACTGGCCAAGGTCACACAGTCCCTGCCAATGGAGGTGGTGTCACCTAAGGGCTGGGGATTGTTCGTCACATCATGCTGTCTGATGCTGCACTCCACCCACACGCCAGTACACAGGCCGCAGGAGACGTGAATTTCTGGGTTGCTCTGTCCTTCTCCCAGACCTGAGATGCAAGTTTCTCACAGAGGTCGCGTGCCCTGTGCACGGCTCCATTGCAACGGGACAGAAAATATTCTCTAAGGGCTGTCTGTGGCCGGACGCAGGGCTGAGTGAGATTTCTGCGTTCCTGAATCCTGAATTGAGAAGATGTGTCTAGATGAGCCATTGCTCTCCTAGCAGCTATTTGAAATGAGCTTCTCAGCTGCTTCCAAATGCTTGCTGCAGGCTTCGCAGCCTCTTCCAGAGACATGGGCAGAGTGATACTCACTGCTGGAGGGGATGACGTGAAGGTGGATCTCAAACAATAAAGGTAGTGCGTGGTGAAGAATATATTTCCTCTTCCTCTTCCGGCACGGATCTCCAGCTCTTGATCCTTAAAAAACAAAATGATTCCACATTTCCATTCCTTTAAAAAAAAAAAAAAGTCTTCATTTGGTGCAGTGGGGGGCCGTTTTAGGTTCATAGCAAGATTGAGAGGAAGGTATAGAGGTTTCCAATGTACCCCCCTCCCCACACGTTTCCAGCCTCTGCCATTACCTACGTCACTCACCAGAATGGTACGTTTGTTACCAAAGATGGGTCTACATTGACACGTCATAATCACCCACAGTCCAGAGTTTACCTTAAGGTTCACTCTTGGTGTTTTTTGGATGAAAGTATCATGACATGTAGCCATCATTAATTATAATGTCATAACAGTGTTTTCACTGCCTTAAAAATCCTCTGTGTTCATCTCCCCCTGCACAACCACTGGCCACCACTGATCTTTCTACTGTCTCCCTAGTTTTGCCTTTTCCAGAATGTCATCTAGTTGGAATCATACAGTGTGTAACCCTTTCAGATTGGCTTCTTTCACTTAGTAATATGCATTTAAGTTTTTTCCATTGCTTTTGGAAGAAATGCTTTCTTCCAAAAGCATTTCAGACTTTCTTCCAAGTCTTTTCACGGCTTGATAGCTTATTTCTTTTTAGCACTGTATGATATTCCATTGTCCGGATGTACTACAGTTTATTTATCCGTTCACCTACTGAAGGACGCCTTGATTGCCTCCAAGTTTTGGCCATTATGAATAAAGTTTCTACAAATATTGCATGCAGGTTTTGTGTGGACACAGTTTTTAACTCTGAGTAAATACCAAGGACCATGATTGCTGGATCGTATGGTAGGAGTATCTTTAGTTTTGGAAGAAACCACCAAACTGTGTTCCAAAGTGGCCGTACCTTTTTTTTTTACTGAAGTATAGTTGACTTATAATATTATATTAGTTTTAGCTGTATAACACAGTGATTCGATATTTTTATAGATTATACACAATATAAAGTTATTATAAAATATTGGCTATATCCCCTGTGCTGTATATTTGAATGTACCTTTGTATCCTTGTATCTTATCTATTTTATACATAGTAGTTTGTACCTCTTAATTCCCTACCCCTATCTTGCCCCCCCCTTCCCTATCCCCACTGGTAACCATTAGTTTGTTCTCTATCTGTGAGTCTATGTCTGTTTTGTTATGTTTGTTCATTTGTTTTATTTTTTAGACTCCACATATAAGTGAAAACATACAGTATTTGGCCATGCCCCTCCCTACAGGACAAGGGTCAAGGGATGTGCCCACCTGGATCCTATGTCTCCCCTTACTTCTCGACAAGGCCCTGGGTACTCTGTACCCTGGAATTCCCTCCCCAAACGGCTCTGTCAGGTAGGACCCGGGTGACCCTGATCAAAGTATGTTGGAAGGAATGGAGATGAAGTACCCCACAGACAAACTCACTTTGTCTGCTCAGGCTGCAATTACAACATACCATAGATCGGGCAGCTTAAACAACAAATTTCTTTTTCTCGTGGTTCTATAGACTGGAAGTCCAAGATCAGCGTGCCAGCCTGGTCAGATTCTGGTGACGGCCTTCTTCCTGGCTTGCGGATGGCTACCTTCTCACTGTGTCCTCACGTGGCAAGGAGTCAGAGCGCAAAAGCTCTCTGGTTTGTTTCTCTTCTTATAGGGACACTAATTCAATTGGATCTGGCCTAACCTAACCTTAATTACTTCCATAAAAGCCCTGTCTCCACATACAGTCATACTGGGGGCTAGGGCTTCAACATATGAATTTAGAGGGAGGAGAGGACAGAAACATTCAGCCCATAACACTTACCAAGAAAAACACGGGAGGCTAGGTGGTGAATGATTCAGGCTCAACGGTGGGACAGCAGTGGAAGCTGCTCAGGCTCTCATCTTGGGGAATCATGTCTGAACATGAACCAAGGGAGCCAACTTTGGAGCCCAAGTGTGGGACACCACTGCAGAAACAGCAGATACAGAAAAGCAGGGACCACCCCACAGTGGTTTATGTGTCCACAGGGCTGTGCAGAACTGGTGTTCAGCAGTGCCCCCTTGTGGTGCAGAGAGGCAAGAGCTCTTATCAAAGAGGGATATGGGCTTTCCAGTTCTCCCTGCATCCGGTATTTCAGAAGCAAGACTAAGGCCCTGGCGTCTTCGGAATATTCAAAAGCAAGATATTAAACTTTATAATAATAGAGTTTGAGAGGGAGGGAGGATTCAAGTGATGAGTTAGGAAAAAAGAGATATGCCCAGATTCATATTGGTGATATAGGGCCTACCAGTTCCTCAGGAAAAGAATACATCTGCATAGCCGCTAAGCAACTTGGTAATAAAAGGATTTCAGCTGTTCACATTGGCTAACTTTTAAATATATTCACAGTACATAAGAGCACAGGCATGCCTGAATATCCATAGAACATGGCACAAGACTTTAGTGGTTCTCTCTCATAAAATAAAATGCTTCAAATACTTTTTATAATATAAATTTGTTTATTTTTAATTTTATTTTTGGCTGCACACGGTATTTGTTTTTCTCTTTTTGGCTGCGTTTGGTCTTCATTGCTGCGCGCGGGCTTTCCCTGGTTGTGGCGAGCGAGGGTTACTCTTCGTTGCGGTGCATGGGCTTCTCATTGCGGTGGCTTCTCTTGTTCCGGAGCACGGGCTCTAGGCATGCGAGCTTCAGTAGTTGTGGCTTGCAGGCTCTAGAGCGCAGGCTCAGTAGTTGTGGTGCACGGGCTTCGTTGCTCCTCGGCATGTGGGATCTTCCCGGACCAGGCCTCGAACCCGTGTCTCCTGCATTGGCAGGCAGATTCTTAACCACTGCGCCACCAGAGAAGCCCGCTTCGAATACTTTTTAAAAGGGAAAATCCAAGGCAGAACCAGGGCAGGGGCTTCTAAAATGTGTGGCCTGGAGGAGGGGTCCTTTGTGCCCAGGTCTAGAGCCAGGCTGCCTGAGCTCAATCACGGCTCCACCATCCACTAACCGTGAGCTTGGGGCAGGTTATTTTCTCTTCTTGAGGCTTACTTTCCTCACCTGGAAGATAGGGGTAATGATAGGACTCACCTTACAGGACTGTCATGAGGGTTAAATGAGTCCATCCATGTAAGACACACAGAATAAGGCCTGACATATGAGAGCTATTATTTTTATAAAACTCAGCCACTCTGAGTGCTTTCAAAATCATCCACTCACACATAGCAGCAGTGGTCAATGTAGCCTTTACTCAAGATTTAGTAAGTGGGCCAGAGGCCTGGGGTTACATTATGTTTTCCACAGTAAAAACCCTAAAGTTCTCCTTTCAGGAAGTTCTGTTCTCTGCATTCTCTTTGGTTATCCTGCCAGCAGGCTGTCTCTCCGGTGGCCCCCTGGCAGCCCCTACCATTCTCATTCCTCATGAACAGAATTTACCCTCTGTCCTTGGAGAAGACTCATTCCTTTTCCTGCCTCCTGGTCTCTGAACCATTCAGTCATATCATTTTGTATTTGTACATGTGCTACGGGTCTCACCCTGCATCTCGATCATTCTATCAAAGTACTTCTTTCAAGGAGATAAAACGTTCTCCCTCTGAGGATCCTGGCAGAGGACATTTTCTCTGTCCTTCTCTGTGCGGGACTGAAAGCAGGGTCTTGTCGGGCTTGTGAGGCTCAGCTACACTATTTCAATGCTGCCTCTGAACCCACAGTTGAAGTGAGCTCCCCAGAGGCAGGCCTGACACCTTATTACAGACACCAGGGTCTGGCTTCCAGAGGCACAGACGGCGGGTGTGTGTGGAATGGCTGTGTGAGTGCTGCCCTTGGTCTCTGATGGGTCCCCAGGAACAGGGGGGCTCACCAAGCTCCCTCCCGGGAATGGCCCCTTTTTATCTCCCATGAGTCACTTGCATTTTTTATCTTCACCTGAGGGCTTCTGAGAAGCTCTGCTCTGTGCTTTCCCCTAGCAACACAATGTTCTCAGCTTTGGTGTTTAAAACCAGCCCTTTTGCGTTGTTTCATCTTAAATAGAAAGGGAGCAAAGCAACTCAAGTGCCAAGCTTAATGGGGAACACCCCCCCTCCCCCGCAAGGGTTCCCGATCAAGGCCTGATGTCCATCTCTGATGTAAAACAAAATATAAATTAAGATTTTGTGCAAAGGTATCTAACTCCACAAACAACTGAGAGGTAATATTTTTATCAGGTCAGATACTAGCTTAGATAACTGCATAATTTTAAAGGTTTACACAATGTGACCTCCAAAAATGAATTGAGACAGCTATGAAGTAGAATTATAAATATATGTATCTATCTTTCTATTATATTGAGAACTAAAACCAAATCAGTAAATAAAGGATTTTGCAGCCTTCAAGCCATTATATTACTGCCACGTGGGCAGTGAGCCCTGAGGGAACTCAGGATGGAAACAAGGATTGCCTGCCATCTAGCAGTCATCAGACTGCAGCCACCTCCGGACTGTGCACCTGAGAAAATTCAGGATTAGAAAGTAGAGGATATTGGCCCCAGATAGCTGAGGTGCATATCAAAGGAATGACTTCAGTGAGCCCAGGCTCTTGCATCTTCCCATACATAGAAGAGCACTAAATTCCTTAATGTGAGATATCTAGTTTTCTTTTATTAACAGTAAGCTTTTGTTCTGAACTATCTGGTTTGTTGCAAAAACTCCTATATATCCTGGCTCCCCACCTTCCTCTTCAGAACAGTTTTCTCAGCATTATCTGAGTTGCTGTCTCCCAGGCTTGAAGTCCTAAGATTGTCCACAGAATGAAACAACTCTCAACTTTTAGGCTGTGCATTTTTTTCAGTCAACAATATATACATATAACTTTTTTAACTTAACAAACATTTCATTGGAACTTGTTTTGTGCCAGGAAATGTTCTAAGCATGTTACAAATGTTGACTCACTGGCTCCTCATATCAGCCCTCTGAGGCGGGCCCTACTATAACCCCCATTTTACAGATGGGAAAACTGAGGGACAGGAGAATGAAGTAACTCACTCAAGAACACACAGCTGGTTGGGGGCAGCCAGGATGAGGAATCTACGTCGCGGGGCTCTGGAGTCCACACTTTTTACACCTATACTATCCTTCTAGAACTTCAAGGAGCCTAAGAAGTAACCTGTTTACCTGTGGGTCTATTCAATGACCAGACTCGTGGTGCTCACCCATGCTCGGCCAGGTCCACGCCAGGTGGTGGCCCCACAGAGGGGAAGGCGTTTGTGGTCCTTACCATGTCAGCATCCCAGTCCTGGGTCCACACTCAGCCCTGCCACTTAAGAGCAATGCACTCCTTGGGCACCTTACTTAACCTCTAGTCTCCATTCTTTCAGTTGTAGAATGAGGATCAGACCACTGACCCGATCGGGTGGTCTGGAGGGTGAAATGAATGAGCACTTGCAAAGCAGTATGTGAAGTCCTGATGAGTGCTCAATCCACGCCCTTCACCTTCAGATAAACATTTCCCACTCGGATTCTTGTTCCTATATCCATGTGTAGAGCCGTTCGGCAAACTTGCTTGTTTCACTGGGTGTTGGAGTGTGCTTGGTGCTGACAAAAGAAGGGTCAGCAGAGCCTGCGTGGCTCTGAGGGTTGACTCCAGGGCAGGTAGAAGTGATTTTCCAGGGTGGAGGAGGGTAAAACCTGGGGTTTGGAGCCAGACTTGGATTCCGATTCCAGGCATCCCTCCAACTTTATGATTTGGGGCCAGTCGTCTTACTGAGACTTCGCTGCTTCATCAGTGACGGCACCCATCACCTCGGATGGTGAGGGCATTCACGAGATGCTGTGTGTAAGGTACCCGGGGTGTGTACTTTTGTCAAGGCTGCTGCTGTGGTCACTCCTGGGGGCAAGGTCAGCGGGGGTCACTGAGAGGCAGATGCTAGCTCTGGGGTGGGGCGGGTGATGCCAGGCCCATTGGGGTGGCGAGACAGAAGCTGGGGACTCGGCCTGGATGCCCTCTGGCTTCAGCACCTGTCTTGCTGCTTTGCCTGGCCAAGGGTCTTTCGTGGCCTGCCCTGTCCCTGGGCTCGGTCGTTACTTCCATCCAACCAGGCTGCCACCCTCCACCTGACCTCCTTCGAGGCCGGTGGCCTCCAGGGCCAGCAGGGAGCGCCTGTTTACTTACACTGCCTCTGTCTGTTTATAGCGGTGGCACTGATGAGACCAGCGCTGTGGTTGGGCCTGGGTGGCTGCCCCACGAAAACAGCTTTCAGGCCACACTCGGCTGGAAAACTGGGGGCAAAAGCAGGGTGAGATAGAAGTCAAGGTCAGGCCAGGATCTGGCTCAGGCCGAGAGTGAAACAGACAGGCAGTAATAATAACAACTACTCTTTTTTTTTGTTTTTTGCGGTACACGGGCCTCTCTCTGTTGTGGCCTCTCCCGTTGCGGAGCACAGGCTCCGGATGCGCAGGCTCAGCGGCCAGAGCTCAGGGGCTCAGCCGCTCCGTGGCATGTGGGATCTTCCCGGACCGGGGCACGAACCCGTGTCCCCTGCATCGGCAGGCGGACTCTCAACCACTGTGCCGCCAGGGAAACCCACAACTACTCTTTTTAAAGTCCTTACTACATACCAGATAGTATGCAGGGCTTCACATGCGTTATCTCAGTAATTTACGCCACACGGAGGAGCTCTGCCACACGGAGGAGGAAAAAGAGAGGCTGAGAAACTTGTCCAAGGCTGCTCAGCTACTTTTTAGGGGAGCTAGGATTTGAGCCTGATCTCTCTGAAGTCGGAAGCCTGTCCGGCTTGGTTATTTTGCCTCCCCAGGTAAAAATTAATACCAGTATTTCTGTTTAAAGAATTTCTATAGTCCTCAAGGCAATTTTATAGATGAGGAAATTGATGTTCAGAGAGGACCAGTCACTTGCCCATGGTCGCACAGGTAGAAGTGACAGAGCTGGGGCACATCACCCAGCTCCTCCAAATTGTGAGGGAAGGAGCTAAGCAGCTCTCTTCTGATAGAAACTTTTCCTCTAGGAAAATGCATGGCGGAGTCTCACTGGTTCCTTCTGTTACGACCACGCGGAGTGGATCCGAGAAGCACGGGTCTGCCATGTCTCTTTGGCTCTATGCTAATAACCGCAGCTTGGCTGAGCGATGATTAAGAGCTGCGTGCTGCACATTATTTCCTCAATTCCCTCAGCAGCTCCGTGAAGTAGGAACCACCATCTGCCCCATTTTACTGAAGAGGAAACGGGGGCTCAGGGCGTTAGGAAGACTTGCCCCAGATCACCCAGCTACTGAATGCGGTGCACTCACCCGGGTGGGTTTCACTTCAGAGCCCAGACCGGTCGCCGCCGCCTCCTGCTTTCTGCAACGCCCCCAAACTGCTGGGGACCCTCCTGTCCCCCAGCTCTCCTCTCTCCCAGGCTGCGTCCACACCTCACGCTTCCTATCTCTCTTTTCCCTTTCCCCGCATCTTTTGGATCTTGCTCTAGTTCCACGCCTTGAGCTAGGCTCCCTGATCTCCGGCAGGAGACAAGCCCTTGCCCCAGCTCTGCTGCCCTCAGGCCAGCAGGCAACCAGGCTGCTTCACAGCTCTGGATGTCAGTTTCTGTAAAATGGGGGTATAATGGCTAGTCTGCACTCTGGGGTGTTGGTCAAATGAGTCATCAACAACAACACGTACTGCTTCTGTTGCTACTATGAGCAATCACAATATTTAATGAGTGCTTACTATGTGCTCTGCACGGACCGGTGCTCTGCAGGCACGGGTCACTAACGGATAAATGATGGAAAGGGGTGAACTCAGGGACGTGAGTGTTTCTGAGGTTCCTCTTAGCTGCTGTTCCCTCCCCTATTCCTATTTCTCTCCTATTTCTATATCCTATTCCTTTTCTATCCCCGCGGAGCCTGGCCATGAGTGGAGTGCCACGTCTCAGAGCCCATGGAACGAGAAAGCTGCCAGATAACAGAGGTAGTGGTTGAGTAAGGCGACCCTGTCCCTCGAAGATGTAGCTGTGTCACTCCTCACGAATGGATAGGCCACAAGTCAGTCTTACGTTAGAACCTAAAAACCATCCCCTAGGTAACCTCTGGGAACCATGCACCTCCTGTTTCCAATTATTTTATTTTATTTATCTATTTTTGGCTGTGTTGGGTCTTTGTTGCTGCGTGCGGGCTTTTCTCTAGTTGTGGCGAGCGGGAGCTACTCTTCGTTGCGGTGCGCGAGCTTCTCATTGCGGTGGCTTCTCTAGTCGCGGAGCACAGGCTTTAGGCGCTGCGGCTTCGGTAGTTGTGGCTCACGGGCTCAGTAGTTGTGGCTCGCGGGCTCCAGAGTTCAGGCTCAGTAGTTGTGGTGCACGGGCTTCAGTAGTTGTGGCTCATGGGCTCTAGAGCACAGGCTCAGTAGTTGTGGCGCACGGGCTTAGCTGCTCCGCAGCATGTGGGATCTTCCCGGACCAGGGCTCGAACCCGTGTCCCCTGCATTGGCAGGTGGATTCTCAACAACTGCGCCACCAGGGAAGCCCCATTTCCATCTTACAACAACCTTTGACAGATTTGTGGAAGGCCTGCTCTTGCCTCCCTTGGCCCCTCCAGTCCCCTTCACTCTGCACTTGGGTTTATCCCACCGAGGAGACCCCCCTGGCCAGGGGGAACAGCCCTTGTTGGAACAGTTCAATTCTAGGGCCCTAGCGGGGCGGCAGGGCTAGTGTGATGTCACTGGTCTCCACTCACAGGTCCAGTGCCCTGGTCGTTGCCTTTCTCTAACTGTCATATGAGATTAGAGTGGGCCCAGAGGTAACTCTGCTCCCTCAGGGCAGGCCCTGGCATCCTCTACCTCTTTCTTTTCTGTTCTGGAGGCATGTGATGAGAACACAGCCTGGCTCTATAGGCCCTGGTAGGGCCTTCTCCATATCTCACGCTGTCCCTCCCCTCTCTAGCTCCAGGACTCAGCTCTGCTCCACTCCACGTGCCCCTCCTGCTGCCCATCTTTCTCCCTCTCTTCCTCTGCCTCAGGTGGGAGAGGCCTGCATCCCCCTGGAGTGGTAAGTTCCAAGGCTTGGGTGCATCACAGGGAAGCAGGCAGAGCCACCTTCTTCAGGCTGGCTTTGGTTCAAGGCCATCCGAGAGCTGGCTGGGGTGAACATAGCCCCCATGTGGTCCAGCTTGTCTCCCTGGAGTTCTGTGTCAGGGTTTGGGGCCAGAGGCTCCGCTGATCATAAAGGACCGCTTTGCCAGCATCAACTGTGCAAACACCTCCTCGGGGACTTGCAAGGAGGTGGGAGCCTGGGCCAAGGCAGGAGAGAAGTGGTCCTGGGTCTCCAGGCTGCATAGAACTCATCTTACAACTGCAAACCACAAAATGTTCCCAGGGTGAACTTAATGAGGAAAAGTGCAATGACATAACACAATACTCCTTTTACGGCGATTTCAGCGAATAACGTTCTCTGTGTTTTCATCCACGCTTGCCAAGCGTTTATGGAGAGATTTGTGCTTGGAATGGACGTCAGTGAAATCCTAGCTTATTAATAACTTATGGAGTATAAATAAGTTTCTGTTAGTTTCCACAGCTTGTGGACTTTCGCCAAACTGGTGGGTAGTTTTCAGGTGGTCTAACTTGGTGATGAGGAATAAGCAGACATCAGAAAGACAGGCGGCCTGCCACCCGAGGGGCTGACACTGAGCCATGGCAGGAGGACCCAAAAAGTGGATGGGGGAGGGGTGGGGATGATGAGACAGCAGGCACAAAGGAAAAAGAAAGAGTGAGCTTGACCCCAAGGTCTCTCTCTGTGGTCCACACCGTCCGGGAGGTGACCCTACTGTTTCCTCTTGCGGACAAGCCTAAAGTCAGCCAAGCCACCTGCTCCACCGGGCAGGGGCTCTCAAGTGGTGTGGATTCGATTCCACTGCTCCTGCCGTTTCATCTCTTCACTCTCACCATCCCCTGGCCCATTCATACCATAGGACCTTGAAGTTGGGGTCAGGTCAAGGGTTTGCAAAGTCACACAGGGCCAGCAGGTGGGACTGAGCAAGGTAAGTGTGCATGGAGATGGGAGAGTGGGGGAAAAACATCAGAGCGCAGTGCCGAGGGGCATCAATGGGAGCTTGAGGTGGTGACAGTGATGGGAGATGGGTTCTGAATAGTGGTACTGATCAGTGTAAATGTGTTTAGGATCATGGGAAAGCGGTAGAAAAATGATTACTCTTAAAGGAAGGAAGGAGACTAGTTGAATCCCGAGAGGGTCTGGGAGCAGAGGCACATCTAGCGCTCAGATTTGATTTTTAAATACCAGCCAAAGGAATCAAGCCTCCTTGGAAAAACGGCAGATTCCAAGGGAAAGTACAACACGATCTTGGGGCATCTTCTTGTGCCAGAAAGGAAGGAAGTGCTGAAAGAGAGATGGAGACATGTCCCATGGATACAAAAACCCACTGGCCAAATCTGGGACAATTTGAGCATCAAAAGAAATAACTCTAACACTAATAGAACACATTGATTAAATAGGAATCCATGGGTCAACACGAATAGAAATAAATAAGAGAATAAGTAAATGAGGACAAGGGAAAGTTTTCATTACAGTAGGATGCCAACTAAGAATTGTAGAAGGAATGATGGAATTAGAAAATTACCACTTGGCCCTTGTCACAGTGATACTTAGTTCAGCGGAGAAACATCAATAGGTGTGAATGTTTGATGAAGAGCAGAATGTTTACAAAGTCTAAAAGTATCCCCCCACAAGATATTAATTAATCACAAAGGGATAAAACAGCAACCTGGCAGACACATTTTCAATCAAGTGATCAAGGCGAACATCACCAGCAAAGGGACAATCTAAATAATGCACCTAGTTGGATGCTATGAAAAGAACACAGCATCACTTCTGTGATATTCCTGCCAAAGATGCAGAATCTGAATCTAACCACGAGGAATCGTCAGACAAACCCAAGGACTAGTCTACCAAAGATCTGGCCTGTTGTCTTTATAAAGAACTATACCAGATTGAAGGAATCAAAGGAGACGCGACAACTAAATGTAGCACGTGATTCTGAACGGAATCCTTTCTCTGTAAAGGATATAATCGGGACAACTGGCAAAACTGAAGGTCTGCAGGTTAATGGTAGTAATGTATTAATGTTAATTTCCTAATGCTCTTACTGTGGCTATACAGGAGATTGTCCTTGTTTGTAGGAATTACGTGTTGAAGTACTTGGGGGTGATGGGGCATCATGTGAACAACTGCTCTCAAATGGTTCAGGAAAAGAGTTATTTGAACTATGCTTACAACCTTTGGGTAAGTTTGAAATCATTTCAAAGGAGAAGGAAAAAGTTTTAAAAAGTTATTAAACATCTACTAAGAGTCAGGCATCTTTGCTCAGTGCTGTGGTTGAAAGCTAGGCTTTGCAAAATGTGCTGTGTGTATGTCACGGAATATTATACAGCCTTGAAAAGGATGGAAATTCTGACACATGCTGCAATATAGATGAACCTTGAGGACGTTATGCTGAGTGAAATAAGCCAGTCTCAAAAAGACAAATATTGTACGATTTCACTTACATGAGGTACCTAGAGTAGTCAGACTCACTGAGACAGAAAGTAGAATGGTGGTTGCCAGGGGTTGGGGGACGGGGAATGGGGAGTTATTGTTTAATGGGTACAGAGTTTCAGTTGGGGAATATAAAAAGTTCTGGAGATGGATGGTGGTGATGTTTGCATAACAAGATGAATGTACTTAATGTCACTTAAAAAAGTGGTTGAGATGGTAAATTTTATGGTATGTACATTTTGCCACAAAAGAAATTGGAGGGGGAGAAAAAGCTAGGCTTTGGAGGTGAACAGCTTCTCAGCTCTGACACTTGTTACTGAGATCTCAGGTGAGTGCTTGTTTCTTTCTTTGTTACTGGTGACAAGGACACTGTCTTCATAGTGCAGAGTCAGAGACCCCATGGGGAAGCCCTTCATGTAGCGGCTGTAGTGGACAGCACAGAGCAAGTTCTTAAAACAGACTACCTCCTCTTATCCTGATCATTACGCATCACTGACTCCATAACTCCGCAGGGCGGCTGCCGTTTTCCCCACTACCCCTCTTCCCACCTCCAAGACTTGTGGACTATTCAGCCCCCAGCCCACTATCTTCCCCTTCCTAGGAACTTCTTCTGTGGACAGTTAGAGAGGTGGAGTGTGTCCCAGCTGAAGACAGATATGAAAACTTACATGCTTATATATGCACAGACTGTCTCTGGAGAGGTCTGTATAGACCGGGTAACAGCGAGGGTATCTGGCAGCCTGGAGGGACACGGTGGGAAACTTCTCCTGTTAAACCCATTTGTACCCTTGGGATGTCTTCCCACATACAAGCATTATTCCTTTAAATAAATAAGATAATTAGCTGGATCAATCAAACAAATTACCCAAAGAGGGGGCCCTCAATGACAACTGAGTTCCTTCTGGAGGATCTGTCTTTAGGCAGCTAAGAGGCGTTCAGACAAAGCCTCTCCCTGCATTTGCTCTTTCTCAAGGGCCTACAGCTCAAAGTAATCGGTGTGCTAAAGCAGCTTATTTTGTGGAGGCACGTCCTCAACTCCCACTGTCATGTTTTGGAGCGGCATATTCTGCTACCCTTCACTCTCATTCACAAAACGTTAAGCTACATACACTGATTAGTTCCACACATAAGCCTTCTTCTGGCCTTGGCTCGGGGAGACTGCCTCTTGGGGCACCTCTGAGAGGCTTCTGAGAACACTGGGTGCTGGTTTCTGCCTGCTTCCTCCTTGTACCTCACACCCGCCTCTCCATGCTGTCTACATCCTGTCACCCTCACGCATCCTCGGGTGGTTCTATGCAGACACCCAGACAGGGATGTGAGGGAACCGCAGGGACCCCTTCCTCTCTTGAAAATTCTAGAACCAAAATCGGGTAGCTTAACAATCTAGTCTCATGGCAAGTTAAGGTCTAGAAGACAGCTAAAGAGATCGTTTTGAATAATTTAAGATCATCACAAGATAATGACCCTCTAGGGCAAGTATTTCCAACTCACATGTCCTCAGGGGCCAGCAGGGTGATGGAGATGGGTGAAGCCAGCCTGTGGCATCTGCGTGTCCCACTCATCTGAAATGGTGAGCTGCTATCAAACTTGGGCTGATGTTATCCAGTGGGAATATGGAAGTGTTTCCAAACCTTGACATTTTCCTTTAGGAGCAAGAAATACAGATCTATATGGAAATCTCCCCATTTAAAAATATCGGTAATTAATAGACAACAGTCACAACTCCTTGGCCAACAGAATATGGTTAGAAGGCACAGCAGAGCAGCCCGTCAGTTGGCAACCTCTGCCCTGTGACGTGCACTTGAGTGAGGGGAGCAAAGGCTGGCTAGAACTAAGGACATGTGTTGAGATGTAGGAGGTCAAGTTGATTTGATTTGGGCCTACCTTTGGAATGAAGGGAGGACCCGGAGGACTGACAAGTTGGAACTCGTTCTGTTAAGTAATAGGGCGGCAGAGTAGCAAACGGCGAGGCGGATGGGGAAATACGGGCTTTGAATTCAGAGGCTTGGCTTCAAGCCTTGCTTCCCTATCTAATAGCTGTGTAATGAGTAAGATGCTTCACCTCTCTGAGTCTTGGTTTCCTCATCCATAAAAGGGAGGATAGATCCTACCTAACAGGGTCATGAGAATTAAATGAAGTTGTGCCTACGAAAATGTCTACCACCTCGTAGGTGCCTAGTTCACTTGATCCTTCCTTTCAAAGGTTTGTGAGTGAGGACGATACTTGCTGAAAGCAGTGTTTCAGGAAGCATGGCCAAACGGCAGCTTGGAGACTGGAGTCAGAAAGACTGGCTCTCAGGCGGTGTGACCAGTTTGAGAGCACAGGTAATCATTACTGCACGGCCTTGGAGTTGAGCCCATCCCCAGGGACAAGACCATAAAAGCGGACCCCCTGGCTCCTCCACGGGTAAGGTGATGGACAGTGTGCAAGGCGCAGTGCTCAAGAAAGCTTGGCTGCTCCTGTCTGCTTCCCACCAGAGGCTGGCCTCTTGCCACTGCTGACCCAGACGTGATTTTCAAGCCCAAACCTCAGTGCCAGCCTCAGGCACCAGCCAGGCCCTGACCTTTGCTGGGTCCCTGCACGTCTCTCCTCTGACTCTAGGAGCCCCTGAAGGCCCTTCTGCAGAGTTCCTGGCAAAATTCTGAGCTGCTTGGCAAACTCATCTTCAGAAGATGGCTTATAGCTTTTGAAAGCTAAGGAGGTTTAAATTACATGCAGACATTTCTAAGCCAAAATGGCCAAATGCACAGTCCTTGCAAGGGACTAATGGGAGAATTAGCAAAAAAAAAAAAAAAAGAGAGAGATGGTAGTCTTGCACCTCAGGAGCAGAAGAGACACTGATTTTATACACTATGTAGACACTATGTTTATCCACTAATATAATTACACCGTCATTACCAGTCAGCATCGCTGACTTTCCAAAGTGTTCCTAAAGTGAAAATGATTTTTAGTGTGCCTCAGAAGCATCTGGAAGGCTTGTGGGCCCCTTCTCCAAGTCTCTGAATCGGTAGATCTGGGATCAGGGCTGCATTTCTAACAGTTCCAGGGTGATACTGATGTTGCTTGCTGGTGGTTGGGTGGCATGCTTTCAGAAGCACTGCTGTAATGAATCTGCTAGTATTTATTCAGTCCACAGCGCTAATGAGTGTTACAGAATGCATGGGAATCCCGACATCCATCCCCTGATGAGTAAATAGAAGTTAATGTTAAACAACAGAAATAGGATAAAACAATGATTGAAAATCTGATCTAGGAGCCACCAACTTCACTACAAGCCAAGAAGGAGTTAGACAGTCAGGACTAGGTGGACATGGTCGTTTGGCAATACCAGTCAAGCACATAGGCTAGTAACTGGGAACATGCTGGGGGCGATCGTCTCCAGTAGTAATTGTAGACACTGCCCCAGGTCAAAGAAGTGGACTACAAAATGAGCATGGGGTTCTTTGTATCACCGTGACTCTAAGGCTTTCATGGTTTCTAAAGGTTGCTAATATTTGGTGATGTCTTACAAAGGTTAGTTCTGTGCTTCACGAGGCTTTTGCAAATGGCAGTGGTTTTTCCAACTATAGGGAGAGAAGCCTTGAGGTCCGAGACTAGTTTCTTGTTTAGGAGTGAATACAGCAAGGGTGTTTCGGGATGAGATATTTTTGGGTGGCCTCATCCTCCTCAGGGAGGAATTCTTCTACTTTATCTCAGAACACATGAATTTTCTAGGTTCTGCATGCCTAACCTAATACACAAGCATGAGGACTCCACTGACAATGCAAATAGGCTTCGCGCGAGAGAAGGAAAGAGCAGAGGTGGCTCTGGGCTTCCCAGCCCCTCTGGTGCTGTTTACCTGGTCTCGTTTTCCCGGCCTGCCGAGTTAACTACACTTACTCAAGGGAATATGGGCACTACTTCCATTTCAATTTGGCTCAGCTAAGAGTCCAAGTCAGCCCTCTGTCCCAACAGTAGTGAGGAGTTTAGTTACTCCTGTAACCTGATGATTTCATTTGAAAAAATTATCTCTAGTCTACAGTGACTTAGTGGATGTAACACTGATTTTAAAAAAAGAACAAAACTCCTTGGTATCTTGGCATATTTAACATTCTGTGAAAATTAGGGTGTTTCTCATCCACTGGTACACCCTTCTCTTGTAATGGAAAAAAAAGAGAACTGAGATGGACCAAAAACTGTCCGCCAAAAAGCATACACAACAGTCACTTGGGCATCTGTGGGCAGAAGGACACCTTCTCTGGGTTGCTCTATTCTGCCCTGTCACTGGGTTGAGGTCAGTGTTGGATGGGCAGGATTTTGGCCGGGTTGACAGAAAGGGGCTCTGCTGAGGCCTCCGTCCGGTGGCAGAGGCCTCCCAGGGAAGGAGGTTCATGGTATTGAAGAGGGGATACCAGTCTGAGAAGCTTCCTTGCAGAGCACAGGACTGGTAAGACTGGTCATTCCATGTTTACCTATTAGTGGAGTGAAGAGGACTAGAGGGGCCCTTCTCTGGGTACTGAGGACTTGGTAGTTGAATCCTAAACTGAAAAGGACACCAACCTGTTTCAGCGGGAAGCAGAACACACTTCAGAGGTAACTGCCGCCTGCCCCAAACATGTGGTCAGCTTGCTTTAAAGTAAGGGCACATGTTGCCCAAACATCTTGCTAAATACGGAAGTGCAGTCCTAACTTACAGGTTTTGATGGTAAAGGTGGAAGTCTAAACAGGTTAAAGTCTGAGTAACAATATCCAGGAGTAGACTCAACTAAGAACGAAAGACATTTAGTTTGAAGTAATTTTTGATATCATCCAAGGCTTGGGATGCAATATGCCGAGTCATCACCTGGAACCTGTCAGAAACACTCTCGGGTCCTCCCAGAACTTCTGAATCAGAATATGCATTTTTTTCTTAAAATCCCCAGGTGACACTTCCGCAAACAAGTTTGGGAAACACTGACAGAGCACAGTACGCTCAACTAAAGACTGGCATCAGGAATAGTCTGGGGAAGAGAGGAACATCTTGCTCACTTCCAGCTACACCCACTAGCTGCAGGACGACACCCACTAGCTGCAGGACGACGGTAGTTCCAAGGCACGTCTACCAGTCCTTCACTGCCATTAAGTCGTGTTGAGCACAGGAATGGCATGCAGGCCGAGGACAAAGGTTACACTGCGCACCTGGGGTCTAAGAATTAGTCGAAACTTCAGAGTATCAAATGATTTAATTACAAAACTTAAGCCACTTATTAATTATTCACCTTCTAAAAAACACAAACATGAGAATAAAATAAACACACCCAAGACTCACTAGCCCTTGCAGGACAGGAAGCAGCCCTGGACAGAGAGCCTGCAAATGTTTTTCCTTATACCTAATTCTACATTTCCTCATGCATTCTAGGGTCCCATGTTTTGACACCTCTTACAGGGGAAAGGAAACGGAAGCTAAAGAGTCATGGCCAAGAGGGTCACAACAACCTTAAAGCTATTTGATGCTAACGGCTTGTACACTCTTATTTGAAACTCTGAGAAACAGTATCAAATAAGCATTGTCAAATACCTACTCCTGGCTAAGCTTTACTGTCATTCTTTGAAATTGCATCTTTGGGACTGGTTACGTGCCTTCATTGTAGCTGTTGCTTATCCCCAAGCACAAACCCTAAAATTCATACACAGTCTCTAAGTTCAAGTACAGAGGTTTGTTTCAGGACAACCCCAAGTTGATGTAGTGTTTCTTAATGTATCTGTAGTGTCTAGTGGGTGTCACCCCTTGGACAGGCTGGCCAGACGGCAGCACGATGTGGGGCCCACGTGGTCAACTCTCCTACTGGCCCATTTGCTCCCTACTTTATCTGGACACCGCCCCACAGTCAACGTTGAATTGTGAAATCAGTGATGACCTTGGCCTGTCTTCACTCTGAAGTTGTACTCTTATGTAACTGAATCCAGTTCTTCACCATTAATTCAATGGAGCTTCCAAAACGTGTCAGGCATATTCTAAAAAGAAAAGATAATCATATCAAAATGTTAGTCTTGTGTTATGTTTAATTTTATATCCCCAAAGGAATTAAACTAGAAAGACTTGAAATGAATGTTTTACTCTCCATAATGGAATTGAGGTGTTCTCCTAATATAGACAGGTACAAAGGGACAATTTCTCTCGAGTGCCCCATGTGAGCCTGATGTTCTCACTTTGTTCACTCACTGATGCTTATTTTATTTATCAAAAGTAACAGCCATCTTGAAGACTCTTACAAAGAGAACACGGAAGTAGCATGAGGGGATGAGGCACACCCTGATGGTTACCAACAATGGCTGAGTTGAGTCCGCCACTGCTTACTTGGTGATCACTGCTTACGTTTACTAATGTCTCCCAAGCTCTGCAAAAAGCATTGTTTTGTGTATCTAGAGCTGATTTTTAAAATTAAATTTCAAATGTAAAAAAAAAAAAAAGGAGTGCTCATAACAGAAGAATCCCACGGTAACTGACAGTGGTGAATTGAAATCCTTACTAAATACAAGGAAATCCAGCAGGGCTTAAAGCAGACTCTGAGCCCCATTTAGGATGCCACTTTAGAATGCATTGCTTGATTTTATATAAAAACTGTAAACCCAAGTTAACTCATGTCCAGGGGAGAGACTCATTTAAACAATTTCAGAACAACAAGACTTTCATGTGAATTTGCCTTGTGCACACCAATCATCCCAGATGGTTTCTAATGAAACATCTATTCACAACTTAAACGTTTAGCTCTGCTGGCACAGAAAATCATACTCACAGACACAGGAAAACATTACTAATTAGTTCTCAGTAAAAAATGACTCATAACAAAATGAAGTCCATTTGCAGTAAATACTTTTCTGAATAGACAAGAAACATGACCCTCAATAATGGCTTACCCCTTTTCTATCCATTTTCTATATCTATAAGCCAGAGGTGAATGTTCCTGGACAAAAGACGGGATACTGGGGCTTCCCTGATGGCGCAGTGGTTGAGAGTCCGCCTGCCGATGCAGGGGACACGGGTTCGTGCCCCGGTCCGGGAAGATCCCACATGCCGCGGAGCGGCTGGGCCCGTGAGCCATGGCCGCTGAGCCTGCACGTCCGGAGCCTGTGCTCCGCAACGGGAGAGGCCACAACAGTGAGAGGCCCACGTATCGCAAAAAAAAAAAAAAAAAGACGGGATACTGGACCTTAGGAAGCATCCTGGGATGGGGCTGGAGGGTCCTGGCTTTCAGGCTCTGGAGGGGGTGCTGGCACAGCTTCTTTTTTCTGGGCTGCCAGGAACTCATGAATTGCTCGTTCTATCTGTGGCCTGAAGATGTGGTTTAGTTTGGGATCCACCACCTGGGAAATAATTCTGTCCACTCCAGCTTCCAACATCCCTGACCTTGAGAAGACAAATAGATCATTCCATTATTTAGCCTCCAAATGCCATGAGAGAGCCCAATAAACGTCCACCTGGTGCAAAGTACCGCCCCTTGAGGGAGTCCTTTCACAGGGCGGTCCACTTACCACATAGGGTTCAAGCCATGATATCTCTAGAGGGCAATTCATGACCAGCAGCTATCATTATTCCTGATACACAATCTCATCCACTCCCACCTCAACCTTGTACAAGAGAACCAAACAACACTGTCCCAAAGACAAAGAGCAAGTAACAATATGGTAGGAAAGAACCGACGGCACGGGGAGAGTTGAAAACCTCAGTCTGTCAAAGCCAGTAAGCCTCCCACTTGACTCCATTTCCTTCAACATCTATCCTCTCACAAGTCAAAGCAGGAGAAGCAGCCTCCAGCAGCAACCTGGCTAGTAAGCCCTAAATCTTATATAACACAAATCAGTCAGGGCTGGGAACGTTTACAGCATCACCAGCAATTCAACAAGGCCTTCGGCTGTGGTTGTTACCTATGACACATACTAGGTAACTTGGAAGCAAACAAGTAAACAGACAAGAAACAGACTGGTTCTCAGTTCCTAAGGGGCTAAAATACATCCCTAATCCTTTCTGAAATAGAGCAAAAATTAGTCAAGATGTCTATATTCAAACACCAGGGGTGGGTAGTGAGGAAGATTATGGTCACAGGAAACAAATCTCATTTGAAGGGTTTGGAAAATAGTCCATGCAGGGTCAAACAGAATTGTTCTCCTCGAAGGATTAAAACAGTCAAATACCATCACAAGCATGGTGGACAGGTTTTACTTACTTTCCTTTAGACTTGAGTTCTTAGGCCATTCAAGTTTTTGCTTGGGTAAAAATAGGTCCTGCAGTAATGGGGCAAATGGTGTGTCAGGGTACAGCCAAGGAGAACTGGGTGAACACACACAGTGATAAGTGAGATGAAAAACAGGCCTTGAACTGGTTAGGCTGAGTAGTGAATAAAGTGCTTCCTAGATCCAGTGGGAACTGACAGCTTATCAACAGAAAGCCTAGATGTAAACAGACCACCATTAGAGTACAGGGGCACTTTGGGGCAGACCCCAATAGACAATGTGTGCCCTTAGAGATGAGCACCGTGGAACACAGAGAGGCCAGCAGCAGGCCAGTGGGTCAGTGGGGAAGCAAAGCCACCTCTCCTTAGGCACAAGCCAACGGCTGTCCACCTACACCACCCCGCTTCCCAGGTCAGATTCACAGGGGTCTTTACTGGAGGTGAAAGCCTGACCAAGGAAAACAAAGTACCAAGAGTGTAGCTCCCTTTCTTGGAGATTTTAAAAGTGTTCGGAGAAAACAGGATCTTGTCAGGAGCCTAAAACGGAAGATGAAATGAACAAATATGCAGTTAAAAGACTTATCAGTCATAATTAGGTTCAACAGTAGAGCCTGATTTCCTGTTAAGCCCTCCATGCTGCAGAACTGGGATACAGGTTCTGGGCCTGAAGAGCCAGGCCAGTCAGCCAATGCTGAGGGCTGCAGTGTTTCATCTACAGGGTTAAGTAGCAAATCTTCACTTTAAAACTTCATTAGAATTTGCCTCAAATTCAAAATGTTAGCAAGAATCACATAGAAGTGTCTCAGTACTACATCCAAATTCATGTTTTCAGGTTAAATACATTCTAGCTCAAATCAAAAAGGAGGAAATATTTACATAGGTGGTAAAACTATGAAAAAAAAGCAAGGAAAGAATGACCATCCAACTCAGAAGTATGGTAACCTTCTGAGAGGAGGAAGGTATATCAAGAAAGGAGGGAAGCAGGGCCGGGGTGTTTTGGAGGGTGCTGGTAAGTTCTATTTCTCAACCTGGGTGGTGACTACAGGGATGTTCTAATTACTTGTTAGACTGCATCTCTGTTCTAAGCACCTTTCTGTGTTACATTTCATATTAAAGGTATATAAAGAGAAGCGCCACATGCATACCTCAAGAATGACATCATTGTGTATTAGAAATTAACAGTAACGTTGACAGTTTTCATACCATTAATGGCACCCTTTCAAATATTTGGTGTTTAGATTTAGTTTCTTAATATGCTTGCCAATCTTTTAGAAAGCAGGGTTAAAAAAAAAGTTTCATCTGATTTGTTACTGCAGCTGTCAAATATGTTTTTTGTAAGGATTAGCAATAACACATATAGGGACCAGTGCCAGACATGAAATAGTTGCTCAGTAAGTGGAAGCTATCGTCCCCTTCTCTCTGAAGGATCCCTGTGCCACAGTCTGCTCCCTAGAGAAACAGAAAGGCAATGGGTGATAAATCCAGAATGACAAGGCACTGGGCATCTTTTGGTATCATGCTTCTTCCCTAACTCTGAGAGCTTTTGTAAATTTTAGTTTCGTTTAAAAAGATTCAGATTTCATCAGCCATACAGCCATACTGCAAGTGCCAGCTTGTTAATAAGCATCCCTTTCTATTTTACAAAACTTATTTTGAAATTATATATCCATAGAAAGTTGCAAGGAATTACATAGGGAGGTCCACGCACTCCTTTACCCAGCCACCCCGAATGCTTGTACTGTGCACAACTGCAGTACAACATCAAAGCCAGGAACACAGGAAAAAGGAAAAATTCTGTAACTATATGTGGTGATGGATGTTAACTAGACTTACTGTGGTGATCATTTCAAAATATATACAAATATTGAATCTTTATGTTTGAAACTAATTATACCTGAAACCAATATGCTGTATGTCAATTATACCTCCAAAAACAAAGGGGGTGGGCGCAAAAACCCAGAAAACCAGCACGGGTACTCTCCTGACCTCGGTTACATCTCAGTTACAGTTGCACTCATGCGCGTCGGCGTGGGTAGCTCTGCACAACTTTATCATGAGGACCTTCATGTAACCACCACCACAATTAACATACTCACCTGTACCCCACCCCCTTCATGCTACTCCTTTCTAGCCACACTCACCCCCCGACCCTGACCCTAAGCCCTAGCAGTCACTAATCTATTCTCCATCCCTATAATTATATGTTAGTTCACGAATGTTACAGAAATGGAATTGTGCAGCACTATCTTTTTGATACCGGGTTTTTTTCACTCGGCACAATTCCCTGATCCTTCTGTTTTTAAAGGGGAAGGCTTCACAAGCTTTTAGATATTCCAGGAGAGACAGTGGATCAAGAAAACCTGAACATAAGTGCTGATATGAAGAGCAAAAAAAGGATTCTGAATGGATTAGAAAAAGCTTATCTTAGGACACTGGATTTCCTGAGCCACCACCACTTTTGTGCCAGTGACACTGAGAAGTCACTTGGATGAGCGATCAGTAGCACCTCATTAACTAAGGTTCAGTTTGCTGCTGTGAAGAATATACCTTAATAAGACTCCATGCCTTCCTGAAAGCTGCCATTACACTTTAGAGGGGCCGTGTGGATTCAGAAAATTTGTATAACCCACACTGACTTGTGAGAAGATCCAGCTGCTCTTGCCTAAGACCCAAACATTGATATATCGGTATGAACTCCAGCGTATGTTCACATTACACTGAAAACTTCAAGAGTATGAAATATGTCTTACAATTTGGAATATCTTTCCTGGTAGAGGTGTGCATGGGAGGCCTATGTGGGTAGCAAGAATTTCAATTGAGTTCTTTGCTTACTTGAACCTTAATTTTAATAGGGGCGGGGTCTGCTGTAACTTGTATGTCACATTTGCTGGAAAGTACCATGCACCTTGACCAAATAGTGCCTTGCATTGGCCTTCTTGCGAGTCACGCTTGTGATAACTGCCTTTTCGCTCTCAATTCTGCTTACTTACTGAACCACACTCTGCCTCAGACCATTTCGCAATTGGTTTTTGTTCATCGTAGGATTCCACTCCTGCTTGTCCAGATGTGTTGACACAAAATTATCCACTTTCTGCCTCAGGTTTTGGTAAGCTGGCTAAAATATTAAAAAGAAGGGGCAAGGTCAGAAGTTACACGCACCAAAGTTTTGGAAATTAGTCATTCAGAACACTGCTTTTCATAGAAATGCAGAATTTCAGGTCCTTAAATACATTCCCATCGTGTCCATGAAGATCATCACGCAGCATGGCAGAGCATGGATTAATGACCAACATGTGTGCCTGCTACAATGCCAGATGCTTTATTACCCCACTTACTTTTCAAATAACTCTACGGGGGAGGTCCTGTTGGCCCTCTCCTGCTCTCATGTTAGAGGATACAGGCTTAGAAAAAGTAAACAACTTGCCTACAAGGCTAAAATGTGGCAAAGCCAAGGTTAGACCCAGGCCGTTTCCAAATCAAAGGAAATGGGTTCTAGTCCAGCTCCATTGCTTACTAGCTCTCTGACTTTCGACAGGTCAGCCAACCTGAGTCTCAGTTATTTCCGTCTGTAAAACAAGTATTACTGCCCTGCTTACCTCACAGGGTCTTCTTGGCCACAAGCAAGGCCTCGGGAAAGTTCTCCGCATAAAATGAAGGCCCACCCAACCCTCAGCATGACTCATGAATGCAGACTGAAGTCAACGCCTAAGGAACACTGGGAAAGGCTGAAGGGAAGCAAAACTTAAGTCCCAAAAGGAGCCTGAGAGGCACTTGTTGGTCTCAAATGTTCTAGACCCAACTAGGATCAGAACAAAATCAGAAAGGAACCTGATGAACACAAGGAATCCATGTGAACATAAGGAATGCATGTTCTAAGCCTCCAAGACCTTCTGGCACCACTAGCTGTTCTTCTCCAAACCAGGTGTAGCAGTGTGCATTGCTGTTCACACTTCATTCCTCTCTCCTCCCACTGTGGGCAGAGAATACTTCCCTACCCCAGTGACACTGCGTTTAGCAGTGTGATCTGCTCTGGCCAACAGAGTGTTAGTGACAAGAGGTCCTAAATGTGGCTGTGCCACCTGGCTTGGCTCTTGTACTCTGGTGACCTTTGATGAGGGTAGTCCTCTGCAGCCCCTGTCCATCTGGCCTGGGACCTAGGATGAGCACATGTGCAGCAGACCTACCCCAACCCACAGCTTGGACCCAAGCCCAGGCCACCTACAGCTGAGCACCAAGCCTGTCTAGATCAGAGGAACTTTAGCTGACTTGTAGCCCCATCAGCATGAGAACAAATGTTTGTTATAAGTCACTGGGATTTGGTTTATCATGTAGCGTTATTGTGACAAAAGTTTGCTAACAGTCAGGTCAATGAAACTGACAAAGGAATCGATTGGCCTCAACTCCATGAATGGGCTCTTCCCAAAGGCCGTGACTCACAGGCATAAAGACTCTCCACCAGACCTGGAGAGAGTAAGGCAGGGAGACGGGTGAGGACTAAAATTCAGATACCCCTGTACCGTCTGCCTAGCAACTCCTGTTTCCTGGCAACCATCTTCCCCTCTTCATTACCCACTACTGTGGGGAGGGCAGTGGGTGCCATGTTCTCCTGGCTACAGGGGTAGGTGCCTCCCCATGCTGAGACGATGCAGACACTTCCTGGGATTTTTTGAACTGGAGCTGTTTCTAGAGGAAGAAGCTGTAAGATGTAACCAATAGATACTAGTAACCAGATGGATGACTCTGCTCTGCAGTGACAGTTAAGAGAGTTATGAAGAAGAGGCATGAAAGACAGCCCTAGTGGAGCATCCCTGGTTCCAAATGCATCCCTACCCTTCTGGCAGTTTATCCATTCTAGCTTTCCTTAGATCCCATGAGCCAACAGAGCCTCCCCTTGGCTTACAGGAGTTAGAATTAGATTTGTAGCTTTTAACCATTAATTCTGATACTATACCTTCTACGATTCAAAATAACTCACCCAGTTTTAGATAGAAACGGTTCACAGGAAAAAGGACAAAGGACAGTTAATGTCACCACCAAACCTTAAGAGACCCTGACAATACAGAATAATCCCTTCAGTTCATGAAGTGAAAGGACCTAATGTGCCTGCCACTGACATTTTATTATACTTACTATCACTATCTCCGTCTCTTCTTCACCTATCAGTTTGTTCTGTTTGTTTATATTTTGGATGCACTGCAAAGTAAATTACAAACACCATCAGTACACTTTTTATGTTTGTAGTCTGGGGTGGAGCCTGACAATAAACGTGACAAGTTGTCAGGTGATGCTGATGACCCAGGGGCCACACTTTGAGAACCATGGGACTAAAGCGATAAAGGATGTGTCTAAAACACACTATCTTCAAGAATTAAGACAGGGCTTCCCTGGTGGCCCAGTAGTTGAGAGTCGCCTGCTGATGCAGGGGACGCGGGTTTGTGCCCCGGTCCGGGAGGATCCCGCATGCCGCGGAGCGGCTGGGCCCGTGAGCCATGGCCGCTGAGCCTGCGCGTCCGGAGACTGTGCTCCGCAACGGAAGAGGCCACGGCAGTGAGAGGCCTGCGTACCGCAAAAAAAAAAAAAAAAAAAGAATTAAGACAACCAGGTGACTACCAGAAAGAACATCTAAGGAGATGTTAAGTGGTGAAGGCTCCAATTCCCTCTCCCCCAACAGATTCTCAATACCGATTTAAAGAAATGTATACTACATTGATTAAGCCACACAAAACCCAGTGAGACAAATGAAACATGAGGGGAGAACTTGCAATGGGAAGTTGAGAACACCCAGTACTGGAAAAGGTGAAAGCTCTGTCAATATGTACCTGGGAACCTTAAATAAGGAAAAGTAAACACCCCATTTCAAGGATAGCACTTCTCCTTGAGTTTTTAATCTTGGAGAATAACAGCATACACCACTTACTATTTATACTATCTGGTCTACGTTTCAGTTTTCTACCCTAGAATACAATCTTTGAGGACTGGGTAGTGACTTGCTCGTTCCTGTATCCACAAGCCCCACCAATAAATGTTTAATGGGTACATGGACAAGGTCTTTCCCTATTTTGAAGGCCTAGTTTTAAGCTCACAATCTTGCTGTGAGGTACGCAAAAGATTTCCATGATAGGCTCAGAGGGGAGAAATCACTTCCCTCTAGCAGCCCATTCAGGAACAGAGCCTCCTAAGTCTTGTTGGAGAAGCTTCTGAGAAGGGAGTAAACGAACATTCCAGCAACTGCTGTTTGTCTGACACTTAACACACGTGACTTCACTGAATACAAATGAACCTTGGCAAGTAGGTAAAGTGAAACAGCATTGTACTATCTGTTGACTTGGTTCACCTATGGCATTAGGATCTAAGATAGGCACCAAATCCCTTTCAGTCAATGATGGAGAACAAAATAGGGTGCTGGTTCTACAACAATGTACCTTAATTAACTGTGCATGCAAGTCTGCAAATCACTAAGCTAGAGAAAAGGAATAGTTATTATAGGCTGATGATTGTGCATTCAAACCATTCACGCTTACTTACCTGGTTTCCTCCACTGTTTTTAACATACTGAGATTTGTTACTGAGGGCTTTAAAGCAGTCCCATCTTGGGAAAGACAGGAGATAGGCAGGCTGTGAAACCGGTGTTGGATCCCCAAGTTGAGAGATGCGACTGGGCTAAGTCGCACAGAATAGTGATGGGGCTGGGAGCCGAACCCACGTGGGCATCCCTCAGAAAGCTTCCTATACTGCCCTAAGCGGTCTCCTCGCTGCTGAGATTTTTAAGGTGTCTTTTGTTTTTCTCTCTCCTTTGGAAATGCGAAATGCAACCCTGGCAGCCTCATGCCCAGCCCGGCCCGCCTGAGCCCAGGCGGCCTAATCTACCTTGGTGTCCACGTCGGCCAGGCAGTCCCGGCGGAAGCTGTCAAACAGCCCCCGGCTCTTGAGCTGCTCCACGATGAGCGCGATGAGCTGCGGGTCGCCGGGAGGCAGTGAGGCCGGGTTGATGGGGCCGCCGCTCCCACCGGCTCCCGTCGCGCCTGTCGATGCCCCCGCCGAGGCTTGGCCGGCGCCGCCGCCGCCCACCGCGCCGGTGCCCCCTCCGCCCCCACCGTCCGCCATGGCTGCGCCCCGGGCCCGCGAAGGAGACTGAATACGGATTCCTCTCAAGGACAGAGGGCCTGGGTCGTGTAGAGGTGGCCGAGGGGCCGGAGAAGGAGGAGGCGGCGGCGGGGGAGGAGGAAAGGGTGGCGGCGAGCACGGCGGCAACGGCAGCTTCTGAGGCAGCAGAGGTGGCGGTAGAGGCGGCAGAAACCGCCCACCCCATCCATGGCGCTCTCCGGGTGACGACACCGCCGACCTCTGCATTGTGGGGCAGGAGGTTTTCCGGCAGTCATCTCCGGCTTTCTTATAGGCAGAGGTCTGGCCGACGAAAACTACATCTCCCGGCAGGCTCCGGACTCTCGTCTCCAGTTTGCGGGGCAGTATGGGACTTGTAGGCTTAGGCCCTCGTGATTGCTGCAGCCTGGGCTGGCCTTCCTCTCTCCGTTACTGCCCTCTCTCTTTAAATCAGCGCGTCCTCAAAGTGCCTGATTATAAGAATCGTCTGCTAGGCTGATTGAAAGTATAGATTCACAGGTTTGTCCCTTAGAGATTCTGATTCAGTATTTCTGGGTCGGGGCCTAGGAATCTGTGCTTTTAACATGCATTCCCGCGCCTTTCTTGAACAATACGATCCAGGAAATGTGGGAAGCAGTGGACTAGTCAAATTTCTTTTATTCAGAAATTGTGGGTGTATTTCCCCTTCTGATTTTAATAGAAATGCATACTTATTTTAGAAAATTGAAAAATAATGGAAAACTGCTGTAAAAAAATTTCCCTGATTCTCTATTTTATGTATTTCCTTCCAGGTATTAAATATTGTCAGTAATAATAAACGAATATTGAGTAATTGCAATATTACAGGCATGATGCTAAGTACTTCACATACACTACTTCACAATCTAAAATGCAGATCTTGTCATCGCTATTTTACAGAGGCAGAAATGGAGGCACAGAAAGTTTGTTACCCTGATCACGTAGCTAGAGGTGGAAGAGGAGGGTTTGAACAAAGGTTTCCTGAATCCAAATCTTGGCAATGTTTAACCTAAGGTGTTCTACATTCTGAGAGCTAGCTGGCATCAAAGGTAAGGCTTTTTTCTTGATTTTTTTGTAGCCCCAGTTTACTGTTGGAACTGCCACCACTGTCCTCTCTTCCATTCAGCCTTTTGTCCATTATTGACTGAACTCCTGCCCACAGCCCCTGGCAATTCTGCCTGCTATTGTTATTTCCTCATCTTCCATAAGCAGTGGAGGGGTTGTAAATAATAAATTCTTCAATATCCTTGTTTTCTGGGAAGAGGCATAATAGACAGAGATCTGGGATGCTCTCCACTCCACCATTTCCTATTTAACAGAGTTTAACCCTTAAAATGAAAATCGGGATGTTAGTTTATACTCATCCTTTAACTCAAGCTAAATCTTCCTCAAAGGTTAAGTTAATGACCAACATTCTCTCTTAATACTTCACCATCCTGGAGATTACCTAATGACTATTCTTCCTCGTTGTACCACACTCATCACCCACCTTTAGCCCCAGGAGAGACCCTATTCAGACCACCTGGGCCTCATGTCCATTCTCCCCCAAGCTCCCTGACTTTGACCAGCCTCTTCCCCATTTTGGCACAGCACCCCTTACTCTCTTTCTCCAGGGTAACTTTTCTGACCCTCTGACTTAATCTGGTCTTGTCTCACTGGTATAGACTCTCAGAGCCTCTTTCTTGTACCAATTATTATAATCAAAAGTGAATAATTTATAGGCTAGTTGGCCACCTGTTTCCCCTGCTACAGTGTAAGCTTTAGAGCTGGAATCACAGCTTGCTCTTCATCACTGTGTTCCCAGCCCATCGCTCAATGCCTAGCTCAAAGTAGATGTGTAAATTTTTGTCTATTTCCTATAATCATGGGGTAGAGTCAGAGAGAGAGAGAGAGAGAGAGAGGGAGAGGGAGAGAGAGAGAGAGAGAGAGAGAGAGAGAGAGAGAGAGAGTGTGTGTGTGTGTGTGTGTGTGTGTGTGTGTGTGTGTGTGGAGCGGGGGAGGTGGGTGGAGGAGGGTGTCATTTGTAGCCGCTACTTTCAGAAAAGAAAGTGGGAGATGATGGATTAATCCATCATGACCAAATGGGTCAGTGATCCTGGAGATTGGCAGCAAATGGTTTAACCCTTTGTCAGTCTCATGGGGACCTTGTGTCCTAGTTGCTAGAACTCTCAACTGTGAAAAGAGACTGCACCCTATACCTGTGACCTTGCCTCTGGAATTGATATAAATTGGGTGTGGTGGGGTCGGGGGAACGAGGAGTGAAGGAAATCAAGACTAGGGGAGGCTTATTGTTCGTCCAAATTTGCAGTAGGAAGCTTCCACTACATCCAAAATGTATTCCTCCCCCAAGTGAAGGAGCATGTAATACACAATAATTGTCACCAGGGAGCGCCATTGCTGTATTAATAATACAGGACCTTTAGAAATTTCTGTGCAGAACACTGTTTTAATTTTGGCCCAGGTGGTGATCTCATTTTCAGATATCCTTTAGGAAAAAATAATTGTTGCCTCTCATTGTTAAAATTTGTCTGTAACAAGTTTCCTGAGCCCAGTGAATTGTACATATTAGGTGTTGGAATATTTTATGTCAAAGACTGCAGGCCAAACCCAGATCTCAAAGGAGAAAGGGCAGAAACTAGAAATGAGATACACAGTTCGCCAAGGGAGATGTGAAAAAGCAGCCAAGTGCGTGGGCTTTTTGCATCAGGGGGCTCTGGATTGGAAGCCCAGCTCCATCACTTTGGGGTGGTGTGACTTTGGGAAAGTTGCATCACCTCTCCGAGCCTCAGTTCCATTTTAGCAATCCACTTAGCATAATAATTCCTGGTCCTCAGCAAGTGTTGATAACATATTACAGCCACAAGTTCACATTTGGGTTGGGAAGTTATTTGATTAACCACTGTCTCCTCTGCTAACTTCTAAATTCCATGAAGGAATGAATTGTCTGTTTTGTTTATCATTGTGTGCCCAGCACCTAGAACAGTGTCTGGTACATACGGGCTCTTTGTAAATATATGATAGATGGATGGAAGAAGAAAGTAATGAATGAGTAAATGGGAAATTTGCTCTTCTAAGTATAGGATCAGGCCATTCAAGATTTTTTTTTTTTTTTAATGCGGTACGTGGGCCTCTCACTGTCGTAGCCTCTCCCGTTGCGGAGCACAGGCTCCGGACGCTCAGGCTCAGCAGCCATGGCCCACGGGCCCAGCCGCTCCGCGGCATGTGGGATCTTCCCGGACCGGGGCACGAACCCGTGTCCCCTGCATCGGCAGGCAGACTCTCAACCACTGCACCACCAGGGAAGCCCCATTCAAGATTTTTGATACCTCCCTCCACCGAATGGCAGAATATACTGAATATATTGACTATATATACAGAGGGGTTAGATGTTCTAGTGAGCTTTCCATATGTGTGACTGAACTGGACTAGGAACCTAGGGCTGGGAGCAGGCCCCAGGGTTAGAAGTCAGTCTGTGTGTTGCCTTGGTAACCTTCCAACCTTCTAATCCAAGATCCGGTTATATAAGCAAGAGCATTCCAGAGCCCAGGGCTGCATTTAGACAACACATCCACTTGGGGTAGACAGGTTGTGGGTCCTTATTCATGTTCATGGTGTGGCCCTTTTTCTCCTTGCTTCCTTGTTTTCATCCAAAGAGCCTTACTAATTCTTAGGCTGTACAGGTATTCATTTCTTAATTGACAGCATCCAACGTTTCTCGAGATTGCCTGTCTGTAGTGTATTGGCTACATCTGCATTGAAGGATCTTGGCTGCTTTTTGTTTGTTTCTTTGCGATGTTTTCCAGCATCTCTAATGACAGATTGGATCCAAATACACACTCAGAAAACAGGGCTTTGATAAGCAGGCGTCCTCAGCACCAATCGATACTACCACTGCCTCTCCCACCTAACATGCATCTTAGATAACATTTCAGGCTGCAGTGTTTTTAACACGTTGTCATTTTGAATTATCATTACTAAAGAACGCTGAGTGGAAGAGGGAACCTGATATAATGGAGAGAAAAGAATGGGAAGTTGGGAATCTGGCTTGGGTTTGGATCCAGCACCTCTGCTATCGTCTGTGTGACCTAGGACAATCTTCTGAGCCTCAGTTTGTCGTGAAATGTAGAGATAATATATATGCAGAAGGTGGCACATGGTAGGCACTAATAGCTAATAATATGGTCTTGAAACAACATCCTAATGTACTCATCTGTAGTCTGTTATGGGCAGAAATCTTGAATAATATATATTCATAATTAATGCATATTTAATTACTTTGCTAGTTTTAATCTTGTGATGACATAGAGAACCACTCAGCCAGTCCCTAACTTGGTGGGCTCAGTGAAGCCAAGTGCACAGTCGAGCCCTCCATGCTACTGCTGCTGTGGTCTGGATCCGTCCTCTGCCTTTGTCTTCACACCTACAATGCCGTCTCTCATTCTCCAGTGACACACATATCGAATCATTTACTTCTAGTTGCCTATCCGGTATCCATTCCCCTTCTTTATCAACAGAACCCAACTTTGTCTGGGGCTTCAGTGTGCCCTGTTGAAGTGTGTACTTCCCTAGATTCCTTTGTTGCTAGGAGTGACCATAGGTGCCATTTCTGGCCAAGGAGATAGAAGCTGAGGGTATCTGGGAAAGCTTGGCCTTGCTGATAGAAGCATTGCCCCTTCCTGCTGTGGCGTCGAGATGCAGCAGTCCTAAACCAACACCCTAAGGGTTAGTTAGGGGCCAGTTACAAACTGGTTCTGGCCAGTGAGCTGTGAACAGAAGTGAGAGTTGTGTCACTTCTGGGCCAGGACATTTAAGTACCAACATGAAGCTGATTCACTTTGCTGTACAGCAGAAACTAGCACAGCATTGTAAAGCAACTATACTCCAATAAAAAATTTTTTAAAAAGTACCAACAAGAGACCCTCCAAGAATTCTCCTTTCATCTGCCATGATAACCAGCGCAATTTGAGATAGTGGCTGATCTATCATTCTGAGCCCCAGAGTGAGGGGACATGGAGGAGGGGCCCTGGTTGGCCCCTAATGAACCAGCAGGAGTGAGAAATAAACGTTGGTTGTTTTACGCCACTGAGGTTGTGGAGTTGTTTGTTACTGCAGCATAATCTAGCCATCCTGACTGATATAACCCTGACCCCATTCCTCCACTAAACCCATCATTTATGGAATGACTGAATGTAAAAACTAACTAACAAATGATTAACTAAAAGCATGAATGAATTAACTTCCTTCTCCTGGGCCCCATCCCTTCAGATCATGTCTAGGAATGACTATAAATCCACCTAGTTTGCTCTGTGTACCTTTGTAGACAGCTGAGGTCAGTCTTTCTTCAACTTTGGCGTTCATCAGAATTCTCTGAGGGCCTCATTAAAAATACAGATGCCCCGCCTTCCCCTCAGATCTGCAGAATCAATCCTTAGAGGTGGGTCTTGGCCATCTGCATTTATTATAAGTTTCCTAGGAGGTTCTGACAATGGGCCAAAGTTAGGAACGGTTGCCACTTTGGGTAGAAAATTCAGACCCCCATCAACAGGTCTGAAAGGGTGATTGTTTCTGGCATGTGGGTTTTCCAGCGTCTCTCAGTCATCCCTGCCTCAGCTCCTACCCTCAGCCCTCACCCTTGTTCCCAGGTGGCTACTTCTACCTAAGTGATCACCTTTGATTAAAGGTTCCCTTGAAAATATCAGTGACATCTCCCCTCTGGCTCTTGCATCTCTTGTCTGTAAAAAGAAGGGAGTTTATACCTAGAGGGAGGCCATCAATAGTGGTGCCTGAGAATGGAGGCAGGTACGAAGGGTGCAGAGGAGTGCCGGTAACTGATCGAGGCAGCTCTGGGGCCGTCCCACAGAAGGTGGCATTCAGACAGGGTCCTAATGAGGGTGGTGGGCATCGCCCTTCTTTGTAGCAGTGCCTTGGAACATGGTCCTGCATTTGGGCCCTCCCCACCTTATGAGTCTTGGCAGGCTGGGGAGACCCCCTTCTACCTGGGAGCCCGGAGACTTGCTTTCCCAGCTTCCCAAACATGTGGTCTTGACTTCAGCCATCAGAGGCCGATCTGGCGCTTAACACAGCAGGTAGCGTGTGAAGAAGGAAGCTTCATAATTGGGGGAGGTGGTGTCTGCCTCCAGAAGGGCCATGGCGGGGCCCCGCAGGGTGTCCGGTACCTGCGCGGGCAACATCAGAGGCACCTGATGCTGTTCTGTGCCAGCATTGGGACAGTGGCATCTCCATGGTGTGATTTGGCGGTGGCTCCTGTCCATGTCGTCTCCAAGCCTGGATCTCTGGCCCTCCCAGGGATTCTGGAAGCCACCCCATATTCTTTACTGCATACCTTTACTGATTAAACCAGCCAGAATTCATTTCTGCTGCGACTAAAGGACCTTTCTTGGATAAGTAGGTAGAGAAGAGAGAGGTTCAGGGTCCCACGCAGAGGGTACAGCTTGAGCAAAGGCCCAGAGTCTTGAAGAGCGTGGATATATTCGGAAAAGGGTTGCCAGTCCCATGGGTTGCAGAGCATGTATTTGGGGTGGAGTGGGGACCAGAAAGAGATGAGGTTGATGAAATAAGCTGGGACCTCAAAGGCTACCATTTCAGAGGCTGAATGTGACCTTGGAGTGGAGACAATGGGTTTTAAATAGGGCAGGGGCAGTATCAGATGCAAAATTGACAAAGATTGCTCTGGAACAGCACAGAGTGTGACTGGACCCGGTGAAGCTGGGGGCAGGGGGACGGATGAGGAAGCTAGAAGGGGCATCTCATGTGGTAGGTGTTGGCTAGGGCGTCCCTGCCCCTTGAGATCTGGCTAAGACTGCTCACTCCTTCCTCATCACCTCCCCCCGCCCCAACCCATTGCCTTCCTAGGCCAGGTGGGACCCCTTCCACAATTTCTGCAACTTCTCCATGGTCATCTCTGCTTGGGAGCTCCTGCCTCTGCTGTATTCATTTTAGTTAATGGATTTTCATGTGAACCTCAGCACCTTGATTCTTTGGCACAGATTGAAGTTCTGAGAGTATCAGAGGAGACACTGACATTTCAGCAACATTAAAAACAAACAAACTGCAAATTGTACTTTCAACCGCCTTGTTCTTAGAGGACTCTACATGTCCCGAGGGATTCATGGTCAGCTATTTCTCCCCACGGGTGCACCAGCCTCAGTGCAACTCCTTACCTCTTCTCTCCCCTCCCCGGTTCCGCCTACCTCTTCACTCCCACCCTCATGGTTTGCCTGTGAAATGCCAGATAATCCTGTTGGGATGCACCACAAGTCAGCCCTCTCAAGCCCTCTCTTCCAAACTCAGCTCCAGGCCCACTGTTGCACCTCCAGGCCCATGGAGGAGGCCATCCAAACATGAGGTTATCCTCTTAAAAAGCTCCACACCCCTTTGAAGATAGCAGTGTTAACAATTATTTTTCTGCCTCTGTGATAGCTTTTCACAGTTGAATTTTGCTGTCAGTAATTGTTTTATTTATTTATTTATTTACTTTATTTTTTTTTGTCTGTGCCGCGCGGCTTGCGGGATCTTAGTTCCCTGACCAGGGATCGAACTCGCACCCTCGGCAGTGAAAGCGCAAAGCCCTAACCATGGGACTGCCACGGAATTCTGAGCTGCTAATAATTGTAAACCACAAAATAGAAGAATTTTGTCTATCTCATTATATAAGTCTGGAGGAAGGCCGACAGGGCAGCTCCATGACCGTCAGGCTCCCAGGCTCCTCCGCCAGCTTGAGAGCTCTGATCGAAGGTCGCTGCCCAAGTCTCCAGGCCCGAGGGCGCCGCGGGCAGGCTGGGAAGTGTTGCTGGACCTTTGTGTTACAACCTCTGTTTAAAATTTGGTGTTCATGTTATTAAGGAAGAAGGGGCAAATGCACGTTGGGAGGAAACTAGTGTTCTGGGCCGTATCTATGAAGACCACTTACCTCAGAAGTGAACCTGAACTTTTCCCTGGACTGGGTATTGAAGGAAGCTTAAATGTTTAGTCTGTTGGTCATGGTGTACAATGGTACCAAGAGTTGTTCTCACTCCTTTAGAAGTGTCAACATTGCAACTTCAGGAAGGGCTGGGGGCCAGTCAGACCCGGGGTGTTTGAGGCCCCTCATAGGTACAGGCAGACCCTCACTCATAGGGCTTTGCTTCCCTGTGTTTTCCTGGGACTCAGCCTGGCCAGTCACCTCTCTGTAGCTGAAATAGAGTATGGGCCCAAGAGGCCTGTGGATACACCAAATAGCTCAGCTCCTGCTGCCCGTAGAGACTTTATTTCTAGAGGGATGCTAGGGCTACTGAGAAGTGCCCATCATTCTGGGGAGACAGTACAATGGCTAAGGAGCCTATGAGTGAGGACGAGGCTGCCTGCCTGCCTGAGCTCCAGGAGGCTGCCTTGGCTCCTGGCTCTGGGTACTCCTGGCCCCTCCAGGGCTTCATTGGTGGGCTGTGCTCTGAGCATCTGCTGCTGCCACGTGCAATTTGAGGGGACCACTTCCGTGATCACACTCCAAAGTTGGGGTTTCCTCTGTCCCTTAGGGGTGCTAGAGGAACGTACAGGTCCCAGTGGCTCAACCTGGAATGAAACTCAGGTCTCCTGACCCCATTTCAGTGCCTTTTTCTTCTCCTCCCTCCCTAGGAAGGCTCTGGTTGGCGGGCTCCATGTAGCAGACTGTGGGCATCATTAATGCTATTCACTGGATAGTCTCAGCTCTCTGCTTTCTAGACCCAAGGCAGGACCATGTGACTAGTTCCAACCAATGAGCCATGAGTGGAAGTGATGTCACTTCTGGCCTAGAGCCTTCAATGGCTGCTCCAGATCTCTCTTTCCATCTGCTGAGGTGACAGTGGCCAGTGATGGTGGGTGCTCCATCAGCCTGTGACCGGGAGCAGAGCCCGCAGCTGACCCCTGATGGATCTGTAGCGTGAACAAGAAATAAATCTTTGGCATTTTAAAAATTTAGGATTTTTTTTTTGTTATCACAGCCTTGCCCATCCTAACCTAACAGTGCACACCTACCATCTATTTGGTTGCCTGACATCTCAATGCCCTTTCTATTTTGGGGGTAACTTTTACCCTCTTGAGACTTGTTGGGAGGCAGAGCCTTCCTATAGATGAAAATGCCAGGTACCACTTTCCCAGCTCGCCTTGCAGCTCAGGTGCAGGCACGTGGCCAAGGCCAGAGAAGATAGTGCTACAGCGGCAATACCATGGGCTTGGCATTTGTAGCAGCTGCAGTGGGTGACGTTGTTGGGCTGGTTCCATTGCAAGAGTTTGGGCTGTGATTCGGGCTGTGTGGCCTCCCTTTTCTCTTGCCTACTCCCTAAGCCTAGTTCTCCAGCCTTCCTGTCTCACCTGTGAGCCGCTCAGTATCCTTTCGATAAATTCACATTCAACTTAAATCACCGAGTTCATTTATGTTGCTTCCCCGACTAAGAGACTTGGATGGATGCAACCAATTGAGAGGGCAGCGTGGGGCGGCACGGGAGCCAGGAGCTGGAAGGAAGGATCTGGCAAGAGGCACCTGACTTCTCTCCCCTGCACGAGCTGCTTCTCTGGGAGCAACCTTTGTCTGTCTTAGGCCAGAGCAAGCCAAAGGGTGCTGGGCGGGGGCTCTGGTCAGACTTGGTCAGCCTTTGGGCATGTGAACCTCACTTTTCTTATCTGTAAAATGGGGCTGATTATAGGACATCACTTCTAGAGTGGTTGTAAGGAATGTATTTGAAAGAGAATGTATTTGAGAGAGTTCTGGGAACCATAAAACAAAACCCCAGTGCAAGTTCATCACATTATTCTGTGTTAGCGTGCCCGAATATGTCCAGCTGGGGAATCTTGGTTGGCGTGACAGGGTTAAATGAAAACTGTTCGTCCTGATGCCACCGTCCTATCACTTACCTCTTGGGAGGTCCCAGGCCAGTCCTTACAATTTAGATCCATCTGAGAGTCTACTCAAGAGACCAGAGACCTCAGACTGGAAGCAATGAAAAGATTCCTGATGGGCTTGGTAAAGGCAGAGACGCACAGAGATGGGCAAGGATATTAGGAGTTGTTTTATTCAATCCCCTCCGTTTTCATAGTTCAGAGAGGGAGAGCCACCAACCCACAGCCACACAGCCACGCTGTGCCTGAGCTTGGGGTTGGGATGCAGATCTTTTCACTCTGACAGTGTGCCTTAATCTGGAGCTATGTTTGTGCTGTAATCCAAGGATGCAAAGTAAATTTGGGGAATATGACGACTCTCCCTCAAATGAATAACCCCCATTTCCTAGCAACCTATGGTCAACTGGTCCTTATCCCACCCTACAGAAGGATCCCTGGAGGACCCCTTCTCTTTTTTCTTTCTCAGCCCTCTAAAACACTGTATTGAGGAAGGGTGAAAAATTGCTGAATCGATCTTTTTCAATTAGCATGGCATCTGAATCAAAGAAATTTGGAAGAAGAGAACTTTCTCATCCGAGTGGCTGCCAACACCCCCGCCCCAGCTGAAGTGCTCCCTTGTTCTCGCCTGCTCTGCCCCAGATCCGTGGGCCACTCTCCGAATCGTTGGCAATTTTCTCTGCACTGTCCTGACAACCTCAGGCCATGAAAATTAAAAAACTAGTTACCGAATCTCGCTCCTAACGGCTTTGTCCTTGTCAGCGATTCGACAGAGAAATCTGGAAGAGGGAGCCTCCTTAGGCCTGCAGTGGGCTGAAATGCCACCAGAATGACAATGGGCTTTGCCGTGGGAGGAGGGGAGAATGTGCAGTGTGCCAGGAGTGAATGAATGAATGAAAGGGAGAGAGAGAGAGAGAGAGAGAGAGAGAGAGACAGGGTGAGCGCACAAACTTTGGGCTTCAAATTAAATTCCAGTGTCTCAGCAGAGGTCCTGGTGTCTGTACTCCAGGACCTTCTGCCAAATGCTGAGCAGGGCACTTTTCCCCACGCCATTACCCTCTGGTCCTCCTCCAGGGTACAGAGCTCTGGGCTGGAGAGGGGGGCAGTCAGAATTTGGTGAGGAAATGGCTCCAAAGTGGGGAAAGCCCTGGGAGGCCGGCCCACCTAGTCAGCTTGCTATCTGCCCAAGCTTCCCCCACCACCTCAAGGGTCTCCCCTGATTTCAGACATTAGTACTCACTCCACATACTATCACCGCCCCCCTCACCACCCTGCTGAAGGAATTTTAAGAAATCCTCAAAAACTGGAGGAATTTTAATTACCCTTGATTAAGAAAAAACTTTCTAGAAGACCACTGTGATGGGTGACTCACTGCGACATGGGTGTCCCTGAGCTGCAGGAGGGTGGGGCTCAGCCTCGTGGCTCTGTGTCCCCAGCCCTTGGCTTTGGGACCCACACAGAGCAAAGGCCTGGCAGGTGCTTGTTGGGTGAAGGAGTAGGAACAGCTTCATTCAGAGAGTTCTTGTTCCTGCCTCATCCCCCCGGGGCGTGGACTTGCAGACTGACGTGGGGATTTGCAGGGAAGCAGGAGAGAGAGGTATCAAAGCACTGGGTCCTCAGGGCCAGGCCGAGCGAGGTCTGTGACTTCATAGCCAAGAGACCTTGAACAAGTTGCTTAACATCCTCAAGCGTGTCTCCTTATCTCTGACATGGGAATCACCATGGTGTCCATGCAGAGGGAGGCTGTGAATTAAACAAAGGCCTGCAGGTCTGCTTGCTGTATAGTCAGTGCTCAGTAAGAAGAAAAACTTAACCAGGCCTAGACCCAGAGCCCCTCCCGAGATAGGGAGACTCTTCTCAAGGGCTTCTGCCTCATCATCCACGGATCTTGGGATTAGTCTCATTACTGGACAGGCCTGGCATCGAAGGGACCCCGGGAAGCTGGGCTGGTTCTCGCTGTTTAACTGAGCACGTGCATTCACTCAGTCTCTCATTCGTTCATAAAAGTATCAGTATTTATTGAGCACCTTCTACATGCTGCCTTGTGCTGGGGTTTGGGCTAAAAGAGTAAGTGAAAGGTGGCCTGATCTCAGTTCTTGAAGCTAACAAGAAACAAACAAGCAAAGTCAAGATCAGAATCATTTGGGGTCCAGATCAGTAGGTGGTCAGGGAAAGCTTCTCTTGCGGGGCAGTATTTGAACCGAGATCTAAATAACAAGGAGCGGCCATGCTCCGGCCGGAGGGAAGAGGGACCTGGGAAGGAAGCAATAGTTCAAAGGCTTGGAGGTGGGGACAGGACTGGTTAGGGGGCACGTGTGGCCAAGGTTGATGGAGCGGCGGGGTGGGGGTAGCAGATGGTTTCTGGGAAGCCCTGGGAGAGCTCATTTCATAGGAAGGCTGCCCGGAGGACTGGGGCTGGGCCCAGAGTCCAGAACACGTACTGAGGGTGGAGTGCTTTCACCAATGTCTCCCTGGAGGCCTGCTCTGGCCCCTCTTTGCCCTACACCTGCTGTGACTCTGCATTAAAGGACAGATCGTTCAGAAGAGAGGTGTAGTTCCGCCATTATTATGTGTGGCCCACTTTCACACAGTGCATGTCTCCCTGACCGTGGGGGTCGCACCTGGGTGGAGGGGGTGAATACGCTCTCCTGTCTGCCACCAGGCTCTCCTGCTGCTCTTAGCGTGTGGAGCACACACTGGTGCTGGCTGCCAGGGGTGCAGGTAGTCCTGCTGGAATCGGAGATACCCTTCCCCAGCTGGGTCCTGATTGGGGCAGTGGTCAAGCAAGCTCCACGGTGGGCCCATCCTCCAGGCCCCCAACCTGAGATCACTCCCATGACCAAGCCCTCCTTGGTCCCAGCTGTGCAAACAGAGGACCTGCAGCCACCCTGGATGTTGGATCTGGGGTCCCAACACACGTTGGCGTGACCAGCCAATTCACAAAGGGCTGCCTGCTTGGGGTCAGGCACCAAGAGACATTTAACCCAGCACCATTCATTCATTCATTCAGTAAATGTTTGTTAAGTACCTACCGTGTGCAATGCATTGTATTAGTGCCATGTTATATACTATACATGGGGAACTGTGTGGTGACCAAAATACAAATGATTCTGGTTTTCACAGACATCAGTATTTTTAAGGGGGTGAAGACACACGAAACAAGGAAACCTACAAATACGTAATTCTGAACACAGTAAGTGAGAGAAAACACAAGACATACAGCATATGTTACAGTTCGGTCAAAACTGATCTAATGGTCCAGGTATGAAGGCTTAGGTAAGGTGCCAGCCACATATAAATACCCAGAATGCCCGTATCATCTGTGAAGTTCATTACTAATAATACTGCCAGCATGAATAAATATGAAAACCATGTTGTTGAGGAAGTCTGAAATGTGGCCAGTATTGAGATTAGCCGGCGAATCCTGATGTTAACGAAAGTGGTTAAATTTGACAGTCACTGACTGTGTGTGTAAACTCAGAGATGGGAACAGGTGAGAGGTTTGTGGAGCATCTCCTGTGTCAGGCTCTGTGGGGGGCACTGGGGGTCCCCAGGATGTTAAATGTTAGCTAGAAGTAAAGTGCCCCTGCCTGCCCGCCCCTTGGAGCACCTCACAGGGCCTGCCCGCGCCGTGCCACGTGAGGCATGGCCAGGCTGCAAATTCCCGCTTGGCTGTTTTGTTTTGCTTCAAGATTTGACCTTGTTGCCAGATTTCTGTCGAGATTAACCCGACAGAGTTCCGAATGTACTTCATTCTATGGCGGGTTAGGTTTCCACAGTCGATGAAGTCAGTTATGCCTTACATCTCCGTGAAGCAGGCGCAGAAGGGGAGGTTTGCATGGCAGAAAAATCTCTTTTTAGATTGGGCAGAATAGAATTCATGCTTGAGAGTCGTGCTATTTCTGTCTCTAGTCTCATTTTGTACCCATTTCTGTTTGAAGCTGTGTCCTATTCCAGTGCAAAACCCTCTTCCTCCTCCTCCCCCCACTCATCTCCTTCCCCCTCCCCCCACTCATCTCTTCCTCCCCCCACTCATCTCCTCCTCCCCCCACTCATCTCCTCCCCCTCTTCCCCCTCCTCCTCCCCCTCATCTCCTCCCCCTCCTCCTCCTGCCACTCATCTCCTCCTCCTCCCCCACTCATCTCCTCCTCCCCCCACTTATCTCCTCCTCCCCCCACTCATCTCCTTCTCCTCCTCCTCCCCCCACTTATCTCCTCCTCCCCCCACTCATCTCCTCCTCCTCCTCCCCCCACTCATCTCCTCCTCCCCCCACTTATCTCCTCCTCCCCCCACTCATCTCCTCCCACTCCTCCTCCTCCTTTTCCTCCTCTTCTTCCTCCCTCCTCATCTTCTCTCCCCTCCTCCCCCTTATCTTTCTCCCCTTCCTCCACCTCTTCTCCCATACCCCCTTCTGCCTCTCTTCCCTCTCCTCCTTTTAAAATCAATCCACATTTATTTGGCTTTGATTTGGGGTATAGTAGCAATTAGGAGATTTAGTGTTAGAGGAAAATCAGATAACTGTGGAGCTGCTGACCTAATTTATAGGAGTTCCTCTGTTTTTCTCTGTAAAATGGGAATGGTTCAATACCACATGTATTTGCGCATATATTTGTTTATGCCAGTCTTCTGGGTTCTGTGAGGAATAAAAAAAGGAATTAATAGGACAATATCCTCCTTCTTAATAACTTCCTATCTCAATGGGAACCTCCTATCTGATGGGGACGCTCTGTCTCAGGACACTCGAGACAGATCACAGTATGTACATAATTGAAAGACAGAGCGAGAGGCACAGACATGAGATGCTAGCAGAGATTGGGGTCACTGTGGGCTGGAGGAAGGCTCTGTAGACAATGTGGTGCTTAAACTGAGTCCTGAAGTTGGAAGGGTCTGGAATTGGAGGGCTAGGCACTCCTGATTCTGGTGGAAGGAACAGGTATGGTCATAGAACCAACTTGTCTGTCCCTAGACTCCCTGTTCCTACACTGCGGGGACCTGCCTTCTTGTTTTCCTACCTGTCTCCCCTGCACTGCAGTCCCCTACCCCCAAATCTTTTTGGTATCAGGCTTTCCTCTCCTCTTTCCTCTCACTGACAGTGACCAGCACTGTCAGCTGTGCCCATTGTCCGGGAGAGGTTTCCCTCGGCTCTCCCTGGAGAACCAGACGTCCTAGTACAGCGGGAGCAATGAACGTGGCAGGAAGGGCTTGGGCTCTGAGCTCACGCTGACTTGAGTCTGGATCCTGCTCTGACTGTGGACCTAGGCAAGCCAGTTGACAAGTTGAGCCCCCCAATCCTCTCCTCTAACCTGAGGGTGATAATTCCCACCTCGCAAAGCTGTTTACAGGAGGAAATAAGATAATGCATGGGTCTGGTGCAGGTGAAGACTCTCCCAAAATACTAGTTCCAACTTTTCCCCAGTTCATTTCAGCTAAGCGTGATGGATGGCAAAGAGAACCAGCCAGGGCCCCACAGCGAAAGCCCTCACACCATGGAGCTGATCACACTGGCCTTGGTTCCTGGTTCCTGGGTCAAGGAGAGGTATCTTTTGGATGAGTGACTTATCCACTGGGAGGTGCACTTTCCTCATCTGTCAAACAGAGGTATCCAGACTCCCCCCAGGGCCGTGCTCAGCGTGAAACTAGACAATACTGGTGAAGAGTTGCACCCGGGGGCTGGAGTATAGAAAGTGCTAGCTATGGTGACCGCGGCTGATCCAAGGCCACAGAAACGGTACCCTCCGTGGCATCGGGCAGAATTTTTGTACCAACCTTAGAAAGATGATGAAACGAGTGGGAAATGGCATCAGGTCTTTGCACGGAGCGGCTCACCGTCTCTAATAACAGTATCTGCAGGCCGGAAGCATGTTTGGAAATAGGACTCGGGAGCCCGGATGTAACTGATTTGCTTGTGTTGCCCTTTGGAGCTCATGCACACATCCTGCCCTCCTCAGAATTCACACAATCCCAAGAGCTCATCATATCTGGAGAACAGAGTAACCAAACCTGAGGCAGCTCGCATTCTAGGGCGCTTTGTTCACTGACCTTAAAAACAAACCCAGCACACTGACAACAACCCGCCAGCCTGCTTCAGGCGGGGCAGGGCCCAGGGACTGGAGAGTTCTCCTCACCTGCTGATCAGAGTGACAGCAGCAGAGATCAAAGTTCAAGGCACTGATTATCTTTCTGGTTCGGGGTGCCCGGCGGGACTGAAGGGGCTCGGATCCCAGAGAGGGTGGTTGGGTCGAACTGAAAAAGGAAGGCGGCTCAGCTGATACAAAGCCAACCCCACTGAAGTTTTTTTAATGAGGGCCCTGAGTGCCCTGGGCCTTCTCTGCGACTCGCCTGGAGGGCCTGGCTCAGTTATTTTCAGACTTCTCAGGTCCGTGGAGGTTTGGCAGGCATGAGGAACAGAACAGAGGGACCCAACTGGAATAAGTCCCCAGGAATAGAACTGCTTGCAGGAAAATCAAAGTAATAAATATCTGGACATATTTTCACGCTTCTAGACCGGCTTAAAATGCATCGTGTTACCGGAGCCTGCCCTTATTATGGGAAAGTGGGCCATGAAACTGATAAGAGCAAGAAGGTGCTCACCCCCACTCCCTTAATGATATTTGACAGCGATAATTATTATGATGATAACAACAGAAGCAGCTCACACTGATTGAGTCCTTCCTATGTGCCAGGCAGTTTTCTAGGCGCTTGACGTACATTAATGCATTTAATCCTCACCACAACTCTATGAGGTAGGGTGCTGATATCGATTTTACAGAGGGGGAAACAGGAGGCTCGAAGAGCAAGTGCAAGAACCAAGAGATAATATTCTTAGACCATGTGGTCCCAGCCATCAAAGAGCCTGCAGTCCAGTGATGGGTCATTAGGTTCGAGGAGTGGATAAATGAATCGATCAGTAGCTGTAGGCAGACCATGATGCATGACGTGAACGCAAATAAGAGGTGCAGACAATTAGAAAGGAGAGGTTGTCTGAGCCTGAAAAGACTGGTAGGATTCCAACAGTTGATCAAGATGGAAGGGGGCAGGGACTTCTGGTGGAGGTCACTGCTCAGGAAAAGCCCGAAGCAAGTCTGGATGAAAGGATCCTAGTGTGGCCGGACTTAGGATTCATGGAAGGCAGGGCTAGGAAAGGGACATGGAGCTGGATTGGGAGGCCTTGAATGCCGAGTGGAAGGGACTAGGTCTTTTTTGGTCAACTGTAGGGAGCAGCTGAAGTTTGGAGCACTGGAGGCCCAGGACACTGCTTAGGGAAGGAAATAGAAAGAACAAAAGTGACCTTTGGAGTCAGGCAGTCGGCTTTAATCTTGATCTTCCTCACATATTTGCTCTGTTGTCCTTGAGGAAGTTACCCAACTTCTCCAAGCAAAGCGGATACTTAGCTGCATTTCAGAGGTTTTTGGAGACCATTAGATATGATAATGTATGTAAAGTGTAAGGTGTATAGTAGGTGTTCCATGGTGGTGGCCAATATTATTAATAATATGAACTCTCTTGTTTATTTTCTTTATGGTGCCTGTTTCCAAAAGCAGGTCTGCAGACTGCTAGGGATTCCCCCAGACTCTTTTAGCAGGTTCTTGAGGTTAAAACTGTTTTCATCATAACTCTGGGACATTGTTTGCATTTTTCATCCTGTTGCTATCTGGACTGGTGGTGAGTAAAACTGCTGGCATCTTAGTACACACCAAGGAAGCAGCACCAAAGTGTACAAGGAATCGTTGTGTCCTTCACTATCACACATATACCAGTTTCACTTAAGAATGTTCTAAATGAAGCAGTAAAATGATTAACTTTAGAAATCTCCTCCCTTGAGTACCTGTCTTTTTAATGATCTGTGTTTAAAAAAAAAATAAAAAGGACAGCTACATAGAAAGCACTTCTGCCGCATACCAAAGCACACTGGTTGCTGAAGGTAAGGTCAAGAAAAACATGTGTAATTGAATTGTCCACTGGATTGGTCACTTTTTTAATGGTACACCATTTTTACTTGAAAGAACAGCTGACACACCAGGGTTTTCAAATTTGGGCAGATATTTTCTCAAAAATGAACAAAGTGAGCCTGTCACTTTAACGAAAGCAACAGGCAGTATTTGTCACCAGTGATAAAATTCAAGCTGTTCAGTGAAAATTAGAAGTTTGGAAAACTTTATCTGCCACTCTGAGCTTGACATCTTCTCGTGAAACAGCCTCTGATGAGAACTATGGTGATACTAATGAATTTGAATTTTTTTTTTTTTTTTTTGGGGTACGCGGGCCTCTCACTGTTGTGGCCTCTCCCGTTGCGGAGCACAGGCTCCGGACGCGCAGGCTCAGCGGCCATGGCTCACGGGCCCAGCCGCTCCGCGGCACGTGGGATCCTCCCGGACCGGGGCACGAACCCGTGTCCCCTGCATCGGCAGGTGGACTCTCAACCACTGCGCCACCAGGGAAGCCCCAAGACCAAAGATTTTTGAGAGATGCTGCCTCATGGCCTGGCACATAGTAGGTGTTCATTAAATAGGTGTGGAGTCCAGACCTTTGGGGGTGATGGCAGGCCAGGCTGCCTGGTCCCCATGTCACTCTGTTTCTCTGTTCTTTGAAGGACAGTGTCTAGACTGCCTGGTCCTCCCTCCTGTGACTCTAAGCAGGGGCTGGACGTGGTGACCTGGGAGCTCCCTCAAACCAAGTTCTGCTGCCCAGTTTATGCTAAGTAGGATTACCCATGAGCCCTCACATCCACATCCCAACTCGCCTCTGCAGACTGCAGGTTCTAATTCCATTTGTTTTCGGCCTTTATAGCTGGGTTTAGGCCAGATTGGGAAGCCTGCAGAGTTGCTGAGACAGTAATTTGCAACTAAATGTAAGACATGTTAGGGGTCAGGCCTGAGGCAGACGTAGGCTATTTTTAAAGATGGGCCACTTAAGAAGAGTAAAGGTGGACCACTTAGCACTAGGGCCTTCCTCGGCCTGGCTTGGGATATTGCCTCTGCAGGAGGGGAAATGCTGATTCCGCTCTCCTTGCTCAAAGGCAGGAAGAGGTGGGGGAGTGGTGACTGTTCCCTGACACCCAGCCATCCAATCTCCTCTCTCCTTTTCTCCTTCTCTGGGCTGCTCCCCATGGGCCTGAAAGAGCGCATCTTCCCCAGTGGCCTGAGCAGCTGCCTGTCATCAGAGTCAAGGCCACGATCCACTTGATGGGATCAAGTGGATCCCAATGGGGCCTGGGAACAAAGCTAATTAGCTAATGTACTAAGACATATAAATAAAGAAATCCAGCCACCTCCAAGGTTGGCTTGTGGAGGTTGAGGTGACCCTGGGGCTTCCGTGCCGCCAGGGCCCTTGGAGAAGGTCGGATGCACCCGTGCTCCCTCTGCTTGGGTCTTCTTGGGGTGGAACTGCTGGGGAGACAGGGCTGGTTGCAACGGTGGTTGGGGACAAATGCTTTTGGACGGCGTCTTAGGTGGAGTTTCTCAGGCAACAGACTCTGAGAGAGAGGGGCTTTGGGGGAGCAGGCTTGGGAACCACACCTGTGAGGGAGGGAGTGGAGCGAGGCTAGCCAGAGAAGGTGGGCTGGGGTGCAGCTGCAACAGAGGCCTCAGCCCATCCCCCGGGGAGCTTTGGTGGCCCCGCAGAGTTGTTCTGAATTGAATCAAGGGGTTTCAGTTTTGTTCCCCCATAATGGTCAGTCCCTGCTTGTCGGCTGCCCCCAGGGGGAATGACTAGAACCGACATCCACGCAGTTCTCTGTGGTCTAGTGCAGTTCCCAGTGAAGGACTCAGTGAGGGCCACCAGCAGCCGCCAGCGCTGGAAGCCAGAGGGACGAGTGCCTGGGTCCTGATGGGCCACCTGGGCAGTGTACCATGGCACAGCCCACAGAGGCAATCGGAGGCCATTTGAGGATGGCAGGGAGCTGGAAACAGCAAGTTTCATTTAAAAATAAGCATTGCTTCAAAGGAACCACAGAAGATACTCAATACATATCTGTTGAATGGCTGGATGAAAGAATGAATCGAAAAATGAAATTGTATATGGGAATCCAACATGTACAAAGGATAAGGATTGCTCTTGGGCAGGTATTTAACCTTTCTGTGCTTCCAATTTCTCATCCATAAAATGGGACTAGTAATGGCACCATCGTCATCTATGTTTGTGAGAGGATGAAGTAACTTAATATGTGTAAATGCTTAGAACAGTGCCTGGTGCATGATAAAAGCTACATAAATGTTCACTCTGATGGTGGTTGTTACTACCATCGCGAGGGCTGTGGTTATTGCTGTTATGCAAAGCGCTCACCCATCGCGGCAGGCCCCAGGTACAGCCATGGAGCTCGAGGTCTCCAGCGAGCATAGTTACAAACCAACAGCTGCCGGGAATGGTGGAGACACGTGTATGGTTGGGGTTTGGCTCAGATTTTGGTTAGGAGTTTCCCCAAGTGTTGGGGACACTAGTAGTATCTAGGGTTCCTGTAGTGGGGGACGCAGACACAGCATCAGAGAGAGCATCTCTCAGCCCTGATTATATCAAGAAGCTCTCAGGCTGGTGCTGGGGTGTCCCTAACGCCTCCCTAACAGTAGCTCTTCTCTCTTTTTAACGACAACGAGAGAGCAGGCTGCAGACTTAGCAGCTCCCCGAGTTGCAGAACCTGGCTGGGTTTCAGGAACGTTATCTTGTTTTCAGCGTTCTTATTTTTGTGATGATCATCTATCTATAGCAAGTGAAACCTATTTTCCAATTGCTGCGATGAGAGAAAGATTCTTCTTAACATACATTTTATAAAATAGCAATCGGTGAGTTGATTTCAGGAGAAATGTGACATAACTAAGAGCCCAGGTCCCACATGGGTATGGCAAGCATGCAAAGGGTTTCCACGAGTAACTGAAGTTTGAGAAGCCCTGGGTTTAGGGAAACAGACAGGAAGTGAGAGGGAGGCAGACTTGGCGGGACTGGAACCTGCTTCTATCGCTTTGCACACAGAGAATGCCCCTGCCTTCTCACCTCTGTGCGGCTTGGATCCACACCTTTCCCATCCTGGCTCCAGGGCCAGTTCCTTCACCAGATTTTCCCTGGTTCCATCCCAGGTGACAGTTACCTCTCTCCCTGCTCTATCCCCATAGCACCTAGGAGGCAGTGAGGCTCTTCTGTTCTGTTAGACTAGTGCACCCCCAATTCCAGTCATTTGCAGTGAGCACAGCACAGAGCATGCAGCAGGTGCTCAATGAATGTTCACTCTGAATCTGCATCTTACTCAACCATGGCCAGATGATAAGCATGTGCACTGCTCCAGGTAAATGGAACCCATGGCAAAGTACAGCTGCCCGTTGCATGGGCATCCTGTGGTTGAAGACTTCGCAGTGATTGCACATAGCTCAAGCTGAACTCGGTGGGAAGTGGGCCTGAGGGCTGGGCGGTGAAGGCCAGAGGTGGGCAGCCACTATCCCTGTTTCTGTGAGGTGCCGCGGGCAGCTAAGGGCCATGGGAGTTCATCAGAACTGATGTCTGTGGCAGCTCTTGTCCTGTCCCCAGGAGCCATCTGCTCTTATCAGAGCCACTCATCCTCCTTCCCCCTCCTCAGGACACTGCCGTGTCCTCCTCCCATCGTAGATGACTGGTGCTCTGCCCTGGTGGTGGTAGCTGCTCATTAGGAGGGGACAGGAGCTCCCTTCTCTCAACGCCATGATTACCTTTCTCCTGTTCCCATCTGGGGAGAGATAGTGTGGCCTGGTAGGAAGCTCCGCAGGGTACCCTGATGCCATGCAGACTGGGTTTTGAACCCTAGCTCCTCCATTGATGGCCTTGTGACCTTGGCCAAGTGACCTCCCTCTTGGAGTCTCAGGTTCTCCATCCTGATCCCTGCCCTCCAGGTTGTACCAACGGGACCAGCATAGCGATGGGTGTGTGGCAAGAGCTCCTGCTTGACAAAGCTTGGGTTCCTTCGCCTGCTGTGCTCCAAGGTTGCAGTGGGGTGGGGGGGTGGCACGGCTTGGGAGGAAAATGCTAAAGGGGAGGTGCCCCTGCCTCCACCCTTTGGCTGCAAATGAAGAGTTTGATTTCCTCTTAAAATGGAAAATCCAGAATTTGTAATCCTCAAATTTTAGTGAACGTAAGCACCATCTGAGGATGCTTGCTAAAATGCAGATTCCTGAGTGCTGCCTCCCGAGAGTCTGGGTGGGGCTGGAGAAGGCACTTTAAATAGTCCCCTCAGGGGTCTACGGCAGGTGGTTCCTGGGAACATCTCCGAGAGCCCTGCCCTAGGTCACAGGGCTGGGCCGTCTAGTCCGGAGGCCACAGCTGGGGGACCACCCCTCGAAACTGAGAGAGTTTTCCATTTCTATTCAGCTTTCTTGTTCTTTGGGAAAGTGTGGAGCATTGGCAATCCTGGGCCTGCCGTTCTACACGACAGGGGGCCAGAGCTGAGTTGCTCCTGCCCCCTTCAAACGGGGCTGCCGTTGCTATTTAAAGTCCTGGCCTAAACTCCGGGGTCATTGGCATTTGCGGCCTCTCGCTGGTCCAGTCCCCTCAACCCACAGACCAGGAAACTGAAGTCCAGAGCGAAAATAGCTCAGGCGTGGAGAGCCAGGTTTGGTGAGGCTGCAGGAAGCAAAGGCCAAGACGGGAACGTGAGGAGAGAGAGTCCTCACGACGTTACTCAACTTCTGGATCCAGCTTGTTTCATGAGTTAAAAGTACCCACCCCGCCTAGGGTCGCCAGATAAAACACAGGTTGGCCAGTTAAATTCGAATTTCAGATAAACAAGGACTCTTTTTTTCTATAAGTATGCCCCATGACATATTTGAGACCTATCTATACTAAAAGTTATCAGTTGTTTATCTGAAATTCAGATTTAACTGAGCATCCTGTATTTCTGTATTTTTGTTTGCTAAATCTGGAACCCCAACCTCACGCCTCTTTTGGGCTGAAGCCAGTCTGGTTGGGTTTCTGAGTCTTACAACTAAAGGGATCCCAGTGGAAGCAGGCAGTTGAGAAATGACTCCACTTGCCTGGCATCACAAGGCCAGCAAGTCACAGTGGCTGGATTGGAACTCAAGTCTGTGACTCAGGAACCTGTGATTACTCCTCCGAGAGGCTGGGGTGTGGTGGAGAACAGATGATCTGGAAGCTCATGTGACAGAACTGGGCTTGAACAGAACATGGGGCAGGGAGGAGGGCGAAGAGAGAAGGAGATAGGGACTTGTACCTTTGCTGACTGACAGATGACAGTAGTTTTTATTATTATTTGCTAATTTGCTCACTAAATATTTATCAAGTACCTATCAGGGACAAGGCACTGTGCTTGTTTCTCTGATATCTGAAATGGGCTGCTACTATCATTGTTTATCTTTTGCACTGTACAGGATGGGAGAGCGATGCTCAGTGAGGCCACAGGACTGGGAACTGAGGGAACTGGGGTTTTTTCAGGCCTACTGAGCTCCACGCCCCACCCTGCCAGCCCACATGGAGGCTAGTCTGCTCTGCCACTTGCTGCATGTTCAAACCTGACTCCCCATCCCCTGCCTGGGCAAAGCAATGCAAGTTGAAATTGCTAGTAAAGGCTCAGGCGGCACCCGCCCTTGGCAGGTACATCTATTGTGAAATATCTGATGTTTAATCCTGACAGCCTGTGTCCCACACCTGGCCACAGCCCTCCTTGCACACCCCTAGTATGGGTGCCCAGCTGTGTCTCCTTTCTGGGTTGTGGGATGGAGGCTGCTGGGGGAGGGGGATAGGAGCTCTGGGCCTCAGCAATGCTGGAAGTTGGATCCAGGCCTCTGGTGCCATGGTGACGGTTACTATAGAAACACTCGGGCTGCACTCAGCACTCCTACCGGGATCTGTGGGGGGTTTTCATAGACTGGAGTTGATAGAGAGGGGGGACTCAGTAGTGGTTAGTCTTCCTTCCACAGTGAGGGCCAGGTCTGTTATTGGGGCTGCCCCACCTGTGTCCCCTTCTTCCTCTCCTTCCACTTCCCCTCCCATCCCGTCCCGTTACCCCGAACAGTCTGCGGTCCAAAGGTGGCTTTGGCTGTGGCACTCTCAGCCTGGAGGACCCAGGCTTCTTCCCTTGGCTAATTCCTACTCATCCTCCAAGCCTCGTCCTGATATTCTCTTTCATTCAGCAAATATTTATTGAGTGTCTACCAAGTACAGGACACTGTTCTGGCCACTGGGGACCAAGACAGACAAGGGCCCTGCTCTCATGGAGCTGCCAGTCTCGGTGGAGAAACAGGCATGAAGGAAGCACCCAAGAAAGGGCACAAGAATACATTCTGACGGTGCCATGGAGAGAGCGAGGAGGGCGATGAGGCAGACAGTACGGGGCTGTAGGGATTAGGGGTCAGGGAAGGTGTGTCTAAGGAGTGACATCTGTCCTCTCTGCACCCTCCAGCTATCTCACCTGCATAGTCTGGTCTCTGAATCACAGCACTGATGACGCTATAATGTCACTGCCTGGCTCCCACCCTAAACTGCTTCCTCCTTGAAGGCAGGAGCAAGGTGTCATTTGTCTCTGTGTCCCCAAGGTCTGGTGCATAACAGGGGCTTGATAGAGCACACACACGTACCAGCTGTGACCCAGGGGTCAGGCAGTGTCACAGATGGCCTCTCATGTCCTCTTCATGTTGAGTCCAGGACATACGTATAATTTGATTATTTCCTATCACTTTAGAGATAGTGGAACCAAGCTCAGCTAGGTTAGGAAACTAGCTTCACACCCCGCCTAGTCCACAGAAGGCCTGAGAGTCAAACCCAGTCCGCCCTCTCTGTGCTCCTTTTATGTAATGTGGTAACAGCTTTATGGAGATATAATTCACATATCGTACAATCCACCCTTTTACTTTTTTGGCGGTACGCGGGCCTCTCACTAATGTGGCCTCTCCCGTTGCGGAGCACAGGCTCCGGACGCGCAGGCCCAGCGGCCGTGGCTCACGGGCCCAGCCGCTCCGTGGCGTGTGGGATCTTCCCGGACCGGGGCACGAACCCGCGTCCCCTGCATCGGCAGGCGGACTCTCAACCACTGCACCACCAGGGAAGCCCCAATCCACCCTTTTAAAGCGTAAAATTTAATGGCTTTCAGTGTATTCACAGAGTTGTGAAAACATCAGAACAATCAGTTTTAGAACATTTCAATTGCAGCCCCCCAGATAACCAAATTCCTCCAGCCAGGGCCCCCAACCTGAGCCTCGCGGGAGGACTTGAAGTTCAGAAGTTGGCTGCAGTTGTAAATTTAGAGCTGAGGGGTTCTGCGTGGGATGGCTGCCTCTCTCTTGGCATAGCAATAATGAGCTTTTGCTTGTTGGCATTTTAAGTGTATATGCTTGGCTTCTCTGAATTAAGACACTGATTCTCTACTGAAAATTTCAAAACAACCTACAGACAAATAAGTTGAATTCCAGGAGAGCCTTCAGAAGGCTTTCCTCGCTGGGACATGGCGGGTGCTATCCCTGCAGTGGCTCAGAATGTCCGGAATTCACCAGACTCTGCACTTTTAAAGCCCGAAGCTTTCTGGAAGCCTGACTTTGTGGCATGTGCTGACGTAGAAGGGACTGCAGCCAGGAGGAACCGGGGACTCTTTGAACCCCAGGACCACTCTGCCCCCACTCTTCGTGAAGGGCCCATGGTGACCAGTTTAACCCATATGTCCAGATCACTTAGCCCCAGAACCAGTGAGTGGAGTAGGCAATGGATTTATCCTTTCCTCAGTGCCAGGGGAGGCTCCATTGCCCCAAATTTTCACATCCTTCCCCCCTCCCTCCTTCAACTAACCACAGGTGCCTGAAATTCACCTCTGAAGATGTATTTATTAAACTATTGAATGGGAGCGGTTTAACTTTTTCCCCAGCTTGGTGCATGAAAGAGGTCACGTGTCATTTTACCATGCACACCATAGCCCCCAGTTGCCCAGTTTAGTAGAAGGTTTAGAATCTCTCTCCTGGCTCCATCTCTCCCTCCCTTGGAATCGTGCAAGAGATTCAAGTTCTTCATTGGTCTCCAGGGGTCAGGCTGCAGTCAAAGATGGGTGACGCGAGCTCTGGAGAACCTTACCAGTTCTTGCATCCTTTTCCTCATGGCCAGCTCTGCATTTACTGTCCCTGCTCGATTACCGGAACCAAACCTGGCCAGTTGAAGCAGGAAAGGATTTCTTAAAGGTTGCTTGTTGACTAGCTTCCAGAGTCTTTCCAAGGGCCAGAGACCCAGGCTTGGAGGTCGCTCAGCTAGGAACAACTTCCAAAACCACACGACTCTTCCTCCACTGGGTACAGGCACTGCCACTGGCACCACCAGCACTAGCAGGGCTGGACCCCGCATCTGGGCCTGATGTTGCCACTGGAAACCGGATTCAGCTCGTGGCTGCCATGCTCTCCATACAGTCCCTGCTTCCCTGTGTCATTAGTGCCCACGCTGTCCTGAGAGGGCATGTCTGATAGGAGAAGCCTAGCTCACGGGCCATCTCGCTAGCTACACGGGAGGCTGGGAAGTGAATTTCAGCTTTTGTAGCGGGGGGTGGTCTCTGCCCGCCGGCTAGACTCATGGGGTGGCGAATTCTCCCTCAAATGAGCCACGCAAATGAATGCTCCGTTACCAGTGGCTTCTGTGCAGATTCGTCCATCTCCACCCTGCACCTGTGTTCCATGGGATTTGAAGAGGGACAGCCATTGGCCCCTCCTTCCCCCTTCCCCCAGGACCATGAGTGTCTGCCTGGCATTTCTATAACTGAGAGGAGCCACACGTGACTGCACAGAATAAAGAAGCCTACTTCAAGGTGACCATAAAACCCACATGGACCCAAGTGGGAGGAGCTGTTCCCCAAAGGAAATCAGGGTACCGTTTCCAAAAGCCGGGATGCTGGGCAGGAAAAACGACACACATTCACCACAGCTGAGGAATCCTGTGGCAAATCAGTTAGGAAACAAAAGTAACACATTAGAGAAGACACAGAGGGGTCTCAGCGAGTACCAGTGTCTTCAGTGGAATGATCTGGAATGTGCATGGCTCTCAGCCTAACACCCTGTTGGCCCCTCAGGATTCCCTTTCCTCTCCTCTTTGTCCTTCAGAGGAGGCCTTTCCCCATTCCACCCTACCTGTTCCGGAGAGGCTGTGAGGCCCTCATGTGGGTATCCATCCCTGACAGGCGGTGCGCTCTGGGCTTAGAGGTCGGGCTTTGGATTTGAGCAGATCTGGGTTCTGCTTGGACTCTGCTCCTTTCTTTTTTTAAAAAAATTTTCGGCCACACTGTGCGGCATGCGGGATCCTAGTTCCCCGACCAGGGATCGAACCCGCGCCTCCTGCAGTGGAAGCACGGAGTCCCAACCTTTGGACCGCCAGGGAAGTCCCAGACTCTGCTCCTTTTTTGTAAATTGGGTAGCTTTACCTTTCTCAGCCTCGGTTTCTTCACCTCTAGCATAAATAAAATGATAGTATTTATGTCCTAGGATGGTTTTGAACTTTAAATGAGATTGTTCAAGTAAAGTATGTAACAGCGCATGGCACAATAACTTGATAAAAGGCAGTCGTTTAATATTACTGATGGCAGCATAAATAATCATTATTATCATTTAAGAGTTGGGGCAAGTTATTCACCACCTCTGAGCCTCAGTTTCCCCCACAGTAAAGGGTGTGAAAATATGGGTCCCCTATTGCTTGAACCATGTTTAGTGCAGAACAGTGGTCCAGGAAATGTTCATTATTCAGTGACATCATAACGAAGCTTTCCCACAAATGTTTGTGGAATGAGGGTAGGGATTTTTATAAAGGGAGACTGGTGCTTGTAGCCGTTCAGGCAGGGTGAGGTGGAAGGGATGCGCGATTACAGACTCTGTGGGCAAAGCATCTTGGGCCAGAGGGACCCCAGGGGCACTGTGTAGGCCTTGATCAGTTTAGCACTTCCTAGGATTTTGATGTCCTCTTTCCATTCTTTCACGACTCAGGCATCCAAGGTCACCTCGTTACGGTTCTGTGTGAAGACAGCACCCCAAAGGGGCCATCGATTTGGAACATCTGATCGGCTTTCTGAGTCAGATCTACTAGCTTGTAAAATCCAATAAATGTCAAAGATCTGTCAGGCCCATTAACCTCTGGAGGTCTATTAAAAGACTCTGCTTTTGCTAAGGAGATTCGGTTTCTGTCACACAGACGCCAGGGCGGCCAATTCTAAAAACGCTGGAATTTAGGAAGTTAGGAAGGGGGCAGGTTTAAAACAGGATCCCCTGGTCTCTACCAGTTTTGCCTTAAGACTCTACCCCCTCTTCCACTGGTACATACAGAGCCTCTGTCAACATGACCAGCCCTGTGGTAAGTATGTGGGTGGGTGGCCTCCTCCAGGAAACGGTCCAGAACTTCTGTACCTGCCTCCGAGAAAACGAACCCAGTCCTTCCCTTCAAAATAACCCTCCCCCATCTCTGTTTTACCCCTTACAACACTGAAGCATGATTACTTGCTGCCCGTCGGTCCCTTCCATTAGTTTATGAGGGCCGCAAGGGTGGAGTGTTGGTAGGGATCTCTTTGACAAGAAGTGAGGGAAACCCGGACCCAAATTACTTTAGCAGGAAAGGAAATTTGGTTGACGCGTCTGTCACAAGCCTCCCCGTACATGACAAGACGGGTGCTGGCCGATCCCATGTGATGGCAGGGCTGCCTGTAGCAGCTGCCGGCATCCTGCGGCCAGCCTAACATTCCTGTGAAAAGGGACTTTCTTTCCCAGTAGAGCCAGCCAATCTGCCACGCTGATTTCCATTGGCCCGACCTGAATCCCCCTTCCAATCCCCATGCGTTCCTCTGGCAAAGCACTTAGCATGTTGTGCTGTAATTACTGCTTTGCTTGCCTGTTTCCTACCTGGAACTGTGAGTTCCCTGATGGGTGGAACCAATTCCATCTTCCCAGTGCCTAGGTTAAGGCCTGGCACAGAGTGAGCACTTACTAAATGTGTTATGAATGAAATTAACGTCGTTGACAGTCTTCTGTGTATTAGGCACTGCGAAAGTCTTTTTGGAGGAAATTATGTTTCCAAAGTGGCTGCAAAAATATCCCCTACCTCCCATGCCTCTTTGTGAGGAGAACTGCTATGTCCACACCAGTGGCAGAGCCCATTTGCCCTGGCATTGAATCCTTTGGGGCTGACCCTCACACCTGTTATGACCAACAGAATGTGATGGAGGTGACACCGGGTAACTTCTGGGCCTTAAGAGAGCTGTAGCGTCTGTCTTCACCTCTTGCAATATCCCTCACGGCCACAAGCAGCCATGTGGAGAGGTGCATGGAGGAGAACCAAGATTCCTGGCCAGCAGCTCCAGCTGAGATCCCAGATGGTGGTCAGAGCTAACTACTAGTCATATGGGCAAGGCCATTTTGGACTTCCCAGCCATCCCTGAGCCTCTGCTGCACCATGTGAAGCAAAAGAACCACTGAATCAATCTACAAAATCGTGAAACATAATACAATTTTATCCTCACATCAGTCCTATGGAAACAGGCTCAGAGACATTAAGCAGCTTTCCTTCAATCACACAGTCCTTAAACAGTAGGGCATCCGACTTACAGCCAAGATGTGCCCATGGAAACTAATTTTGCCAGCAATTAATAATGGAAATCGGTAATTGGAAAGCAAATCATTTGGCAACATCACAGGAATGCATCTTAGAGCGAGGCAGTGGATTTGGTTTGATTCTCACTGAGGACTTTAGCATGGTAGCTAGATTTAGCATAGTAGGACATAAGGTAGGGGCTAGATCAGTAGCATAGTGGGAGAGATGTAGGCTGCTGTGCTGTGATAGGGGATGGTGAGGACTGTGGCAAACAGGAGAGGGCATGCCTCATCTAAAAGAGATAGCTGTCGTGAAGGCCATGCCTTTTGCTGCTAGGTGTGTAGGTTGGCCCAAGAGCACCAGCTCCTTCAATACTTCAAAAGCACTGAGTATTCAAATCCCTCAATTTTGTCTGAGTCGGGGGGAAGTGGGATGGAGAAGACATTTGCATGCCAGACCTGACCCACAGAAGCCCAGTGTCTGACTTTCTTCCCAAAGAGCCTTCCCAGTTTAGTCTCTAGAGAGAGAAACATACCCACTGCCTTTGTTCCAACAGAAAAAAAGCAATTTTTTTCACTATAAGCTCTAGAAAGGGTTCCAAAATGTTCCATAAGCTCTAGAAAGGGTTCCAAAATGTTCCGATTTTTTTTTTTTCCCATAGTTAAGATAATTCACAGGGAACTGCTGGTCCATCTTCCACCTCCCAACTGGCTTTTGCTTCTCTGAGCTCATCTCATCTTGTGAAATGCTGCTGCTTCCCAGGGAAGGCCAGCCAGGGAAACTCCTTGTTGAGAGGCAGGCAGCTCCTGTTTCCCTAGGCCTACCCAGCCATGGGTCCCCATCCCAGGCACGGGGCCCCTGGCAGTCTGAAGGGATGTTGTACTCCCTGAATACATGTGGTCCCATGGAGCCATCCTGGGCAGAAAACATCCCACTGAGTGAATTCACTTACTGGGTCCATGACCTGAAGGTGGAGGCTTCTGCAGAGAGCCTGATCTAGGCCTGTGATGGCCTCAGAGGCCCTCAGAGAGGCTGGGCGGTCGTGCTGTCCTCAGCCTTGACCTTGCCTTATGGCCAGCCTCAAGCTCATGGCCTTTGTTTCTATGTGTTCTTCTGCCCTTTTACAGAATGGTAAAAACCTCCCCCGCTTCTCTCTGTCTCCTGATGCTTCACGCTGCTGCTTGGGTAGCTGTTTACAGCTACATCGAGTGTTTCACATCCATGAACTAATTTAGCATTTACTGCTGTCCATCAGTATTGTAGTGGTGCCTGACCAGGGCTCCAACGGTAGGCAACTTGTTCAAGATCAATATGGTTAGCGAATGTAGTAGACCCAGCTATTCTCTCATTATTTCTGTTTTTCACTCAGCAGATTTTAAAAGTAATAGTGATAATAATAATTCCTATGTTAATCATTGAAAAGTCCCCTTTCTTACCCTGATGCCCCTATGCCCAGTCTGCTCCTCAGAAGCAGCTGCTGTTACTGGCCTTTTGTGTGTCCATCTGGATATCAAATGTAATAAAATTACATGAAGTTGGGACTGGTTGGGATTAGCCAGGCTCCACAGGCACTTGACTAATGATCACTGCTTCTTGGAGAGAGCCTGGCGTGTGCTCAGGGATGCCCATGCTTGGTCACTGGTAGTGGTGACAATGCAAGGCCTTTCACCAGGGTACTACAGTGGACCCAGTGCCTGACCTGGGCATCAGCGGCCTGATACAGGCCACTCAGTTTCACAGGGCAGCACACTCCACTTTTACAAGATGAACCAGGAAATTCCCAACGTGGGTGTCCATCCGAATTATGGGCGTGCTTTACAAAATTCAGATTCCTGGGTGTCACCCCAGGCCAATGGAATCAAAATATCTTTTCTTTTTTAAACAATTCACTGTTTGTTTGTTTTTTAATTTAGTTACTTATTATTTATTTTTGGCTGCATTGGGTCTTCGTTGCTGCGCGGAGGATTTCTCTAATTGCGGTGAGCGGGGGCTACTCTTCGTTGTGGTGAGCGGGCTTCTCATTGTGGTGGCTTCTCTTGTTGCGGAGCACGGGCTCTAGTCACGTGGGCTTCAGTAGTTGTGGCTCACGGGCTTAGTTGCTCTGCGGCATGGGGGATCTTCCCAGACCAAGGCTCGAACCCTTGTCCCCTGCATTGGCAGGTGGACCCTCAACCACTGCGCCACCAGGGAAGCCCTCAAAATATCTTTGAGAAGGCCCAAGAATCTGTCATTTTAAACCTCCGTAATATCCTTTAGTGAATTCACAAAAGTGTACAAAGATTTACGTATAAGGGCTAGAAAGCTTACTGCTGCCTTGTTTGAGCACGTAATTAGAATGTCCATAGATGTCCATCGATAAGGGGCCAATTCTGTACGACGGAATACTATGCAGTCATAAAAAATTAGTTATATCTTCATGTCCTGGCATATTGATACAAACATCCAAAGTACACTGATGACAAAAAGAGCAGGGAGCAAAATGGTGTGTGGACTGGGCGTCCAGGAGTGTAGAGGACAGTTTTGCTTGCACATACATGGATTGCCTTTTGGAAGGTACATAAGAAAGAGTGGTTGCTTCTGGAGAGGAGACACTGGGGGACTCTTTACTGAATACCCTTTTGTACAGCTGGAGGGTACAGCGGTGTGCATGCAAAAGAAAACCATTCTCATGCTAGCATCTGCGGAGCTCCCAGGTAAATCTGATGAGCCCCTAGGCTTGGTAAACCGCTGGATTAGATGATTCTTGCCCTCCTGGGGATGTTTCAGCTCTAAAACTCAGGCCCTGGGATTAGTGACTAATACACGTGACAGAGACTTGTGAACTGTAAGGTGACATCAGAAGTGCGGTGTCACCATCGCTAACCCCCATGAATCGGTCTGGAAGGGCCTCAGCGATGACACGTTCTCTAGATGGGGCTGAGTGCTGCTGTCAATGTATGCAGTTCATCAATGCCAGCCCCTTGCCAGTGGACACCAAGCATGGGCTGTGCTGGACCCCTGAACAGTGGTTGGCCTCCCCAGCTTTTTAGGGAGAAGGACGGTGATGGGGCACACCAGTAGGCCAGAGCCGGAAGGCCCAGTGGAAGAGGCCCTGACCTGGGACTCCCTGCCCGTTCCCAGGTGAGTGCATCACAGCTGCCGTTTAGAGAGCGCCTACTCTGAGCCAGGCACTGGACCAGGCTCCTCTGTGTGCACTGTCCTCTTTACGTCACTTTGTACAGATGGGAAAACCGGGGCTCAGAGAGATCAAGTGATTTGCCTTTCTGAAAGAACTTAGGTCTTTCTGACTATAGAGCAAGTCCCGTTTCCCGGTTTTCATGACCCAAGTGACCTCCTACTGTAATGGGACCTGCTGCCATGGGGTCCCACGTCCCCAGCATCCTTTCCTATGTGCCTCTCTCAGAGCCCCCAGTGACCCAACTCCCAGGGGTTTAGGTGACTGGAGTCTCTGGGCTTTGAGCTCAGAGTCACTCCAGTCAAGCGTGTGGGTGGTGATGTGGGAAAGAGGCGAAGGCACCTTGTGGTCGCAGAGTTCAGGCAGACTGGGTGGGTGACCTTGGCGAGTGCCTGAGCTCCGGCTGTACTACGGGATCGCACCTGCTGGGGTTTTGTCTGCGAGGATCAAGCAGTGCACCGCACGCGCTTGCAGCAAGCTTGGCACGGGGTAATTTTACACATTCACTCTACCAGCAATGGACCCTTCGATTATCCCACGCCATACTGCCAGCACCTTGAATAGTGCCTGGTACATAGTAGGCACTCAATAAATATGTTGCCTAAAGGAACAAATGAGCCGTTGACGTGTTTGCTGGAGCTGCTGCTGACAAACTAGGTAACAATGGACCCGTTCCTTCCCCTCTCCTAGCCTCAGTTTCCCCAGCTCCGAGGAAGTGGGTCCCTTCCACCAGGTCTCAACCCACCCAGCCCAGGTCTCATCCCCTTCAGGGACCTGTGAGCAGCCCAGAGCAAGTTGTCCTGTTTCCCTGAATATTAGTCTTTGAACTAAACAAATCTATTTGGAGTATTCAGCATTGCCATGGTATTACAACTGCTCTCGCGCTCTCTCTCTCTGTCTCTCTCTGTCTCTCTCTGTCTCTGTCTCTCTCTGTCTCCCCCAAGCAGCTGAGAAGTCCTTTCCTCCTCCCAGGTCCCCTCCAGCCCCACCCCAGGAGGTGGCCCACGGGCCTTAAAGCCCAGCTCTGCAGTTCCCAGAGAGAGATGTCTTCTGAAGTCACAGGATAGCTGTTGCTTCCTGGCAAGGTGTTCATTTGGTTTTATCCTTTGGGGAGGCAAATTGTAGCTATAGGAGCTGTGGAGTCAGGGCTCCCCAAGGAAGTGGTGGCTCTCCCCAGGCTGCAAGTGGTGACTAGTCTACACCTGAAACGTTAGAACCTCATGCCACCTGTCCAATTCGCATACCAATATGACCCCAGATGCAAGCTGGGTGGGAAATGGGAATGACCTCTAAATGGGTCCATGGACCAGAGGACCCTGGTTCTGTGAAAGGCCAGAGCACTACAGACATAGGCCACTCCTTTGGGGCAATAATTAATGTTGGTTCAAATTTGAGACTTAAATTTAGTCATGGCTGCTCTCTGAGGCCACTGCCAGAGCTTCGGGGCTTTGGGGATGGAATTTTCTTTGCCCACTTAATTGAGATGTAATTGACGCATAACATTTGTAAGCTTAAGGTGTACCATGTGGTAATTTGATACATGGATATATTGCAAAGTGTTGGCCCTAATAAGGCTTGTTAACACAGCCTTCACCTCACATAATCACCATGTTGTTGTCCTGGTGAGAACATTTAAGATTTACTTTCGTATCTACTTTCCCAATTGTTCGCTGTAGTTGCCATGCTGGAGGTTATTCATCTAATAACTGAGAGTGTCTGCCCTTTGACCGGCACCTCCCCATTTCCCCACCCCTCAGCTCCTGGTAGCCATCTGTCTCCTCTCTATTTCTGAGTTCAACATTTTCAGATTCCACGTCTAAGTGAGGTCATACTGTATTTGTCTTTCTCTACCCGAATTATTTGGGGTGGAAATTCTTAAAGGCACTGCCATGGTGGGAGGGAAGGGCCAGCAGCTTCCGTTAGTAACCAGATTCTGGCAAGGGTTAATAAGTAATAATACCTTTTTAGTATATAAATAATTATTATAATAAATGAAACTTGTGTGCCTGGTGTGTCCTGCACTAAGTAGTAACATCCCCATTTCACTGATGAGGAAACAGGGGCTCAGAGGGGTCTAATATTTGACTGAGGTGATTTGGACTGTGTTGTTTGGAATCCACTTCCCTGCATGGCCCTGGGTGTGGCTGGGGGAAGGAGGCACGTGTGCGAGAATCCGGAAGTGGAGGTGAGCGGTGGCCATACTCAGCTCGGACCTCGTTGGATGTGGTGGCGGTGAGATGCTGAAGGGCCAGTGGTGCCTGGGGGCCTTTGCTCTCTTTGACTCTGTGTCCAGCTCTCCTCCCCCAGACACTCTGGCAGATGCACGAAGGCAGCAGCCCCCTGGTTTCTCCCCCACCAGCTCCCCCTTCCCAGTCCCATTCGGCTTCCCGGATCCACCAGCCCGTCAGCCATCTGACTCTCCCACTCCCCTGTCCCAACCTTCCTCCTCCCACAAGGTGTAAGGTCGAACTCCAATAATAAAACCCTTATCCCATGACCCTAGTGGCCTCTTCCCCACTTGAATCCTGACTGATCCCTTGACAAAGGCACGGATACTAAGAGGTGTAAGAAACCTCGACTTAAACCCAGCTCTGTCCGACGGGGGAGCCTCTATTCTCCCGGTGATGTGCTCTAGGATTTTCATCAGTAGGGAGTTGTTGGTCAGCCAGGTGCCCAGTGCTGTGTTAGACCACGGATGACACTGAAGAAAGAGAAGCCAGGCCTGCTCTCAGGGAGTTTTTGTCTGTTAGAGAGAGAAAATGAACAGACATGGCACTTTGAGGACATATATGTCAGGGTCTTTCTTAGCAGAGATGATGTCAGTTTACTAGAGTTTAATTCCATAAGCGTTATGTGTAGGGCATAAAGCCACACCCTGGAGGGGCTGCAAAAGTGAGCCAGCCGTGGGCCCTGGCGGAGTAAGGTACGTAATTAAAGAGACGTACAGCCAAAGAGCCGATGACATCTACTGTGTGTGCTTGGAAGGCATCCCAGCCCTCTTCATCCAGAAACTTGTTCCTTGGGAAAGGATGCTTCCTCTAGTCTCACCCCATGTGATCTAGGCGTGGCTGACCCTTCTCTCCGGCCACAGTGAGTGGTCCAGGGCGCCGAGGGTCAGTTGAAGGACTTTCGCTGGAGCTATGGGAAAGGGGGCTCTTTCTATGGACTTGTCATGCTGGCAAGAAGTGAGCCTGGGTCCCTCAGGGGCTGCCACCTGGACAAAGGTTGCCCAAAGGTGGGCGGGGAGGCAGGGTGAGAGGTGTAGAGACAGGCAGCTTCCTGCCGTCCTTACACCAGCCCTGGGTCTGCTCTGGCAAGTATAGATTTGTGAGTCTCTTCTCCCAGTTGGGTTTTGTCCTGGAAGACCACCTGACTTAAACGCAAGGATTCAGGAGGGAGTGGTCACACTTGGTGAGGGCCTCAGAAAGGCCTCCTGGAGGGGTTGGCTTGGGTCCTTGGGAGAGAGGTCAGGAAGGGACAGATGAAAGCAGGGAGAAGGGAAGGTGTTGGGGGGAGTGATGAAGTAGGGGAGGGGAGGGGACGCTCGTCCCCTGGGAGATGTACACTGGGGCAGTTTGGCTGGGACCAGGCTCTGTGGGACAGGAGAGTAGGGTGAGGTAAGGACGGCACAAGGCCAAGGTGAAGCAGGCCTTGAGTATCAAGCCAAGGCCACGGGGAGTCATGGAGGGTTTTAGATCAGCGGTGCAGTGGGTGTCATGCCTGGTGGTGCTGAAGATGCCACCTGTTCAGGGAGATGGGTTTATCACCATCGAATGAGCTGGGGGGACGTCTGTCGGAATTCGAAACGTGTTCCATGGCATCTGAACCGGGAAAAGGCCCGGGTGACTCGCTCCACACCTGGCTGCCTTGGTCTCGAGAACACCGCTGGGTCTGAAGCTCATCTGCCTCAGAGGACAGGATTGGGTGACCCAGATGAACGGGGGCCAACAGGAGGCTTCCCTGCATTCCGTAGTGGGAGGACCGCAACCCCATCAGGCCAAGGGCTCAGGAACCCTCTTCTGTTTTTCCTCTGTGTCCCTCATCGCACACGTGATCAGCCAGTAGGAGGATTATCTGATGATTGACTGTCCCTCTCAGGTGCTGACAAGGGCCAGAGAGCTGATAGGACTGAGTGTAAGTCCACAGAGAGTGGGAGCACTGATGGGGTGCTGAGGTCATGACCATCTCGGGGGTGGGGGGGGGGGGGCAGGAATTAAAGCCAAGAGGGAATGGAATCCTCCAGCTTTTTTTTTTAAGAGAAGCCAGAAATCTAGACTTTGATGTGAAATGGCCTGTTTTAAATGTTGGAAGCCATTTTCTTTTAAGAACAAACAAACATGCCCAGGGCCCAGGTGCTTTTAGCACCCCACCTGCTCATCCTGCACCAGCTCTAAATACCACGAGGACAGGACCAGCTCCGTTGTAGCCCCAGGGCCCGGATCAAGGAAGGCTGTCATCGTCTGCCGTGTGAATGAAGGAATGGATGAATGAATGTTTTCCGTGGCATGTTTCTGGCTGGGCCATGGCATGGGGACCCAGAGAATCCTCCTTTCTCGGATGCATTGTTATGACTGCCAGGACTCTTTGGCTGGCCTGGGGGCCTGGAGTCGTCACGAGTACGACTATCTACCTCTTTGCCTCTCAGGCAGCTGCAGAAATGTCATTAGCATTGTACAGCCCACCAAGAAGGCATCCCCCCATCTTCCCCAGCTGCCTGGCTGGAATTTCTGGAGCCCGAGGAAGGTACTGGCCACCTTGCCAGCTTCCAGGGCCCTATTGAGCCTTGGGCATCCTTGGGCATCAAAGCTTGTGGGAGGGACCGAGGTGCCGCCTGTCTATGGGTGGCAGGTGGCAGCACCTCGCCTTCCAAATACCTTCCCCAGGTTTGTTTTCTCAGCAATCCACATTTGCTCGTGGAGAGAGGTGCCCTGCAGTGAGCCCAAAGCCATTTTCCAAAGTCTGCCTGCAGCGGGGAAGAAGGAGGTCAGTGCAACCCTTCCATCCCAGAGAGACTGCCAAGGCCGTCCTTGCAGTGTGGTGACGGAGACCCTCCAGGAGTGCGTCCTTCTCCCCCACTCGCCTACAGGTCCCATCTGTGCCATACTTCCAGGCTTTAGCGTCTACCCATAAAAAAAATTTACAGCAGGCTTGCTGTGTGTAGGACCGGGGATGGGTGGGGACAGTGCCTACTCTCCTGTAGCCCCAAGTGTCAGACCGGGCAATCACAGACGTGTATGCGGAAGTGTCACCTTTGCTGAGCATCAGGGAGGGAAAGAAGGGCAAGTCATGAGGCATAAAACAGGGCATCTGACCTAGTCTGGGGGCGGGAGTCTTTGTCAGGGAGGAGTGTTTGAGCGGTGCCCTGGGAAGCGGTTTTCAGCAGGGATTCTGATGTGCAGAGAGGAAGGCCACCTCGGCTGCTCCAGGAGTGCAGGGTGATGGGTGCGGGGGCGCTGTCAGGAGCCTGTGACGGCAGTCCAGGAGGAGCTGGGGGTGCGGGAAGGCGGGCGGCAGCAGCAGCAAAGATGGGGCGGAGCAGTGGGCAGATTCGCGTTATATTTAGGAGGATTTGGTGACAGCTTGGACGAGTGAGTGGGCAGGTGCCAGGGTGCCGCCTGTATTTGTGGCTTGTGACCCTGGAGGGCTGGTGGTACCTCTGCTGAGACGGGGGATCCTGGGGAGAAGCAGGCTGTAGGGGGAGTGCTGAGGGGAGTGGGGAGGGGGACGTCTGAGCCAGCCACCCGACGTTATCCTCTCTCCCCAGATGTGCTCTGCTTCTCACGTGCCCACACTTTTCCACATGCAGCTTCCCAGAAAGCTCTTCTTTCTGCTCTCTTGACCAAATGCCTGTTCACTCTCCAAGGTCCAGGTCAGATGCCGCTTCCTCAGGGATACTCAGCTGCACCCTTGGTGGGAGCTCAGCATCTCCCTTTGCTCATAGCCTGAGTCACACTGGACCCGAAGGAACATTTCAACTGGGGAGGAAGGAAGTGGGGAAGCTGGCAGCAAGCTGAGGGTCACCTTGGCTTCTGGGAGCAGGAGGACAGGGGGTGTGCATGTGTGTGTGTGTGCACGTGCTCGCGCGTGTGTGTAAAGACTGTGTGAGTGTGCGTGTGAGAGAGCATGAGTGTGTGCTTGCCTGAGAGTGGAAGGGGAGGCAAGTGCAGGGAGGCAAGGACGGGGAGGCTGGCCTTGCCTATCTCTGCCACTCCTGGGAGGACTATATGCTGTTTGCTCAGGGTCATGGGCGATGGAGACCGGTCCACCTGGCTATGAGTCTGAGCTCTTGAACATCATAAGCCCTGTGACCTTGGGCAGCAATATTACCTCGCTGAGCCTAAGGGGACTTGTCTGTAATGGGATTATAATGGCATCTGCCCCACTGGGCTGGTGTGAGAAGTGAATAAGATGATGCTTGTAAGAATACTTAGGCAGGACGTGGCATGTGAAAGCACTCAAACCTAGTGGCCATTCACCCCAAACTCCCTCACACCCCAGACACGCTGCCCACCACACAGGTCTTGTCTCCTGGTTATTCCTGCACCCACGTGCTCCCAGTGACTCCGCAAAGCAACAGTCTTGTGTTTACTTATCTATGTGTTTCTGTGGTTGAAGTTATCTCCTCCATAAGCTCCAAGAGGGCTGGAGTGGGGTCTTGCTTTGCTCGCTTCTGTCTCCTGGGCACCTAGCGTGAGTGGGACATAATGGATACGTAACAAGCTTTTATTCAGTCAGTTAATGACTGTAGAATGGTCGTCTCTTCCCCCCTAGCCTCCTTCCCTCCCTCTTCCCTGTTTCTTTGACACTCCACCCCCACTAGCAGAGCTGACCCTCACACTCACCCGGGACAGGACCCACTGTCCTCTCTGGGTGGGATAAAGCTGGTAGCCAGAAACTAGAAGGAGAGTGAACTGGCCAAGACAGATCTGAGGCTCCCCTGAGACTTCACGGTATGGCCAATGTCTGTCAGAGAGCTGGTGCTTCATTATGTAATCGATGGCTGCTGTCACCTTTCACACCTCTGAGCACACTTCAGAAATTACACTTTCCTTTTTTTTTTTTTTAATCCTGAAGCTCATTATTATTTTTATTACTTTTAAGATCTCATTCCTTGTTTTAAGCCTCCTAAATTAAGGCCACTAATTTATAGTCGGCCGTAATGGCAGAGTTTTCTAATTTGTTAATTATTGTTGAACTCTAAGCTGCTAGGAGATCTTACCAGAAGGTATCTTTTGGCCTGGAGAACCCTTAAAATTGTTAACGAATTTCTTCCAGCCAAATAAAACAAATGCAAGAAAGCATTTCACTGCCATCTGAAAGATTGATGTTCATCCTCCCAAAATAAAGCCGCTTCTTTCCCATTATATTTGGGAGCTGAGGCTCTAGACATTTACATGGAAAACGAGGAGCGGCTAGCAGTTGGATTTTTTTCCCCCTTTTTTTTAACCTTCAGGAAATTGCTCTCTTATGCAAGAGAAATACAAGTTCACTCACAGCAGAGCAGTCATATGATAAGAAATCTGTTTGCAAGAGAGGGAGGCTCATATCGCCTTTGAGAAGCTGCATTTGTTTGAGGGAAACACGGAGAGAGAAAGCATTTTTCTGGGGGACAGCGAAGGGATTAAGGCATCATGACAAGCACATGGCTTAGAAATGAGCCCAATTAAAAAAACATGATCCCATCTGACCCTCATAGGAAAATCCGGAGCTGTCACCATTCACTCCTTGATTTGAGAAACCAGCACAATTATTCTGGAGATCATTAAGATTCTGGGGGAATGAGTTTTCTGATTTTGCCTGTGATTTCCATTTTCTCATTACTGACAGGAGCTGCATTTATGGATCTTTCTCTTTTAAACAGGAGCTTCTCAGACTAGAGTATTAAAAATTGGCCTCCCCCAAAGGTATCATGCCAAAGCTTAAATGGGCTCATCTCGGCTGGTTCCGCGAGAACTGTCCCCGTCCCCCTCACCCCCTCACTTAAAACAGATATATATATATATATTTTTTTTTGCCTTTGGAGATGGATTCACAGCCATGGGCAGGCAATTAGATTTCAAAGCCGGAGAACTCCGTTGCACTTTGCCAGGAACCGCTGAAGCAAGCAAGACAGCCCATGGGCTTTCAATGCCTGGCCCTGAAGCAGCCCCTCCCCATGCAGCTCTCCCAGGATGGGCTAGAGGAGTGTGTGTTTGTCTTTGTTCTGCAAAGGGAAATCTAATTTCATCCCTGGAGCCCTATCTGCGTGGTAGTTCCGTAGCTAGGCGATACTGGCACGTTCAAAAGGCTGGGAGATAGCCGAGTTCGTGAGATGCTGAGAGCTGGCAGGGTTTAGGAGAGGGTCAGCTTCCAGCGAACAGGGCAGCCCTCGGGACTGATTCTCAGGCTTTATCTGTGGCTCGGTTCCTTGGAGGGCTGCTATCTCTCTCAAGACTGAAGGCACCCTTGTGTCCCCACCCCAGCCTTCTCTCTTGCTGCCGACTGAGTCACGAGGTTTGGGAATGAGATCTGGTTTCCAAAGCTGCTGAGGACAAAATGCCAGCACTTGTTCCAGAAGCAGGCTGGTGCTGTGGCTAGAACTGTGAACTGGGAGCCACCTGGAGACGGACCCAGAATCAGTGGGTTGTGTCTGTGACCCCACACAGTGCTGCTTCTCTCATGGAGCTCATCTGCTCACGGGGAAAAGAAAGTGCACAGCTAAGTAACTAGAAAGATACTGCTAGTGATGAGTGCTGTGATTACTGAGTGATGTGAAAGAGCAAGAAGGGAGGGCTTCTCGGTGGAGGTGACATTCAAGGCAAGACGACGAGAAAGAGCCAGCCAAACAGAGATCTGAGGGAACAGCATCCTAGGTAGAAGAAACAGCAAGTGCAGAGCCTCTGTGCAGGGAGTGATCTTGGCATGTCTGTTAAGCAGCGAGGAAGCATGTGTGGCCGGAGCCTGGGTGACCAAGGAGGAAAGGGCATGAGATGAAGTCAGAGAAGTAGGCACAATCATAGGAAGGAGTCTGAGGGAGATGCTGAATGTGTTTTGGTAGTTTGGAGGCAGGGAGAGACAGATGACCTGATTTATGTTTTAAGAGTATCTCTCTGCTTTCTGGATGGAGGATGGATTGGATGGGCACAAGGCAGGAAGCAGGGCTGCCGATCAGAAAGCTACTCAGGCACTCCAGGTGGGAGAATGGAATCGTTTTATCTTCCAATGACAGAGACACCTTCCACAAAACAAATACAGTGCCCTTCTTCAAGAAAATATTTCTAGGGTTTTGCTTATTCTTGACATTGAGAGCCACGCCCCAGTGGACAGCTGGATGGAGGTTTGAGTGCACTCTGACGTATGTTTTACTAACCAGGCCCCAGAAACTCACCTGTGGGCAAGGGTCTGATTTTTTGAGCACCAGCAGCCCTGCAATAACAAGTCAGTGAGAGTGGACTTGAGCACGGTGGATACTCAAAGCAAACCCCCAGTGGAATATAGTGGAATAGCCACAGTCTGTGCTGTGTAACTGTGAGGCAAGGCAAAATAATATAAGCCATGTCTGATTTTCAGGGATGCATTCCAGACCACGGGTCTGATGCCTAGCTGTCTATAGAAATCAACATACACAGGGATAAATTTAAGACATGCTATATACCTATGCCCTACATATTTCATAGCATTCTGACACAGTTATCAATTACACTGTACAAAGGAGAGCAGATCATGCCCATTTTATTGCATGTGATGCTGGACGACATTCAGATTTCTTAAATTCTTTGTGATTTCTGACTCTTCACAAGCTGAAAAAATATCAATGCCAAAAAAAATCAGAAAAGTTTCTTTGGGAAGATTTTGACAGTCATTCTCCCAATTGCTGTGTGACTTTGAGCAAATTAGTTAACCTGTCAGTGCCTTAGTTTGTTCTTCTGTGAGGGGGTGTCTCCTTCTCGATGCTGCTGTGTGCATCGAGTCAGATCTTGACCACACAGAATTCTCGGACAGTGTTTGGGCCATAGTGCGTGCTAGAAAAGTGTTAGCTGCTCCTGATGAGACAGCTTTTCTTCATATGAGTAGGGCTGCATTGGACATGAAATGCCACAGTTGTAAATGCACAAAGGATATAAGCGTGACTCTGCAAATCAAACTGCTAACAAGTCAAGGGTTACATGTCAACAACAATGGCAATAATAACTATACAGTGAACAGAGATAGTGCTACTGTTGTAAGGTATATTTACCAGGGTCCTGGCAGGAAATAGAACGTCATTCAGATGATTCTATTGAAGAGAGGTTAATGAAGGCACCACTCGCATGGGAATGGAAAATTAAGAGAACCAAAGAATTTGAGGTATCCAAAAACTATGGTGCTAGGTTGCAAGTTATGGTCACAGATTCTTCCCACTTCAGTATCCAGACCCCTTTGCAAAAAGACTTTGCAGTTGCTCCTGTTAAAAGACAAAGTCCATTTTCCCACTTCCTGACTCTGGCCTAGTCTTGGGACTTGCTTTGGTCAAGTGCCAGAAGTGGTGTTGTGAGAGGCCCAAAGCAAGGCTTCTGGAAGCCTTGCAACTTCTGCTTTCACCTTCTCGGAAGCTGACCTGGACTTCCAGGTACAGAAGCCTAGTCTAGCCTACTAGATGATGAGAGGCCACGTAGAGGAGAACCAAGGCACCCAGCCAACAGACAGCACCAATCCCCAATCAGGTCATCCACCTAGTCAACCTGTCAGATGATGGCAGCTATATGAGTAATTCCCTGACCAGCAGAAGAACTGCCCAGATGAGCCCAGCCCTGACTGCAGAATCATCTGCAAATAAATGACGATTGCCTTGAATCCCTACATTTGGGGTGATTTGTTACACAGCAGTAGATAACTGATACAACTAATAATAGCAGAAGCCATTACCATCCCCAGGTCTGAAGAGTCACACAACTGCCAGAGACCTGTGCCTTAGGAAGATAGCAACGAGGAAGAAATGCCCCAACCTCTCTCCCTTCCTCACTTTCCATTTCTTTTTAGTGCCTCCTATTGGGCAAACAACCAGAAACCAGAGGCTGAGTGAGACTGAGTGACACAGTCCAGAGGGGTCAACCTTCCAGGGCTGGGAATCGCTCTGGGGGTGGGTGGAGGGCACAAAGGGAAAATAGCCAGCAGAAAGGGATAAGTGTGAGGCCTCCCACTTATTCCACAAGAGTCCCCGGTCCCTGTGGTCCTGTGGACCCTCCATCCTCTGAAAAACCCAAGCACACACAGGGCCAGTCCTTCTAGACATCACTTGATTTCCTGAAGAAGAGAAAACAAGTTGAGACTGCTCTGTTTGTCACTGTTTTTCCTGAACTTTAAGGGAGTGATTTTCTCCATGGCCCGTGCCATGCTCACCACCACCCAGACACTCCCCATTTCCCGTGAAATATGAGAAGGGAGAACGCGCAGACATCAACTCAGAGACTTCATCTCCTGCCATCCTTGCCTCCCAGGCCATGTGTCCCACAGGGGAGCTCGTCAGTCATCCTCCAAGCTTTAAAAGAACTCCTGAGTCCCCGTTGCTGGGTTGCTGGTGAGCACTGTTCTCTTGGTCTTACCCTCTCTGCAGGACTGTGCACTCCTGCTGCAAAATCCTACTGGCAGTGCTCACCAGATGAGCACAAAGTCGGTGACCGCTGGGAACAAAAGGAACTTGTCATGGCCGACGGACCCCAAAGTTCTGCTCTCAGGCTTGGAAGGAACCAGGGGGCTTTTTTTTTTTTTTCAATCTCCACCCTTGTGGCAGGAAAAGTGAAACCACATTTTTAACACTGCTCTTTCATAGGCGGCAAGGAGAGCCTTAGCAAGCTGGTGATAATTTAAACTTGATTCTGGAAATGTGGAAGAGATCATCATTTTCCTGTTGTTTTGCCCTGAAATGCCATCAACAGACTAGAGAGTGGTCTAGCTTTAGAAAGTAGCAGGGCAGGGCTCCCTGAAGGGATGGGTTTATTGTGACAAATGCAGGGCTGGAAGAAAAAGCCCAGAGAAGGAATTGAAGCAGTTTGCTGACTGGGGAGCAAGACGACTTTGCAGAAAAACCTGGATGTTGAATACAAACAAAGTAACTCTTTAGCTTCTCACAAAGGAGCCCAAAGGAGGAGCCAGCTGAAGTTGGGAGGGCGGAAAGGGGGCTGTCTGAAGATGATGGGGTGCCTGAAGATGATGGGGTGCTAGCCAGCTCTAGCAGAGGTATAGCCTGACTCCCCGGAGCAGAGCAGGGGAAGCGCATCTCAGATGTTAACCCCCAGGATGGAAAAGCAATAGAAGGAATGTGAAAAGGAGCTGCTCCCCTGGGAGACAGACCTAATAGGCCTGCTTCATCTTGGGCCTCATGACGCTGGGGTCCTGTTTCAGGTAGTGACTTCTTAATGAGGCCCAGTGTTGGGAGGCTGCACGGCTGTGCTTATCTATCACACAGCCGTAAACAGGGCTCCACTGTTTCCTGTCCTTTTCTGCTGCAGAATCCAGTCCCATCCATCCTCCTAAGTGATGAGCCCTGGTCAACACCCCGCTCTTGCCATCTATGGCCAGAGGATAATGATGCCGGTTCTCATTGTGCTTCCAGACCTTGGGACCCGAGGGATGAGGCTTTCTTTCCTGCCAGAGATAGGGAAAGGGTGGGCCAGGGTTTCAAACAAACACTTACCCTTCCTCCAGTTGAATGGATGTATGGAGGGGTGTGGAAAAGGGAGAGAGGCTGTCTGGAAGGCTCTGCAACCGCGCCAAGAGAAGCATTCAATCAGGGACCTGACATTTGCCTATTGACCTCTTATCAGAGTTGCTAAGTCACCGAGGCTTTTGTGCTGCAAAACTGGGAAGGAAGGGATAGCGGGGCCCAGCCAATCGCGCACCCAGCTCCCTGGCCGGCGCCCGCCATTAGCATTTCCCTGACATCTGACTGATATCTTCATTTCACTTTGGTAAACAGGCCACCTCCAAGGCCAAGGTGACGGTGACCTCTGGCGCTGCAAGCAGCACAGGATTCTCCCTGGAGACCCCAGTAAAGCACTTTCACATGGGCCAGGGCTCTTATTTCCCATCCCTACCACACTGATGAGTGCTGACAAAAATAAAAAAATAAAAAACCATCCTGCAGGATAGACAGTTGGGGCGTGCCATGCAGAGAAAGAGATGCGAGGGAGGGCGCCAGGGAGGGTTAAGCAAAGCAGGGGGAAGGTCGGACTTAGAAGGTCGCCTTTGCTTCTCTGTCACTAAGAACAATGCGGCTGCCCAGGAAACACTACCAGAGACAGGCTGACTATTGATAGGCTGGAGCACGAGGCCGGCCAAGCTGCTGCATTTCTAACGTTTGGGAAGGGTCTCCAGTGTGAAGTTGCTCGCAGGCTTCGATTCTGCAAAGACAATTAAATATAAATCCTTTGGGGTGAGGGGTGGGTGGATTGTAAGCGGGTGCCACAATGCAATTTAATTCTGAAGGTTTCCGTGGATCTAGTCACAGGCTCAGTGAGTGCATTTGAGCACGTACCATGTGCCAAGTGCAAGGTACACCCAGAAGAAATGCACATTGCCCCCCAAAGAAACCCGTGGTCCAGGGGGTTTCCTTCCTCCTTCCTACAGGGGCCAGGCAGGCAACATAAATAAATGAAGCAGACAGGGTGTGAGACAGTAGGGAGTTGTTGGGTCTGCGTGAAAAGTACTGTGTCCTCTGCACAGGGATTAGGGAGCCACTCAGTCCCAGTCGACTGTTCCTACACAAGAATAACTGCTCAGTATGACTGTACTTCATGATTTTTAAGGAGAAAACAAATATTTGGAGTTTTGTATGATTTTTCTTTTCTGTCTTCTTTAAAACACTATGTGGGCCGAACAACGTCTGTTGGCCTGTTGGGTCCAGGGAGGATCTTACAATAACATACGATAAGAGCTGAAATAGATGGAATCTCAGAAACTTATGGGAGCCTGGGGTGGGGGTGGGCGTTAACCCAGCCAGTGTGGGGAATGGGAGTGTCTTCCCAGTGAAGATGAACTGAACTGAGTCTTGAATGATGGTAAAGGGAGCCTAAATCATGACAAAAAGATTGGGAGAGCCATTCCAGGCAGAGGAGTAGAAATTTCACTGGAGACATTGCCCGTGCCTGCCCAGCCAAAGACTGCATTTCTCAGCCTTCCTTGCAACCATGTAGCCAAGGGTGGCCATCTGGCTAATGGTGTCTGTCTTGCGTCCTTAAAGAGGGGAGGACATGCACTGCTCCCGCCTCACCCCGCGCATCTTACTGAAGGGTATGGTCGCCAGGAGCACAGGTGGTGGAGCTGGTGATTCAACCTCTTTGTTTTCTGTAAAACTGAGATACTACTATCTAAAAGAGTCACAGCTATAAAGTGTTTAGAATGGGGCCTGGCATGTACATGTGCTGCTAAAGCATTATTCCATCAGTATGATTCTGCAGCACTCCAAGGAGGGCAGAGCAACAAGAGTGTGGGAGCCTGGGCCCCAGTTCCCACACTGCACTTGCACCGATATGTGGGGACATGCTGACTGCTCTCTCCTTTAAGCCACTGTGTCTTTGTATCTCTGATGCAGCACTTGAGCTTATATCCTTCCAATACAATGAATAAGTCAGAGGTCAGCTGGGGTTTACCAGGTGAATTGCCTCAAACCGCCCCAAAGTGCATGGCCCTTGAGAGTCCAGAGTGACACTAATACCCAGGTTCTGTGGCTCCTGGACCTTGTGAGCCCAGCTTCCTCTCATGCCACCCTAGCCTACACCACACCATGACCTTGAGTTCCCACAACAGTGACAGCAACCAGGTACCCAGGTGACACATAGGTGCACTGAGCTAACGTCACTGAAAGAGGTTGACTGAGTCCCTGGGTGGCAGGGCACATGACCATCACAGACTTTGATCTCCGGCTGGACCCTCATGTCTCCTTCTTCCCCACCCCGTGAGCCCATTTTTTCTTCCCGAGCTGCCTGTGACAGCCAGGGAATGCCCCTTGCAGCCCTCTGCTTACAGGGTGTGTAAGTGACTAAGGGCCCCTGCTGCATCTGTGTGGCAGAAGAACAAAGGTGGGCCATCCCTGGCAGACATAGGACGACTCTGACAGTAGACTTTGGCTCAAGCACGGCCCTCCAAACCATTGTGATAACACAACAGCCTAGGACATCTCCACCCAATCTTCCCTCTCTCCCTCACTCAGGGTTAGAGTGCATCATGGTCTGACTGCTGTCCAAGCCCTCGCTCTCTCCCCCATTAATCCCATGGGCATTTCCTTTAATAAAACCCCTGTACATTTGCTCCTGTCTTGGCACATGCTTCTCCAGTAATACACATTGACCACGTTTCTTACAAGAAGAAAGAGATATGATTAATTCCTTCACAATTAGGGGACTTATTCTATCCCAGGACCTTTTGCCTACCTAATGAGAACCATGCCTCACTCAGAGTGGTATTCAGACACCGGGAATATATTTTGGTAATGGTAGAGCTTTCCCAGCTGCCTTTGGATATAAGGGTCTGCTCTGTCTTTATACAATTGGAAGGGTGGGAGTGCAATGCCTGCGAGTTGGGAGAGGTCTGGAGCTTTGACTAGGCCTGTTTGAATCTCTAGAAGGAAAGGAGAGGTGATTTCATGTGCCAGTTTGGATGCTTTGGGGAGCAAGTAACAGAAACACAAACTCAGAACAGTTTAAACAAAGGAGGATCTATGATTCAATGTAGAGTGTCTTCAGGGCCTGTTGACTCCCTGGTTCTTCATGTTACCAAGCATCCGGTTTCCTTTGATCCCACTGCTCTGGCATCTTAGGCCTGTCAGTCCTGCCTTAGCCTGCTTCCCTCATGGTGCCAAGGTGGCTGCCACAGCCCAGTCATCACACTCAGTTGCAACAACATTTTGCCATAAGCAAAAGAGACTGAATTTCTCTGTGTTTCTCATTGTAAAAGTGAGCAAACTTTCCCAAGTCCTGCAGCAGGACTATGGTCAGAATTTTGTCACATGCAGTTTTGCACGTTTTACTGTCAGAGGAGTGGGACTGCACGTTTGGCTTGGACAATTGGGATTTAGTCTCGAGCTACCTTGCCTGAGGGGTGGAATCTGAACACAGTTCTGATTCCATTTTTAGTTGGAAAATGTGTTGCTCTTCCTTCACTTTCCACCATTCAAGCTGTTCAGCCCCTTTCTATTTTTGCTGAACTGTCTCTTGGTCTCCCCAAAGGCAGGACGTTCTTTTTGGTCTCTTGATTGCTAAATTGGTTCTATTTAGCAACTTCCTGGCAGCCAGGAGTGGTCTGATTCCTGAGCTCATTTTACTAGTGAGTTGCCTTTGGCTGCAAATGATTAAAATCTTTTGAAGTAATCAGAAGTAACGAAAGATCTTTTTTTAAAAAAATGACTTTCTGACTATGTGATTTCATATTAAAGATAATCTCTAAGTTCCCTTCCAGCTTAATGTCTGACCTTGAGAACATAAACTAGGTGTCCAGCATGGTGACCTGGGCTTTGCCTCTGGCATGCTATGAAATTTGGGATAAATAATGGTTCCTCTCTGGGCCTCAGAATCTCAATCCAAAAATTGATTGGGGTAGGCCAGATCTGGGACAGCAGATCATTTCAGTTAAGTGGCAGAGGCTGCCTGGAGCAATATGTTAAGAAGGACTCAGAAGTTCAGTGGGGGAAAGTACTGTGATCTATTGGTGATGTCTGCCAAGGGCACAAGAGGGGAAAGTGGTAGGACACATTTTGTTGACTCTGGGCTAGAAGGTCTTGAAGAGCCTTCTAGCTCTAACATTCTTTGGCTCTTATGTTTTCCTTCCCCATAGTTTATGCTGAGATTTTGAAGAGGCAATCCAGTGCAGTTAGGAAAGTGGCTTCTGATGGACCTGGTAGCTGTATGACCTTGGGCTTATGTTTCTTCAAATACAGCATTGTTTTGCCTCTAGAATTCCTCCATGAATACAGAGCCAGAAATAAAATCTTGTATCCCTTTGTGAATGAGTATGTTCTGCTTTGTGTTTCACAGATAGATATAGATAGGGATATGAATATAGACATATAGATATGAATAGTGTGTGTATGTAAATATATGTGCTTATAACAACATATACACATGCATATCCTCATATGTCTAGAAAGCATACCTAATGCATACTAATTCATTCACTCAGTCACTCAACACACATATATGTTGCACACCTACTATACGCCAGGCACTGTTGAGTGCTGAAGATAAACAGCAGTGAACAAGACGGTTAGTCTCTGACATCCTCAAGGGGCTTTTATTCTAGGAGGAGAGAGAGACAATAAGCAAATGAGTACATAATTGTCTCTTATACATAAACGTAGAAACCTGAAGGAGGGGAGGGAACAGCATGCCAGGCAGAGGGAATAGCAACTGTGAAGGCTCTGAGTCAGGAATGAACTTGGCAAGTGCAAGGGACAGCAAGGTGGCCAGAGTGGAAGGGACATGTTAGCCAGGGGGAAGCATCATGGGAGGGAGGATGTGAGGTCCGAGAGGCCAGGTCCTGCAGGGCTTTGTAGCAGGTGAAGGTGTGGATTGTGCCCTGAGTGGGACAGAGGCTAGTAGGGTTCCGAGCAGCGGAGGGACTTAGCTTTTAAAGGATCCTTTGGGTGCTGTGCGGTTGGAGAGTGGGAGGGAACACAGCAAGGGTGGAAGCCGGGAGCTGGGTCAGGAGGAGGCTGCTGTGACAGCAAAGGCAACAGGGGATGGTGCCTCTGGCCAGGGTGGTAGAAGTGGGGGTGGGGAGAAGTGGTCAATTTCCTGATGTATTTCGAAGATGGAGCTCACGGAATTAGGGGATGGATTTTGCCCCAGGGATGAGGGAAAGAGGACTCAGGGATGACTCTTACATTTCTGGCCTTGAGCAGCTGGTGAAAGGTGGTACGGTTTACTAAGAAGGGAAAGACTGGGGAGGAGCAGGCATGGGGCAAGGAGATCAAGGTCCTACTTGGACAAGTTAAGATGATCACTGGACAGGTGTGGGAGAGCCCAGCGCTGGAGATAGAAATTAAGTGTTAGTTGCTGATATGTATTTTAGGACCATGTGTCAGAGCCAAGGCTCAGAATTTTGTAAGTGTAATCTCCTTTAATCCTCACCACAAGATTGTCGGACGGGTAATACCATTTTTTATCGCATCTAAAGCTCTGTTGGCTGTATGGCATGTTCTGATTTCAGAGCTGCTAAATTGTGAAAAACTGTGCATCTTAGAACTGATGAAATATGGTCGTATTGTTCCCATTTTCCCGATGAAGAAACTGAGAATCGAGTAGCTGGCTCGGGGTTTCCAAGCCAGTAATTGGCAGAGTTGGGATTCCTGTTCTTGTCCTATTGTTACTGCTCCTCATGCGTGTGAAATGCTTAGCAGTGACTAAGTAGTCAGCCTCCTTGATGGGGTCATGATTATCAGCTGTTGAATGCACTGGATCATAGACACGCCACATACGTTCAGCAGGATGCCATGCGATACAGCGCAACGTACACACCTGTACAAAGGTCAGGAACATAAAAATGTCTTGGGCCTAAAAACACACATTTTGGTATATGATTGTGTAGCTTTTCATACCCAAATCCTCTGGGCTTAAATTTGCGTGTATTAAAGCAAGAAAAAGATATTCTTAAGAATGAACAGCCTCCATCCTGCCCCAGTTCAATCTCTCTTGCTTGGAGCGTTCGCTTTTGCTCAAGACTTATCCCACAATCTCCCTCGATTTCCAAGGAAAACCAGCTTCCCATAAGTGGAGAGACTCGAGTCAAAGAGCAGCTGCTCACGGGGCACGTGTCCGTGACTATGGGGTTTCTCAGGCCTCAGCAGCTGCAGAGGAACTGGAAGTGAGTGAAGGTCATTTCCACCCCCTGCAAATTGAAAGCTACCCAGGTGAGAACTGCAAGATGTGAGGAACATAAGCCTACACTTGGTTCTTAGATGGTTCCAAGTTCCGCTCAGAAGCTCAAGGTTGCTCTGAGCAGGATCTAAGCAGAGTAGGGTTGGAAGATTTAGAAATGCTGCTCGCATTCTGACATGTGGAAGTTTGTCCACTTTCGTCGCCATGTGATGAGACTGGATCCACCTGGATAATCCAGGCTCGTCTCCCCACCTCAGTGTCCTTAGCCTTAATCACACCTACAAAATCCCTTTTGCCATGTAAGATAACATTTTGATGTGGGCATTTTGGGGGGTCATTGGGTCATTATTATGGCGACCGCATCAGTCTATTTCCTTTCTTATTTAGTGTGTAGAACAGACCTGAAAATCAGTAGGTGTTCATTAAGTTTGTTGAATGAGTGAAGAGCTACCATGTGCGGGGCAGGGACCAGGTGGTGGGCAGATGTGAAATGCTGGAAATGTGGTTTCTCACTTGCTTTTTACCCTGGGTGGTAGGTTTTACCCCCATTTTACAGATGGGGAAGCTAAGGCTCAGAGAGGTGACATTACTTGCCCAGGACCATCCAGCTGGAGAATGGCAGAGCTGGAACTTGAATCTGTGTCTTTCTGTCTCCAAAGCCCAAGGTCTATACTCCTGTCTTCTGTAGCTAAGGAGGATGTCTCAAGCCTGGGCCTGCCCCTGCCCACAGGTATCTTATTCACATCTGCTCACCTTTCCATGTTGGCATTGCCTGTTCCAAAACTGAAGATTGTTTCAGGCCTGTCTTCCTCCCTTTCATTTGGAAAACTCCTTAAGTTCTTTTGATGAAATCAGTTCCACCAGCCTAACGTAAGGATTAGATGAGATTGGGGTATAAGCTTTGCTACTCCATGTGTGGTCCAGAGGCCAGCAGCACTGGCATCACCTGGAAACTGTTAGGAATGCAGACTCCCAGGGCCCCACAGCAAATGATTCAGGCTCTGTGTGTTGATACAGTCTCTGGGTGGTTTGTTCACACATCAGTCTTTTTAATTTATTTTTATTGAGATGTAATTGACATATTACGTTGTATAAATGTAAAGTGTACATTGTATACATGTAAGTTGATTTGATACATTTACTGTATTTATTGCAATAAATTACCATATTTATTATGGTAATTATGATACCCACCATAGCCTGTTAGCTAACACCTCCATCACGTCAAATAAATCAAATAATGATCACTTCTTTTTGGGAGGTGAGAACACTTAAGATCTAGTCTCTTAGCAACTTTAAAGTATATAATACAGTATTGTTGACTATATTCACAGTGTTGTGCATTAGATCTCCAGAACTTATTCATCTTCTAACTGCAAATTGTACCCTTTAACCAGCATCTCCCCAGTTCTCCCCCCGCCCCCCCCCCCCCCCCCCCCCTGGTAATGACCATTCTGCTGTCTGTTTCTAATGAGTTCAATTTTTCTAGATTCCACATATAAGGGGTCTCATACAGTACTTGTCTTTCTCTGTCTGACTTATCTCACTTAGCATAAAGCCCTCCCTTTTCATCCATGTTGTCACAAATGGCAGGACTTCCTTCTTTCTCATGGCTGAATGATATTCCCTTGTATGTAAATATACCACACCTTCTTTATCCATTCATCACTGATGGACACTTAGGTTCTTTCCATACCTTGGCTATTGTGAATAATGCTGCAATAAACATGGGAGTGTAGGTATCTTTTCGGTATCCTGTTTTCATTTCCTTTGGATAAATACCCAGAAATTGGATTGCTGGACATGCAAAAATCAACAAGTGGGGTCCTGCATCAAACTAAAACAATTCTGCACGGCAAAAGAAAGGATCAACAAAATGAAAAGGCAACCTACAGAATGGAAGAAAATAACTGCAAATCACATATCTGATAAAGGGTTAATATCCAAAATATGTAAAGAACTCATACAACTCAATAACGACAACAACAAAAATCTATTTAAAAATAGAACTACCACCCATCCAGACACACTGTAAATGCTCGATAAAATGTTAGTTGATGACTGCAGGAAGCTGGACCTGTTATTTTTATGATAAAAAAGAATCTCAAATTCTCCTGTGATGTAAATAGTCTCGAAGGTCCTTTTAAGTCAGTGTTTTATCTAAATCAGAAATAGAAAGAAAATAAGCAATGGGCAGATTACAAAGACCCAGATTCTTTGGGCGAACAAAAAAAGGGAGAAAGAAAAGAAAAAATATATTGAGTGTAGTGAGTGTTTCCTAGGCCATCTGTGTGAAGAAATAACAAAACCAACCTTGAAATACCAGCAGGAGAGAACACTGGATAGCTTTACTTGACAGAATTATTGGAAATGGTGCTTCCTGGTTCAGGAAAAAAAAAATTTTTTTCTAATATATTTGTCCTTTTCTTCCTAGCACGTTTACAACTCCCGGTAAAGCCAACAATCGGTTTTCAGCTCTTTTTGATTCTACTCATCCTGTGGTTAATAATTTCCAGTTTACCCAGCAGGCTACGTCACCTCCCCTTTCCTGGGAAAGAATTTCTGTGCCCCGGCTGGCAGCGAACCTGTCTTCCTAGCAGCTGCCCAAGTCATGCAGCCCACCCCTGCCTTCTCTCCAACAGGGACCCTCCCAGTGGGTGTCAGAACAGTGACTCAGTGTTGTGCATGGGGGAGAGGGAAGAAGAGAGGGCTGTCTCCCTGTCCTTTTATTAATCTGGCGACGAGAAGAATTTTCTGTTTCCTGGGAAATAGCTGATAAAGGACATTTTGTCTGCTGCTCTTTATGTATACCTAGGCTGAACGAATCCCCAAACTCTGCTCTCCCCAGCCTCCTCTGGAGCTGGAACTTTGAAAACAGGGGACAATAATGAAAGCCTAGAGCCGGCAGCCTGGTATGAGCCTGGGTACCCCATCTCCCCTTCCTCCTCTCACCTGCTGTTGAAAGCTATGCCAGCTGCTGCCACATCCAGGGGTTGGCTTCTCAAACCTCCATGGCCCTGAGAAATGTCTCTTTGGGCCGGTGGGGTGGGGTGGCATGAGGGGATTTGGCGGAAAGTGGGCTAGAGTAATCAGAGGGCACATCCCTGCAGCCTGTAGCACCACCCATCGCCTGCCCCCTCCCCGGGTGCAAATCTTTGCCCAGCAGCCTTGCTATCGCCAGATCTGGCCAGCGTCAGTGCAGGGGGAGGTGCGGGCTGCCAACAGGCTCAGTGAGTTTCTGATCATCCTCTCCCCAGTTTATCTGAATGGGCAGAATGGCTGCAGAATGAACCGGCAGAAAAACACAGGGTGTTCCTGAAGAGTGTACCTGCAACTTCCTGTTTACAGCTCCATGGGAGAAGCCCTGGGGACCAGTTCTGCACACGTCAGTTTTCTTTCTGCTTCCTCTGAGATCCCTGACATTGTGAGGGCAAAGGCCTTCCCTTTGCCACCTGGAAAAATAATACCCTGGGAACGGGAGCTTAACTGTGAAGGCTGCTCAGAAAAAACACCAAGCTGGCAAGTTGGGGTTTGTGACTAAGGTTGACTTGAGCCAGAATCTTCAGGTCCTTCTGAGAGCATCCCCCATCCTATTGTGGGGGTCACAGTCTGAGACCCCGTGAGATAGCCCACTTGGGGACTTCAGGGGGTCAGCCGTAGGGAGCGGGGAAGGCTAAGGCAAAGGCATCCGAGCCCCACCCTACCTGCTGTGTGTCCTTTGCTTTCCACGTTTCCCTTTCCTGGACTAAAATGAAGAGTTGGGCATTCTCAAAGGGCTTTATCATGGTGATGCCAGGCAAATGGTTGTCCCAAGGACACCCTAACGATGGGGAAGATGTTTCTTTCAAACAGCCAAGCGGCAGGGGTGGTGGCCACTGAAAGAGTGTGCAGGGACCAGCAGGATTGTCCTCCCCTTGGAGCTTGTTCGAATGCAGAGTCTCAGGCCCTGCTTGTCCCCACTGATCTGAACGTGCCTTTTAACAGGCTCTCCCCCCAGCCCTGCCCCAGGCGGTTCCTACACACGTTAAAAGAGAAGCGCTGCCCTAGGGCACCCAGCCCTGTGTCCTCCTTGGGTGGATGCTGCGCTGACTTTGGACAACTTGTGCTTTAAAAAAATCACATGGGCACTTTGACTTTTGTAACTGAGCTTGTTTCCCTCTTTGCTAAGAAGAAAAGGTTTAATTCAACTGAAGTGTTGGCTTATTTGGCCTCATGTATAAGACATGCCACATAGCAGAGACCTAATAAGGACACTGTTATGTCCTCAAAAGAAGAGTTTCTCAGATGAATATGATGTGTCCCGAGACCCGAAAATTCAAATGCCAGAGTGGGCAGGCAGGTGACAGAGATGCAGAAAGTGGGCTGGGTGGACCTGTGAGGACTGGACAGCAAATGTCCTGGCTGAAGGGGCAGCTGTTAACCCCGGCCTGTCCTTGTCATGCAGGGATCCAGCCCAGGGTGACCAGAACATGATATTTTTCAAGAGAAGCCTATATTTGGATTGTTTTGAAATCACCCACTATTAAAATGTTGGCAATTAATTAAATTTTTTTTTGAAAGAAAGAAAACATGGGGGGAAAACCTAACACAGCATGTCAGGGAACATCTTGGGGCCATGGGTCTATAACCTCAGGTTGACTCCCGCCACCCTGGATGAGCTCTGAGACTAGTGAGGGAGATGGAGAATTTCGATATAATACCACAAGGGAACACGTGCTACCAGACCTCTGAAAAGAGGTACTGAGTTCAGCCTAAGGGCATCTTTATTCAAATTGTCCATTCATTATTCAGAAGTGTTTACTGATCCCCTACTAGGAGCTGGGCTTTGTGCTGAAGCTAGGGATAAAACAGTGAACAAGAGAGATAGAGTCCCTGCCCTCAAAGAATATGCAGACTGGAAGATGGGACCAAGAGGCTAGACATGGGAATGGTGTTCCAGGCAGAGAGACTTGCATGTGCAAAGGCCCTGAGGTGCAAACAGCATGTTGTAGGTGGGGAGCTACAAGCACATGGGTGCTAGGGGAGTTTGCTGTGTGATTGAGGAGGGGTGTGAGGCGAGGCTGGGAAGGGAGGCAGGGCCAGAAGACAGTGGTCCCTACTGTACCTACGATTAAGGAGCTTGAATTTAGACCCACATGGCTGGAATTCAATTTTCCTAAATTCATACTAGTTGCTGAGAGGAGGATGAATCTAACGAGCAGGGAGCGGGGAAATACCAGAAGTCCAGAGAGCAGCCAGGGGAGACTTGGGCAGTGGTCCAGGAGTGAGGTGATGAAGGCCTGAACCGGGGGCATTATGCAGGGATGAAGAGGTGCGTGTGGATTCGAGAACAGTGCAGAGTTAAAATCAGCGGGATGATGCTAGCTTGATGGGGACCGTGGGGAAGAAGGAGGAGCCAGGGTTTCTGGTCTGTGTGCTGGGTGGATGTGGATTGCTGTGGTTGGTGATAACAGTGGTTACTTGCATGGCCAACAGAGGCAGAGCGTGCCTGGGTTCGAATGCCAGCTCCACCCCTTATTCTGTGAGTGACCCTGGCCAAGTTCTTTCAACCCTCTGAGCCTCGCGCTCCCCATCTGGGGAAGGCGGCAGGAATACTGGCTTAGTTGGTGTGAGGATAAGATGAGATAAATGGTGAAAAGCACACATCGGCATGCACTGTGAAACCTACTGGCCCCCTAGCAATAGAATGTAGTTCAAAAAACACTAAAATGGTTTACAAGGTACCTGTCATGGGCTGAATGGTGGCCCCTCAAAGATATGCCCACGTCCTAATCCCTGGAAGCTGTGAATGTGACCTTATTTAGAAACAACGTCTTTGCAGATGCAATTAAACGAAGGATCCTAAGATGAGATCCTCCTGGACTATTCGTGTGGACCCTAAATTCAATGATGGGTGAAGAGACACACAGAGAAGAAGACATACAGGTAGAGATTGGACTGATGGAGACAAGAGCCAGGGAATGCCTACGGCCACCGGATTCTCTCCTAGAGCCTTCGGAGGGAGCGTGGCCCTGGCGACACCTTGATTTCAAACTTCCGGCCTCCAGAACTGTGAGAGAATAAGTCGTTGTTTTAAGCCACCCAGTTTGTGGTGATTCGTTACGGCAGCCCCAGGAAACTCACCCAGTGCCCTTCCACAGCGTCTCACCTTGAAACCGCATGAAAAGTAGAGGAAGTCGGTAGGTGGCCCTGGCTATGCCCATTTTACAGAGTAGGACATTGAGTCTCAAAGGGGTGGAAGCAGCGGCTTGAAGACACACAGCCAATGAGCTTCACGAGCCTAGAACTCTGCTCTCCTGAGTCCTCTTCCACCCACTGGCCTTTCTAGAACATTCCACCCTCCTCCCTGCACCAGGCACCAGTGGGTTATGAGGTGCGGTTCACTGTGTAGTCAGGGAAGGTTTGCAGGGTCCCAAAGCAGCTTCTTCCAAGACCAGGCAAACAGCTGGTGGGGATGAGGGCCCTTCTGAGAACGGGGAAGGGGGCAGCTGTCAAAGGGCATCCGCCCTGTTTGGCTTCATTAGCTCCCAGCTCCCCTGAGCGGCTCCCAGATTCCCTCCTAGAAACACAGCCGAGAAGAACCGAGCTGGGAAAGCATTCACACGTTTGCTGGCGAGAGGCGCTACTTTGAATAACTGAATAACTTTACCATACTTGTACTACAGATATACCTGGTAGTCTTACATGTTTCCTAAGACAAGGTAGGGTTTAACAAACACCAACAAGCAAATCAAAAGAAATAAACATGTAAGTAAATGTTATGGTCTTGAATATTTGTGGCTACACTTGCCTTTAGTTAACGTCATATTATGAATTTAGATTTATTGGAAGGACTCATAGGGTAACCAGCTCTTACCGTATTGAGGACGTAACGAGTCCTGCTGTCTCAGCAAATCTCCGTACCATCCTTGTGAGGCTATATGACTACCGCTGATTTTTAACAAATGAACACATCAGGACTGCGGTGAGTTGAGTGCCTCATGTAGGGCTGCACTTAGATGTTCCAGAACCAGGATTTCACCCCAAGCCAGTCTAATCCCTGAGCTTGTCCTTTTGATTTAAGCCCCTGGTTCTCAACCCTGGCTCCACACTGGGAGCACTTGGGGAGCTTTGAATGATCCTGCATCAGGTGCTGCCCCTGTGAGTCTGAACCAGTTGGCCTGGGGTGTGGCCCCAGTGTAGGATTCTTCAAAGCTCCCCAGGAGATTTTGAATGTGCAGCCAGGGTAGAGAACCCCTGCTTGAAATCCATGTCACATGTTGAAGTTCAGAGAGCCAAGGGGCTGGTTTCAAGGCCAGGCTTCCCTTCCTGATTTTGCTTTTTGTAATCCCAGGTTGGCTTAAAGGGAAATGTACTGCCACACTTTAAAACAAAACAAAACAATTGGGATTGATGGGGCGTGCAATGTGAACCAGAACCGTGCTAATCGGTTCCCTGCGTGATGTAATGTCATCCTCACCACACTGCCTTCATTGTTCAGAGGAGGAAACTGAGGCCCAGAGGGTGGAAGTGTTTGCCGAGGTTGCAGAGCTGGTGGGTGGTGGTACCAGGATTCAGACTTGGGGCCCTGTTTCCTGTCCAACACCGGTAACTGCTCTGCTGTGTGCTCACAAACACACACATGTGCCCAGCATTCTTTATTTCTGTTTGTTAAGGTTGTGGCATGGGCTTAGGAAGAGTCAGGGATGTGTGGGGTGGGACGGGGGGGATCTGGTTTCAGTACTAGCCTCCAGGGGCCCAGGGAAGTGCGTGCTCGGCTGGGCTGAGAAGGGGCAGGAGGGAGACAGAACCACCATCCATCCCTGAGGCCTGGTCTCCTCTCTCAGCAGAGGCCCCCCTTGCTGCCCCTCTGCGCCCCTCCAGGTTTGGCTGCCCCAGCTGTGTTGGCAGAGGGGACTGAAGAACCAAGCACCCCCAAACTCCTGTGACTTCACTTCCTGCCTTTACTTTTAGACCTTGTATTCAGTGTGAAGGCTGTTTGTACCAGGATGACAATAATTAAAAACTTAAAAAATAAGGAGTCTACCGTTTCTTGAGAGAGTGTTACATGTAGGTAGCAAGAACCAGCAAGTAGTACGAATCAGCACTCTCATTCGAGTCTCATAACATGTCACAGAGAGTGGGAAAATTGACCCCATTTTACTGATGAGGAAAACTGAGGCCCACAGCTCACATGACTTTCTTAAGATCATACCACAGCTAGGAAATGGCAGGTTTGTTATTTTCACCTGCATTGTTAAACTCCATGCCAACTCTGCTGCAAAAGAGGGATTTTTCCTGCCCCCTTAGCTAACCACCTTCCAGGCTACACTGCCCAGTGCTGGCGAAATTACAGTTGTAGACCGTGCTTGCAGACGCGTTCAGGGTCTCATACCCTGAATCATAGCTTACCAGTTAAAGTTGGAAACGATCTCTGCAGAAATCCAAACCCAATCTCTTTGCTTGACAGATGGGGCAACTGAGGCTCAGTGAGGCAAAGCGACTTGCCCAAGGTTATGCGGTCAGCTAGCTCTGGACTAGGACTAGAACCCAGGTCTTTAGACTTGACATCTGGTTCTCTTATCAGCCATAGGCCAACTAGTTTCATTCATTCATTCATTCATCGCTTCAGTCTGTTAATAGTATTTTGGTGTGTTTGTCAACATTATTTCATTTGACTCTTGAAACAATCCCATGAGGTCAGTTATATGACTACACATGAGGAAACTGAGGTTCAGAGGGACCCCAGAAGGCAAGTGGCAGAGCTAGAATTTGAAGCCAGGCCTCCTGAGAGAGGGGAGGAGCTGCGGAGTCAGGAGGGTGGCAGCACAGGGCTGCTGCACGGGTAGATCAGGGCTGCCTTGGCCTCGTGGGCTTTGCCTCTGTTCTGGAGGTGGGGGTCAAGTCACTGCGCTGGCATTGAGGGTGGGGGTGGGGCTGGGCCTGTGGGTGAAGGGAGGCCATGGAAACAGGTATCTCTGAGGTGGGCTCATAGGAGAGATCACGGATGGTCCTCCCCGAGAGGTTTCTGAAAAAGAATCTGAGCAGAGCACACTGGGCACAGTCATCTTACGAGGGCAGGGTGGTTCCTGCCCGCTGAACCACACAGGGGCCACCAGCAGGGCATAGCCCCTCTCAGGAGTGTCATCCAGGTCTGCCTCACTGGGCGGGAGTAGAGAGGACAGGGGGCGTGGCCTGGTGCTTCGTGCCTGGTCATTTCCACCTGTTCTATAGAGTTGATACATTCACTGCATTGAAGAGTTTTCTAGCTGGAAACGCCTTTTAAGGTGATCGGGGCCAGCATTTCCCAAAGTGCAGGGCAAGTAGGTGGGATATTACCTGTGGTCTGCAAGAACACGGAGGTGGTCCACACACCTGGTACTAAATGACATTGTGTCAACCAGCGAGGCATTCCCTCTTCAGGTCTCCTTCAACCTTACGATGCTGCAGGGAGAGAGTCTCACCTTGCTAGAGTCTCACCTGTATGTTGGGGTGTCTTTAAATACCTCCCAGAACACCTGCTAATCTCCTCCCACCCCCTCACCCCACCTCCCCCTGAAGGCCCAGAGTCTTCAGGAAGTGACAGCATCTGACTAACGATGTATGACTGTGCTGTGTTTACAGCTATCTTCTATCGATGGCAAATGACACTGGCTCTTCAGTTAGGGCAGTGTTATAAAGTTTTCGTTTAAATGAGTGATTTAAGTTTTTAAAAGGGGGTGCCTCGGGCTTCCCTAGTGGCGCAGTGGTTGAGAGTCCACCTGCCGATGCAGGGGACACGGGTTCGTGCCCCGGTCCGGGAAGATCCCACATGCCGCGGAGCGGCTGGGCCCCTGAGCCATGGCTGCTGAGCCTGCGCATCCGGAGCCTGTGCTCCGCAACGGGAGAGGCCACAACAGTGAGAGGCCCGCGTACCGCAAAAAAAATAAATAAATAAATAAAAGGGGGGTGCCTCTGTTTTGAGACAAATGTCAAGCCAATCATCCTGCAGGCTTCTCTGGCTGTGGCAACTTGTGAAGTAGAAAGGAGGTGACTGAGGCAGAAGGCACCGAGCCGGGGCCCTCCCACGCTGGAGGGGGAACCGTAGCCTTGCCTTGCCTTAACTTCCAAATCTGCAGAATGGGGGAACAAGCCCATCCCTCCCAGCAGTGACATTGGGAAGGGCCTTGCCCAGAGGCTCGCAGTGAGGCCAGGCGAGCAGGCACCTTCTAACCACTTTTCACTCCTGCGGCCCTAGAAAGCCTCCTTCGGCTGCTTCTATCGTTTATATGTCTGGGAGCCAAGACTTGGTGGGTGAAGTTCTCCAGTAACATGTGTGTCTTTATCCCAGCCTCTTCGGATATGGCTGTACCTTCTGATCTTGTCTCTGACTTGAGGTGCCCCCCGCCCCCGGGCAGATTGCCCGCTGGTCTGGGCAGCAGGTGTCTGTCTGCCCCTCTGGGGACTCCCGCTGCCGGGACAGGCGACTGTGTTTCTGACTTCCGGGCTCTGACTCCGCTGTTGCTCTTCTACATAACCCCAACCCACCCTCCCCGACTCAGCCGTAGTATCACCTTTTGGATGATTTCCCAGGTCCCCAAGGCTGGGGTGTCCCTGCTCCGTGCTCTCAGCCCCCTGCTTTCTCCTCTGTCACAGCACTCATCATGGGATATTGCCATTCTCTAGTCACTCATCCGGAGCCCCCATTACATAATGCACTCGCTGAAGGAAGGACAGTGTGATTCTTAACTTGGCATTCCCATAGCCTGGGGCCTGGCACACAGAAGGCCCACGTGAAGTTTGTTGAGCAATATAATAAAAACAACAATCATTGTTCATTGAACGCTCACGAGGTATCCCCATTTTATGAAAGAGGACACTGAGCTCAGAGATGATAAGCATCTTGCCCAAGGACACACAGCAAATGACAGAACTGAAACTTGAACCAAGGGCAGCCTCTGGAGCCCACATTCTTGTTGCATGTCACAGCCATTCTCTCTGTCCCCCTCTCTCTCCACACACACACACACACACACACACACACACACACACACACACACACACACGCATGCACCCTACACATGCCACACACAAACATGGTGAGGCTAGAGAGGCTGATGCAAGGTTCTGGCCCTTCCTGCTTCTCCCCGGCTATTTGCTGTTTGCTAACCCAGCCTCTGTCCCTTCCGGGAGCCTGACTCTGGCTGCCTGTGGGTGCAGCCGCCCTCGCCATGCGGACTCGCCAGGCAGCCCACTAGGGCCTGGCTGCCCACCGGGAGCCCATTAGTCAAGTCATCCTACAGCAGGATTATGCCTTCGCCATGGTGATTTCAGGCCCAGCTGCCAGGCCCATGTGCAAATTTGTGCTGATTTGATTAGCTTGTTTAGTCATCGCTGCTGATGAGAGCGGGCTGCGGCCACCAAATGACATTCTGCTGCCTGCAACTCTGTAATCACTTTTGGAAGGGATATTATGTTAATATCTCACACAAGAGCCTCCGATCACGCAGAACGTCGGGGCGGCCAGGCCCAGACCATATGGTACATCCGAGGTCCTCCTTTGTAATCCTGGGTAATTGAAATCCTCTGCCTCATTCAAACGTGGAAAGCCTTCCTCCTGATGGGTAGCAGAGGGCCCTTTGGCAATTTACTCACCACTCCTTATGGGAACATTGTCTGGGGGATGATGGCAGGGTGGGCGGGGATTCAGGCCAGAGAAACTTGACCCTTTTTAAGAACAAAAATCCCTGGTACCTGATTGTTTAAGAGGAAAACCAACAATAATAATAGTAACTACCAGTTACTGAGCTCTTCCAATGTTCTAGGCACTGAGATAATTACATCCGGTGCCTTATGGCAAACAGCCAGACAAGTGTTACTCCCATTTCAAAGATGAGGAAACTGAGGCTCAGAGAGGGCGACAAGCTTGCCCAAGACCACCGGCTAGGAGTAGAGGCACCAGGACTTCTCCCAGGTCTGTCTGACCCCACGCCCTGGACTTTGCCAGCCACAGTCAGACTGGGAGCTGGAAAGGGTTTCGAGACTGTCAATAACCCCCAGACAGCTACCACTTAATGTGGTGCCTTGAAATCGTGAGTGTCAGAAACCGCTGGAGGTCTCATTAAAATTCACAAATTTCTGGGCCCCATTCCCAGAATTATGATTCAGTAGATCCAGGGTGGAACCCGAGAATTTGCATTTCTAGCCAATTCCCTGGTGCTGCTGAAGCTGCCGGTCCGAGGACCCCACTTTGAGAACCACTGGTCTAGGGAATACCTCCTGTAAGCATGGTACTACCCAAGTGTAAGAGGTTTTTCACCCCATTTTTCTGAAGAGGAAACTGAGGGTTGGACAGCTGAATCGCTTTCCTAAAGGCTCTGAGCTAGCATGTGGGATTTGAAAGGACGTGACTTGTCCACAGCACGAAGGTCACAGAGCCAGGATTCAGCCCAGGTCTTTGATTTGCGATCCAGAGATGTGGCCTCGGGGAGGTGGTTGTTACATTTTGATTTTGCCTCCACCAGAAAAAACACAGAAAACTGTGTCAATGCTTGCTCTTAACGGGCTGTCTCTGTTGCGGGCCCAGGAGGTCGCCCACATTCTCCTGCGGGCCTTGGCTTGGGCCACGGTGGGCTCTTGGTGAGTGGACGTGTGCACAGGCCAGCCTGTCCTTTCTGAGGACTGGCTCAGGTCCCCTTTGAAGCTGACTTGTGCTTGAATGGAAGGACCCCAAGCTGGGCTAGGCAGCCTGAGGGGCCAGAACCTGGGGCAAGTGAGGAGCTGGGAGGCTCGGGGTGGAGTGCGTATTCTGCCTTCCGTTCCACTATCCAGGGTGTTGCATGCTCCTCAGGGAACCCTGGTGACAGTTAATTACAGGCTCCTCCTTCTTTACCTAGTGACCAAGGTCTACCCAGACTGGCCAGCCGTATACTCCCTGGTCAACCTCCCCTCCCTGCCCTCCATATTCCTGCCAGGTGAAGGAAAAGGACACCGTCAATCACAGGGCATCACCCCAGGCTGGGTGCAGACCCACGCCCCGTCCTATATAAGATGCAGTGTTCCCATCATTCCCATTTTACAGACGTGCAAACTGAGGCTTGGAAAGGTTCCTGCCAATGTCCCCTGGTTTGTGGGACAGAGCAAGGATTTAGAAGTGAGGCAGGCCAACCCCGAACCCAGGCTTCTGTCCACTCTCCTAACTGCCTCCCTCCTCCCTGTCCCCTTCCTTAAAATGCTGATGAGCATTTGTCAGTCTCCTGGAGGAGAAGTCTTGTTTTCAGTGATTCCCAAGCACATTCGTCAGTGGAAACTTTTTTCTTTTTCTTTTTTTTCTAGTGCAGAGTGCCTTATGAGAATCAGATGCTGGGGAATCGAGGTCTTCTGATTTGTGCCCTTGACTCCAAAGCACCAGCCCTCCAGCTCAGGCAACTGGGCGCCTGTGACAGGCTTGCTGGGCTGGGACCTGTGGAAGGAGCAGGAAGGGGTCCTGTCTGCTGTCTCCAATGCTGTGTCCCCAAAGCTGGCACAGGCTGGCGCTTGATATTGGGTTGGCTAAAAAGTTCATTCGATTTTAAGTAAAAATAAAAGACATTTTTCATTTTCACCAAGAACTTAACTGAACATTGTATTCACTGACCGAACGAACTTTTTGGCCAACTGTGTGTGTGTGTGTGTGTGTGTGTGTGTGTGTGTGTGTGTGTATATGTATATGTTTGTGGCAAACGTTTGTATCTTATAGCTCAATGTATCTAGCAGGGCCACCCTCTGAGAGCAGAGGCCTCAGATCCCATCCCATTTGGCTCTTCAGAGGCTGGGAGACCTTGGGAAAGTCACCTTTCCTCTCTGGGCCACAGGGGTTCCCCTCCATGGCCTCTCTCCTCCATCTCTCCCAGGGTCTGTGCCAGTTTGGCAGGTGTGAAAGGCTTCCGTGACAGGGGACCACGTTGGCGAGGTGAGTCGTCATGGCTGCTTTGGTGAGAATAAGAATTTGGACTAAAAGGGAGAGAAGTCACAGCACTTAGACAGGAACCGTTGAAGTCTGCCCTGTCCAAAGTGGGAGCCACTCGGCACGTGTGGCTATTAAACTGATTAATTTATTTAACTAAAATGACACATGCAGTTTCTCTGGTGTGGCAGCCACATTTCAAGTGCTTGATAGCCACGTGTAGCTGGTGGCTACCGTATTGGACAGGGCAGGTAGGGGACACATCCACCATAGCAGAGTCCAACTGTTCTGTGCTGAGGAGCTCGTGCTGCGTCGTGACGTTCCTAGATGTTCATTGTTTTCACGTCCTCACATGGCTAATGACATTTAGCCTTTTGGAAGTCCTTTTGCACCTGCTTTTAGGAGGAAGAGGGAAACATGCGTTTGGAATCACCTGTTGTATGATTAATGACCTCCTTTAAAAAACAAACAAACAAAAAGGTGGCGCAGTGGCTGAGAGTCCGCCTGCCGATGCAGGGGACACGGGTTCGTGCCCCGGTCCGGGAAGATCCCACATGCCGCGGAGCAGCTGGGCCGTGAGCCATGGCCGCAGAGCCTGCGCGTCCGGAGCCTGTGCTCCACAACGGGAGAGGCCACAACAGTGAGAGGCCTGCGTACCGCAAAAAAACAAAACAAAAACAAAAACAAAATCAGATAACCTGAAAAAAAATCAGATAACCTGAAATTCTTGAAGAGTTAGCTGAGATTGGTTAAGTGTCCTCCCTCCCATTTTAGCTCTATAAAACTTTTGAACACCTAGGACAGCCTGGACCTCAGCTCAGCCCAGGCTGGATTGACAGTGTGTCCTGCATTAGTGACATCCAGATAAATGAGGCTGTTACTCTGTTTCCTGGGCTGACACTTCTGGATGGCGTCAAGATCCCAGGTCCCTCTCTTCCCTGGAGCACAGCACAGTGGGGTCTCCCCACTGCTGTCCCTCGCAGGCCATGCAGGCAGAGGGTGACTTGCTGACCTACTGACTTTGGACTGTGACTTCCAATCTCCCCAGGAATGCCACTGGCGTCCTCTGGAGCCCCCTGCACCATCCTGTTCTCAATGATGGCTACTGTACTGGCAAGTCTAGTTGGGGTTCAAATTCTATCTTTGCAACTTCAGCTGTGTGACATGGGCATGGGACTTAAACTTTCTGAGCCTCAGTTGCCTCTTCTGGAAAGTGGGAGTCATGCCGTCTTGCTCTTAGTGTGGTGGTGAGTTCACATGCAATAGTACACTGTTTCTCAACCTATTCTATTCCGTGCCTTCTTTTGTTAAATACAAAAATCTCTGCCTTCTTCCTCAAAGGCTCCACCTCTCCATGGCCTGTTGATAAATATTTCACACACATCCACCAACCAAGAACACTTTGTCTAGCTTTCCCACAATTTGTATTATGAAATAGAAGATGTCCCCCCAAAGTATAAAATCATATTATTATTCTGGCTCTATTGTTTGGAGCTATACACATTCCCCTCTCCTTGCCTCTCCCCATCTTTGTTCTGGTACATCTCCTAGAAGAATGAACCCCTTTCCCCACTCCCATAGCAAATGTAACAGGTGGGCAGTGCCCGGTGATGAGCTGCACAGAACAGGCACTCACTAAACAGTGGTTCCCTCCCATCCCTGCAGACAGATATGCAACCATGGCCAAATGACCATCAGCCAGTTTATGGATTCAAGCAGCATCTCCGCAGGTGCTCAAGGGTAGATAAAGCCCCCTGTTACAGTCTTTTATAATCGTCTTCACTTTTTTCAAAAATAGACTTTATTTTTCAGAGCAGTTTCAGGTTTACAGAAAAATTGCACAGAAAGTGCAGAGAGTTCCCATATACCCCCTCTCCCCCCAGGTTTCCCTATTTCTAACACCTTGCATTAGGGCGGTGCCCTTGTTACAACCGCTGAACCAACTGGGACATTATTATTAACTAAAGTCCATAGTTTCCATTCGGGTTTATTCCGTGTTAAACAATTCTACGGGTTTTGACAAACGTGTCGTGCCTACATCCACCAAGACTGTATCAGACAAAGTAGCTTTCCTACCCTAAAAATGCCCGAGCTCCACCCACTTGTTCCTCCCCCTTCCCTCTGAACCCAGCTTTCTCCACTTTTTCTTCAGTGCCCTTATTGCAGTGTGTAATGATATAACTGTGGACTTATGAGAACACAGGAGGCTGAAGGGAGGAGGTGTCAGGGTGAGAGGAGGAAGCACCACCCAAATCGACTTTGCCTATCCCAGCCACCTCCCTGTTAGGAAAATGATGTGGCAAGACGATTGCTCCTGAGCAAAAAGCAGCTGTGTCATGCGGGGTTATCCTGGCGGTCAGCGCAGCCCATCCTCACCCCATCGGCATGGCAAGGTAATGTCACAGGAGCTCAGCCCTGAAACCGATCAACAGGGTACAATCCACCACTGTCTTCATCATTGTGAGTTTTGGAGTCACCTCCAGATTTTTTGGCCCAGTAAATGACTAAGCAGTTAAATAAAGACGGATTCATTAAGGAAACATGCTTCCCTGCGTATCTGCCCCAGTTACTCCTAAATTTAATCTGTCCATGAGCCAATTTCCAGGACAAACACACACTGTCTTTTTTTTTTTTTTTTTTTATCTCCAGAGCCTTAACCTTGAAGTCATTCATTCCTCGGGGCTTTTCTTGATTCCCCTCTCCCACTTCCCCTCTCCTCAGTGGCCCAAGGATGGGGTCCCTTCCGCGGGCCCACCCCTGGGCTGTGAGGGGCCACAGGTCCCAGGGGGCAGATGCTTGGAGAGAGGACAGGACACCTGCGGGACATATTTTGCAGGCAGGGAGGGCTGAGCCCATGAAAACACCCTTTCTTCTCTGCTACGAGGGAGCTCCAGAGCGTAAGCGGATTGAGTTTCCTTGGTGGACAGGTTGGCTTTGTTCTGTCCAGATTTGCGTCTGCTGGCCTCCCCGAATCGCTTCTCGAATGTTCTGTGACCTGGTTTCACTGAGGACACATCAGACTTTTGTGGGGGTCCACAGGGGTGGCCAGAGCACAGGGCTGGGGGAGGGTTGGGTGGACTTTAGGGGGAAGATGGGCAGCGAGGAGCCAGGCCAGCCCATGCAGGATTTTCTCATGTCAACTCGCGTGTCATCTGCCTGGCTTTCTGCTTCCTTTCCCTGTGCCCTGAGGGTGAGGCCACGAGCCCCCCTCCTGGGCTTCCTCACAGTGGCCAGGGTGAATGACAACCTGGGCTGCAGTGCTTGTAATCAACAGGCCAGGAGGGGACCCCCGGGTCCCCTCCCAAGGCTCTGCAGCTCCCCTGAGCCCTGGATGTCCTCACTTCTGCTGGTCCCAGGGCCCTCCATGGGTGAGGTGTGTGGAAGGAGGTTTTTGTTCGTGAAAAACACCAGGAGGAAACCTCTTTTCCCTGAATGCTGAATAGAAAGCTGTTAAAGGGGGACTTCTTTTCCGTCTAGTTGAATCCTGGGTAAAGATGAGTGTCCAGAGGGGAGGCAGGGACCCCCCGGGCTTCCTCCATTCCTTGGCAGTCAGGGCCCTGGTGGTATGTGAAGCTACCATTATGGGCAGCTGCCGTGCCCACAGTCACTCACCCCTCACTCGGGCCTCAGGGGTTGCATCTGTGCTGTCCCCCTCCTGGGAGCAGGTGCAGCCTTTTTGGCTATGGGCTGGGGCCCGTGAGACTCTCTGCACCGGTGCCAGCACCTGACCTCTCCCGGCCACTGGCAACGCTCCAGGGGAGGACAGGGGACCCAGGCGGAGCTAATCAGGATCCTTTCCTATGTTTGGTTTATTTGTTTGAGTTTGGTTTTTTAGCAGGAATTGGTGGGTGTGTTAGAAGGTAAGTGAAGGCTGCAGGCAGCCACGGTCCTGCCCCTCTGGTCGTGGTAAACAGAGCAAAGGCACCACATTCAGAGATGTCAAGGTGGGGATGGAGAGGCGAGAGTGTTTGCCTCCCTGGACCCAGCGGGCCCCGATGTCTGCTTCCCACCTTTCTTTTCTGGATTTATTTTTGTCATCCACGAAGTCCTCCTTTTTGCTTATGTTCATTCATTCGAATTGTTTTGGTTTTTGTTTTTTTGCAAGTAAAAGAATGCTGATGGATTCAGGACTGGGCAAGGGGTTGGCCCTCTCCATCTTGTGGGAGATGGCCTAGCAGAGTGGCAGGGGGTGCAGGGGCCAGGCTGCCTGGGTTTGGAGCCTGATCTCATCCCTTATTAGCATGTGTTACTCGGGGCCACAGCCTCGACTCTCTGTGCTTTGGTTGCTGATCTGTAAAATGGGAATAACACAGTACCTACCTCGTGTGGTTGGTTATGAAGATTAAGTGAGTTAACATGCACGGAAGGTTAGTTAAACAGTGCCTGCTGTGCAGTCAGCTCAGGAGCTGCTATTATTACCACCTCCCTTGGGGCCAGTGGCTTGTGAACAGAGCCTCACTAGGCCCAAGTGCCGAAGGAAAGGGAACAAATTCAGAGAGCGATGCTCTCTCGTGACCTAGTTAGTAGCCAGCTGGAGGGTGGCTGGTCTTGCCGGCAGATGAGGGGCATGTGAGGCGCCTGCCGAGTCCTGGGAGACGACTGAGGACTGGCCTGGGCCTGCCTGCACACGGCTGCCTCACCCCAGGCTTCCTGCATGCTGGCAGCAAGGTCCACATTGGGGAGGTCGGGCCTTGCTCAGGACAGAGGCTTGGAGCGGACACTGGGCCCCGCAAGCCAGTAGTTCCACCCTCAAGGTTGCCTAGAGAAACTCATGCACAGGTGCTCACGAGCTATGCCCACGAATGCCTATAACAGCACTCTTTGAGATGGCAAAGAGCTGGATGCCACCCAAAGGTCTGCCGACAGGAGAATGGGTAGGTAAGTTGGGTTATATATGCACAATGGTATACACCATATACTTGTGAGAGTGAATAAACTACAGCCACGTACTGGGAGAAAATATTTGCAAATGATATGACTAATGACTTAACTAATTAGTTAAGGGACTAATATACAACATATATAAAGAGCTCATACGTCAAACAAACAACCCGATTAAAAAATGGGCAGAAGAACTGAATTGACATTTTTTCCAAAGAGAAAATGCAGATGGGCAACAGGCACCTGAAAAGATGCTCAACATCGCTGATCATCAGGGAAATGCAAATAAAAACCACAATGAGATACCACGTCACACCTGTCAGAATGGCTCTCACCAGAAAACACAATTAACAAATGTTGGCAAGAATGTGAAGAAAAGGGAAACCTCGTACACTGTTGGTGGGAATGTAGATTGGTGCAGCCACTGTGGAAAACAGTATGGAGGTGTCTCAAAGAACTAAAAATAGAACTACCATATGGCCCAGCAATTCCACTCCTGGGCATTTATCAGAAAAAAACCCCAAAACCACTGATTTGAAAAGATACATGCACCCCAGTGTTCATAGCAGCATTATTTATAATTACCAAGATATGGAAGCAACCTACATGTCCATCGACAGATGAATGGGCCAAGAATACATGGCGCACACACACACACACACACACACACACACACACACACACACACACAC
>NW_020837996.1:1929128-2025311 GCF_003676395.1 Aethalodelphis obliquidens | reverse complement strand
CACACACACACACACACACACACACACACACACACACACACACACACACGTGATGGAATACTACTCAGCCATAAAAAATAAAATTTTGCCATTTGCAGCAACATGGATGGACTTGGAGGGTGTTATGTTTAGTGAAATAAGTCAGACAGAGAAAGACAAATACTGTATGATATCACTTATATGTGGAGTCTAAAAACTACAGCACACTAGTGAATAAAACCAAAAAGAAGCAGACTTACAGATATGGAGAACAAACTAGTAGTTACCAGTGGGGAGAGGGAAGAGGGGAGGGGCAATACAGGGATAGAGGAATAAGAGGTACAAACTATTAGGTATAAAATAAGCTACAAGGATATATTGTACAACATGGGGAATATAGCCAATATTTTATAATAACTATAAATGGAGTATAACCTTTAAGGGTTGTGAATCACTATATTGTACACCTGTAACTTATATAACATTACTGTACATCAACTATACTTCAATTAAAAAAAAACTACAGCCACATGCATCAACATAGGTAAATCAGAGACACAGGATACCGAACTTAAAATGCAGGTGGCAGAAGGATCTAAGATTCATTTTTTTTTTTTTTAATGTTTCCAAGGAGAACATTGGCTTGACTTTGCTGTTAGGTATGTTTCTCCCATCCTTCTATTTTCTTTCTTCCCTCCCCTCCACCCCACCCATCTCTCTCTCTCCCTTCCTTCCTTCCTTCCCTCCCTCCTTCTCTTCTTTCTTCCTCACTCCTTCCCTCCCTCCCTCCCTCCTTCCCTCCCTCTTTCCCTCCCTCCCTCCTTCCCTCCCTCTTTCCCTCCCTCCCTCCCTCTCTCTCTCTGTCTCTTTCTTTCTTTCTTTCTTTCTTTCTTGTATTTTAATGAGCAGGGATAATTTTGCCTCTAAAAAGATAAATTACAAAACAATTTTCAGTCCTTCTGTCATTGCCTGGATGCCCCCAAAGCTCCCTCCCAGTCTCCATCCTCACCCCCTCCACTTCAGCCTCTACTCAGCCTCAGAGGGATCTTTGAAGCCACCAGTGGCATTGGGCCACTTTCCTGCTTAAAACTCACCAGTGCTTCCTGAAAGCCCAAGGCTATCTGAGTCCATTGTCCTCTGTAGCCTGGTTGATCCCTGACCTTTGTAACCAGAAGTAGAGTTCCCTGAACCACAGAGCAGCCTCCTGCCTCTGGGCCTTTGCTCAAGATGTACCTGAGAGAACAAGTCAGGTCTGGGCAGCTTTGTCAGGATTTCAGGGTGCAGCAGCCAAAAGAGAACAGGTTTGGGCTCCATTCACTGCAGGGCTCATTTTAGGTAACACTTCCTCCAGGAAGCCTTCCCTGATGCCCACCCTTTGTTCTCACAGCCTCTCTGCTAACCACATCAAAGCACCCTGAACTGTTCACAGTGCTTTTAAATTTCCCACCTGTGTGTCTCTTCAAGTAAATTACGGCACCCCAAAGGCAAGAACTGGGTCTTAGTTTTCTTTGTTTCAATAGTGACTGCACAGACTCTGGCACTGTGGCAGTCGAATATCAGCTCTACGAGGATGGGGATTTTGTCAGTTTTGTTTATCTGTGAATTCCAAGTGCCTAGAACAGTGCCTGGTACATGTAGACATGTCATGAACGTTGATTAAATGAATGAATGGATGGATGAATGGATGCTACACTGTACTGAGTAGAATTCTACTACTTAGTAGCTGTGTGAGCTTGGGTCAGACACTTAACCTCTCTGCACCTCCCTTTCTTCCTCTCTAAATGACGATATTAAATAGTACTATTCTTTTTGTGTGTGTGTGGTACACAGGCCTCTCACTGTTGTGGCCTCTCCCGTTGCGGAGCACAGGCTCCGGACGCGCAGGCTCAGCGGCCATGGCTCACAGGCGCAGCCGCTCCGCGGCATGTGGGATCTTCCCAGACCGGGGCACAAACCCACATCCCCTGCATCGGCAGGCGGACTCTCAACCACTGTGCCACCAGGGAAGCCCGATAGTACTATTCTTGAAGCATCACTTTGAGGATTGGTGAAAAGACGCATGTGAAAGTACCTAACAAATGTCAGACACATAACCCAAGCTGGTTGCATGTGAATCTAAGTCTGACCCCAAAGGCCTGGGACTAATTCCCGGTGGGCCTTAGGTTGTCCATCTGAGTCAGAGGGCCTCTCCCCTCCCTATGTGGTCCACAGGAAAAGCCATCACAGGTCTGTGCTCCTTCTCCTCGGCCAGGGGCCCTCTGGGGGTCACCTCTGACAGCCGGGTCAGTGAATCTATTGTGCAGGGGCTGTTGATGGCTGGGCAGCCCCATCGACTCCCCAGAGCCCAGCTGGCCCGTGCAGCCACGGTCATGGCCCCCATTTCCTGAATGGCTCTTTCTCTAAATAGAGGCGAACTCTTTGGCCGCCACGGGCAGCTCCTAACTCAGCCAGCTGTCTGACCACTGTCTCAGGTCACTTTGGGTTCAGAAATTCTAGAAAGGAGGCAGCAGGGAGGTGGAATCACACAGACCTGGACTCCAGGGCTGCCTCCCCCCACTTCTGTCTGTGTGACACTGGGCAAGTAACTTCATGTCTCTGAGCCTCAGTCTCCGTATCTGTGAAATGGGGAAACCAGACCTATCCAGTGGGGCTGTTGTGAGGAGTAGAGACAATGCATATGATTGTCCTGGTAAAGTGGTACTCACTAAAGAGTTATATAAATATCATATATATATATATATAATCTTATAAAGGAGTATAAGATGTGATAGTTATATAATTATGAAGATGATGATGACGGTATCCGCATTTCAATGAACTACTTTATGTAGACCTAGCATCAGGGAGAAGAAAGAAGCAATGTGCACATGTGCTTGTGCATATGTGCGTGTGTCTGTATATTTATAGATAGACATATATGGTATATAAATACACACTTTGCATTATGCAAGAGAAAGTGACGTCACAGGAAAAATGCATCGATATTATTGGGCATGTTTGTATAAATGAATGGGCAACGAAGCACCTGGAATGCCCGCTCAGTGGGGTAATGGTGCCTGAACACAGGCCAATGTCTTCCTGTTGCTAATACATAAAGAGAGGGCTCCTGGACGCGGCCTCCTAGCTCTGCAGCACCTGCTCGTCTGTACCACACTCACCCACGTTCTCGTTGCTGCCACCACATGGGGCTTTTCCTGTCCCCCACACCAGGACCAGTCACCCTGTAACAGAGCTTTATAGCACTGTTGATTTCACCTTCAAAAGTACTTGCCACCGTTGATATTTTACCCTTATTTGTAATCATCTATTTACATGTCTCCTCCCAAAGCGCACTGTTAGCTGCAGTGAGGGCAGAGGTCCCATCTGATTTTGCTTTCCATTTTATCCTCAGTACCCACTGGAGTGTATGGTACAGTGTAGATGCTTGACTGGATGGATGGATGGATGGATGGACCTATGGATGGATAGTTGGACGGATAGATGGATAGATGAGTGGTCGGATGGATGGAAGGACTGATGGATAGATGGATGGATGGATGGATGGATGGATGGATGGATGGTCAGATGGACAGTTGGATGGATAGATGAGTGGTCGGATGGATGGATAGATGGATGGATGGATAGATGGATGGATGGATGGATGAATATCACAGACCTACCCTTGAGGAGATTACTGTCCATTTGGATTAACAAGATTTAGACCCATAAAATGGTCAGTAGTAACTCAAGGCACTTTGTGGTCCAGTGTCTTTGATGGAAGGACCTATTCCTGTGAGAGGAATGAAGAAGAGGAAGGGCCTTATGGCTGGCAAGTGGGGAGGAAGCCCATGATCATCTCCTTGAAGGACAGAGATTTTGTTGGTATGAAACAGGAGACACATTCTCAAAAGACCCAAGGACAACCTCTTCCAATCGTGAACACCCTTTCTGTGTCTTGGCTGAAATTCCATACTGTACTGTTTCAGTTCCTCACGTCTTTATTAGCCATTCCCCCTGCCAGGCCCTGGGCCAGGTTCTGCTGACACAGACAAACCAGAGGGTGCTTGTCTGAGAGCCTCAGAATCTGAGAGACAGATCTATAAACATAGTACAACCATGCAGGCCACAGAAGAAGGGTGTCAGCACAGAGGAGGAGCATGACAATCTGACCACTTTGGTGAGACAAAGAGTCAGAGGAGGTGGTGTTTAAGCTGATTCCTAAAGGATGGACAGGAGATTGTCCTGGTAGAGAAAGAAGCACAGGCAAAGCAGAAGACCAGATGAGAGCTTGTGGCTTCCTGGCCTGAGTGCCTACTGCTCACGGGGAAGGTGAGAGACGACGCTGGGAAGTTTGGTGGCCCCACTGGTTGGCTAAGGCCTTAGACTTTATTCTGGAGGTGATGGGGAGCTCTTGTTGGCATTTAAGCAGGAGGGAGACCTGGTCACGCTTGAGGCAGAGTAAAAAAAGGGGCAGGAGGGGAAGAGGTGGAGGCAGGGAGGCTGGTTGGGAGGCCACAGCAAATTTGAAAGTGGTGCAGGTCTAGAGGCTCCAAACAGATTGGGCACTTCCTTTATTCATCTCTAAAAGTGGAGGAGAGGCAGGTAAAGATTTCTTATCCCACTTTCAACCCACGGGGGTGGGGAGTTGATGATTGTTTTTCCTGCTATAAGAAATTCAAGACATCTGACCCCGCCCCTGCCCCACCTCCCGGGTAAACAGCGCATTTCACAGCGCTGTCTGGCCTTGGATCCTTTTGCCACACACCACCCGACCCAGATGCAGAAAGGAAGGGCAAGCCCCTCTGAGCTGCAGGAGGCAGAGCACAGGGCTGGGCTTCTGTAGGGAGGAGGGGAGGAGAGGCACTTCATGGGCAGGCAAGGGATTGGGCGGGGTGGGGGGGAAGGAAAGAATGTGGGAAAGTAAGGACTGTAACACTTGGTAAGATCCAAACTGAAAGGAAAAGTGGGGAACCTAGAGAAAGGGCCCGACTGTGACCACAGGCAGGATTTTCTATCTGCAAATGGATACGAGGAGGAAGATTTCATTTGCCGTGTGTTTGGGAGAAATGACTCAGGGTTACACAACAGAGGTAATATGGTACAGGTGTATGTATAGCTCTGTCTCCCAAAACATTTTTTTACAAAAAAAAAAACACTCTAGGGCCAGAATCATAAATGCATGACTATAGGACAGGGCAGGTCACATAAATGAGGGAAGTGGGCCACGTGTTCAAAACAAAGTGGGTCAAACATAATGGTACACTGCAGGCAACACCAGGCTGTAGTAACCGGGAGGCAATAGAGAGGGGTGGAGACTGTGACAAACAGAGTGCACAGAGCCAGCCAGAGGAAGCAGCACCAGGTCAGCTCCAACAGCTTGTTGCCATGAATGAATACAGGTCCAGGGTGGCCCCGTCTTCTGATTAAAAAAAAAAAATTCAGAAATTTAGATTTTTATATGAAACTTCCTGATTTGTAAATTGTAGCAACTAGTTCAGGTATTTTTCTAATCATTGTGCTGCCTGTCCTGTACAAACAGGCAAACCCACCCAGCCCGTGGAACACCTGTGTGCCCCTCTGCGCTACGCCCACCTTGCAGTCAACTGAAAACACATGTTGTGTAGGTTCTGCTGCCTTCACTCGTGTCCCCGGCTCTCCCAATGGAGGTCTGGAGAGAGAACTGAACTGGGGGTCAGGGTGTGGCATTTACTCCCCAATCCTACGTCTAATGGGATTCCTGGAGCAGGCCCTTTGACCTCTCCAGGCCTCAGTTTACCCCACCTATATAATGGCAGGAAGATCTCTGAGGGCTCCGCTAGCCAAAATTCTCTTCTCCGGTCTCACCTTCCTTAAATCACTACCACCTTCCATTACGTAAGGCCCTACTATGTGCCAGGCCCTGTGCTACCCCTCCCAAGCTCACACAGCTATTAATGTAGCAAGAGCTGGTTTCCAGCCCAGAACTGTGTGACTCCAAACGCCATTGGCTTAAACACTCTATTCTACCATCTCCAGGAAAAGCAAATTATTAAATAATTCAGGCGATGCTCAGGGGAAAAGAAAAGAAGTTCAGTTGCTTCTCATGCTGCTACCCAACTTCTAGGAGACCCAAAAAGCGATTTTTGGTAGCTCATGGGCCAGTACAGATTTTTGATGATTCTCTCCAACTTTGCAAAAGGCAGGAGACTAGAGAATGTCACCAGAGGCCAGAGGAACGACCAACACCAGATGCACTGGACGTCTCAGCTTGGCAGCCCAAGCTGGGCTCCCCCAAGGCTTTAGGCAGGCCTTTAGACAGGGGCTTCAGTTTGCACGAAGGGCAGAGGGAGCCCCAGGGAAAGAACTGACCTGCAGAGAAAGAGAGTTGGGGTGCATGGGCAGGCCAAGAGCATGGCCTCTGCTAGGGGTTGCTGGTGACTCTCAGGCAGCTCAGGCTTGTCCCTTTACTCTAGTGTGGGGACCGGGACGGAAACCAGAAGTCCTATTTAATTAAAGTGCTTCCCCCCAAAATTGCTTTTTCTTCAGTTAATTCAAATGTCACCACTTTCCACTCAGTGGTTGAAATCAAAACTCGGACGATCCTTGGCCTCTTCTTTCCTCTCAAGCCCCAAATTCAATCCATTGCCAGATTCTGTGACCCTCCCTGAAATGTCTCAAGAACCCGTTAGCTCCCCTCCGTCTACACGTGACTCCACAGCCTCCCTGCCGGTCTCCAGGGTCATTCTTACTCCTTCCCAATCTACTCATAACCCAGCAGCTGGAGAAATTTTTATAAAATGCAGATCTGGCCTTTTTCACTCTTCTGCCCTGAAACCCGTTGGTGGCTCCCCAGGGCACCATTAATAAAACCCAGGCTTTTCTCCATGACCTACAAATCCCTCCATCCTCTGGCCCTGACGCACTACACTCCAGCCACCCTGGCCTATTTTCAGTTCTTCCAATGCTTTGAGTTCTTTCTGGCTTTGGAGTCACACTGACCTGGATTTGAATCCCAGGTAACCTTGGGTAGGTGACTGTACCTCTTTGAGCCCCACTCTTCTTACCTCTGAAATGGGTATAATTGTGTAGCTTATTTCAAGGCTTAAACAATACAACCAACCTATGTGGAGCACTCTTTTGCCGGAAACCTATGGAAAAGGGAGAAGAGAGGGATGAATTTAGTCTAGTGACAATTTTACCTGCCACCTCTACTTTAACAGCAAAATAAGTCGAGATGTTCATAAATTTTGGCTTCTTTTTAAGTGAGCTATACAGTGAAGTATCAACTATTTTCAGTTTTTAAAGAAAATTACAAAGTCTATGCCACCTTGTTTTGAATGTTGTATTACTCCCTCCCTTGCTTTTCTTTTTTTTGTTTGTTTTGTTTTTTGCGGTACACGGGCCTCTCACTGTTGTGGCCTCTCCCGTTGCGGAGCACAGGCTCTGGACGCACAGGCTCAGCGGCCATGGCTCACGGGCCCAGCCGCTCCGCGGCATGTGGGATCTTCCCGGACCGGGGCACGAACTCGTGTCCCCTGCATCGGCAGGCGGACTCTTTACCACTGCGCCACCAGGGAAGCCCCCTTGCTTTTCTTTATATTTGTATGCCCTGTTTATGGATTCCTAAACAATGGATAGCTAGTTTTGGCTGCATGGAACTTTGCATAAATGAAATCGTACGTATGTGGCCTGTGACTTGCTTCTTTCACGCACGTTAGGGTTTGGGAGCCCCCAAGCCCACGCACGCAATGGTTGATTTGTCTTCATTGCTGTGTTGTGTTCTATTGGAGGAATATCGCCTAGTTTCTTCACGTGTTCCCCTCTCTGTGGACATTTGGGCTGTTCCCGTCTTTGCGATCGTGAATGGTATTGCTGAGCACAAGAGGGTGCATCTCCCGGCTCTTGTGTGCAAGAGTTCCTGGAGGGTTCACAGATAGGAGTGCAGTTGTGGATCCCCGGGCACACGTGTGTTCAGCTGAACTGGGGAATGCCAAACTGCTTCCAGAAGGATCATTCTGCGAGGATTCTCCCGCCAGTGACGGATGAGAATGCCCATCGCTTCACATCCAAGGGCATCTCCTTTCAAGCTTAGTTTGTAAGAATGACCGGGGCATCGTGCAGCACCTATAGTTTCTGCCTGAGCCCACCAGAACCTTGGCTGGACCTCTACTCGGACCCTCCAGTGTAGGGCCTGGACTGATGGCAGTCTTGAAGAAGTCCAGAAACAGTGGAGCCTGCTTTTCTAGAACAAATTTGAGACCCCTCAGCCAGTCTGGCCGGGGGAAATAAGACCATTGTGTTCCTCTGCCCGAAACCTTTCAAAGGCGCCCAGCTCATCTGCATTAAAGTTCAAAGTCCTTCCTGTGCCCGCGTGCCACCATCTCCTGCACTAACCTCCTTCTGTGTTTGAACTCACCAAGCGTGTCGCTTGGGGATTTGCCCTCATGGGTCCTCTTCTGGAACACTCTTGCCCGGGTTTCCCCTTGGCCCCTTGCCCCCTCAGGCCCTTCGGGTCTGTGCCCAGGGACCTTCTCTGGTCACCCCATCTAGAAGATAGGCCACCACCCATCACTCTCTGTTCCCTGCCCCGCTCTATTTTTCAGGCAAACGTGACCACGCAATGCAACGCTTTATACACCGGTGTTCATCTGTTTGTTGTCTGCTTCTCCCCCTGGATGTGAGCTCCAGGAGATAGGGATGCATCTCATTTCCTGTTGTGTCCACCGTGCCTAGAGCAATGCCCGCTTAGGAAGTATTTGTTGAATGAATCAATGAATGAATGAGTCACTTGTCATACTTTAAAACCTCAGCTTTGGAGACTGGTTCAGTACTGAGTTCTTTTCATTTAACAACATTCCTTACTAAAGTCTTCTGCAGAAATGAACAAAGTAGGGTTCTCTCATTACTATGCGTGAAAACACTCAATGATCCACATAATCTATATATACACATATATACAAAAAGTAATCTCTCCATATTCATTTTGTTCCACCTTTCTTGCCCAGCAGCTAATGTTAGTAGTCGTCACGCTGAGACACACACAAAAATAAGGCTTTCAGTTGCTTTTACCAAAAAGTGGGATTCTGTTATTGACATTATTCTATATATTGTTTTTCTCATTTAACTGTGTCCAGAGACATCAATCCAAATTATTGGCTATATAGCTAATTTCTTTTTTAAATTGCATTAATATTCCATTGTGTGGGTGACCCATAATTTACTCAACCAGTCCCCAGTTGATGGGCATGCAAGGATTGTTTCCAGATCTTTGCCACTACAAACACTGCTGCAATAAACATGTGATACTTATAAATCTTGTCCACTTGTGTTTGTTATGTTGGATAGATTCCCATGTAAAGGATTACTTGGCCCAAAGATATGCATATTTTGTATTTTAATAGATATGGCAAGGTTACTTTCCAAGAAGTCATTTGTCCTGCCCCTTTGCTTTCCCAGGTGACTTTCTTCACTTCTGTCTTCCCCAGTCCTGGCCCCCTACTCCCATCCCACCCGAGGTTACCCAAAAGTTGGATACATCCTGAACTTCTTCCCTGGAAGCCTGGTTTCCAGGCACATAGTTGCTCCTGGCCAGTCTGCTTATTTAGGGAGAGAGATTCCAGCCCGATTCTCCTGCAGGTGCCTCGACCACATTCTCTTCAGCTACTCAGCTAAGCCCGGTCTGGTCAGGAGAGGCGGCTTCAGGAGCAAACACAGAGAAAGGGCAGGGGGAGGAGGAGGAGAGAGGAGGGAAGTGGCTATTGGAATAAGGGCATGTTCTCCATGGTCCCCTTTCTGTTCCGACTGTCTTGTAGCTAATGTCATCCTAATGATGATGATGACAATCATAGCAACAAAAATAAGAATAACTGTCAACATTTACAGCAGTGATTCTCAACGGGGGGAGATTTTGCCCCCGCCAGGGGACATTTGACATTGTCTGGAGACATATTTTGTTGTCACAACTTGGAAGGGGGGAGGCTATTGGTATCTAGTGGGTTGAGGCCAGGGGTGCTGCTACACATCCTATACTGTGCTGGACAGCCCCCAACCACACATACACAACAATGAATTATCTGGCCCCAAATGTCAATAGCACCAAGGCTGAGAACTCCAGATGTTAGGGACAGAGGTTCTATAGCCTCGCGCTGCCAGCCAGTCACCGAGGTTGAACATTTCCCGAGACCTGAGGCTGTGTTTGCTTATAGGGTCACTGCACGCAGGCAAACTCTGGCTTGAGCGCTTTCCCTCTGTGGGCTGGGGAGAGTGGGTGCTGGGCAGCAGGTAAACTCGGGTTGCAGTTTCCCTCCATGGAATAGGCTGGCTTAATCAAGGTTTGTTTCACCTCAAGAAGTTTAACCTTGGCGGTGCGTTCACTGCCTCGTTCATTTCAAGCAACATGTGCTAAACTCTGATGTTTTTGCCAAATCTGTACACATCCTCTAACTGTCATTTACTTAACGTTTAAAAACACTGATCTGCTTTTAAAAATGTAAATACCTAAATTTTATTTATTCAAAGCAATTATATCTTATGTAATCAAAGATTAGATGTGCTACTTATACATATATATATATATTTTAAATTTATTTAATACATATTAAAATAAAAGGCACGAATCCCAATACTCCTTCAGATCATCTTGCTTGCCCCGTGTCGGGATGCGAATGGCCTGCAAGTCCCCTCTTGCCTTCAGCTTTCAAAGCAACAGTCTGTGTCAGGAGATCTGATGTCCTTACAACTTGCTCAGAAAGACACCTTTTGCATGAAAACAGGCCGGTCCGGTGTACCTGCCTTCAGTTACTGGGAGAGAGGTTTCCACACCCCCAGATGGAAAATGCTTAGTCTCCTCAGTCAGAGCAGGATGCCCAGGGAGCCTGGGAAGGCAGTGTGCTGGAGGGCAGCTTCAAGGAGATTCTGAGGAGCTCCTGAGGAGCTCTCTGCCGTCTTTCCTTGGTCAGGATCCTCCCCTGGGGAACCGACAGCTCAGTGGTGTCACTGCCTTGGTGATCCTGGGCAGAGTGGCAGGCACAGAACTCCTCCCTTTGCAGGTGGAGAGGATAGAAGGGGAGGGTGGGGGGGGTGGGAGAAGGGAGGGAGAAGAGGGGGACAGATGCCCAGACAGATGGGCCTGGCGGCCAGCTCTCCCGGCCTAATGAATTTCCTTCCCTGGCCCTCAGGCAGGTCAGAAAATGAGACCAATGACAGCATCTGGGATGATTCCAGGACGAGGCTCATAAATCAGGCGTGGGATGAATCCTGCTTTCCTGGAGATGGAGGGAGGCAGGCGAGGCACGGGGAAAGCTGGGGAGTCCCTGGGGCCCTGCAGCAGCCGGCCTTTGGGTGACACCGGAAGGAGCGCCCTTCTGACAAGAGTCGGTGGCCTCGGAGGCACTGGTTGTGCAGGGTTGGGTCCCCAGAGCTGACTGGTGGGTGGGTACGGGGGCTTCCTGACCTCTGGGTCTCAGCACAGACCCCTCTCCTCCACTGTCACTTCATTCATTCCTTCAAATCCACTGTTCTCCAGGAAGGCATCATTCCTCTTCAGGGAAGCCTTCCTGGACCCCGAGGGGCTCCATCCATGTGCCCCTAAGGGTCCCTGCACTTCCACTCTCAGCTCCCCCGACGATACACAGGCAGGATTCATCTGCTTCTCTTGTGGAATGCAAGCTCGTGGGGCAGGGGTGGCCCCTAGCCCTCGTGGCCGGTGCAATACCTGGTGTGTAATAGGTGTTGAATATTCATTCAGTTATCATTGAGTGAAAGAAAGGAGGGAGAAGCTAGAGGTAGTAGGGATGGTTACTTCTCTGGGGGAGCAAATCCCACCCGTCCCTGGATGGAGGAGGCGGGAAGAAGTCTGGGCCACTCAGGCAACCTGCCAGGTGCTTCGGGCTGGTCCCGCCACTAGCCCGGGACGCGGCTTAGCCACCTGTTCACCTTCCTGAGCCTCCAGGTTCCTGTCTAGGTTGTGCGAATCCAATCAGGTAGGCTATTTGGAAATGCTTTGACAGGCGTCAAGTTTCTCACACCTGCCAAGTGTTAACTATGAAATCACACACTCTCCATCCAATGGTGGGGAGGGAATGAGAGAATACCTCCTTCAACTTCATTTAGCAAAAGGGCAACCTCAGTCCCGATTAGGGCAGTGAACTTGACCCGGCTCAGACACAGGTTAAGTGAGCACAGCACTGGCTCTGGTAGTCCAGTTCTGGAACCAAACCGCCCGGGCCAGAACCCAGCTTGTGACTTGGTGGTTGTGTGCCCACAGGCGAGTCACTCACCCTCTCTAAGCCCCACTGTCTCGTCTGTGAGGCGAGGGTCCAAACGGTACCTTCCTCATGCTGTGGGTCACAGGATGAAACAAGATATTAGTAAAACTACCTTTTTATGGACTGCTGGGAGTAAAGTCCATTTCTGTTCCTGCCACGTGTTCCTCCTCCCCTGCCCCAGCCCACCACCTACATGCTAATTTCCTCCTGCCCTCTTTGCACATCCCGGGGAAAGTCTGCATTGTCCCAGGGAAGAGGATTGTGGGAGTGTGGTGTGAACGTGAGTGTGTGTGTGTTGGATGTCGGGGGCATTTGCGGATGCTCCTGTGCCCACGTGCACATGCGTGGAAGTGAGAGGGCTGTATTGAAGGGCACGAAGTACTCTGCGAAGTGCAAATTTGTATCTATAAACGGGAGCGTGCTGTGAGAGGGTGAGTGGGCGTGCATCTGTGTGTGTGCATGTACATGTGTGTGTGGTGTGGCTGTGCGCCCCGTGCATGTGCACCCCCCGCCTCCTGGAGTAAAGGGAGCCGAAGTAGGAGGGAGATCTCTGTGGGTGAATTTCAGATGACAACAGAGACGCTCTGGGCTCAGCCAGGAATTCTGGGGTTTGCCCTTCCAGGCCCAGCTGGGCGAGGCTCAGGCCAGAGAAGGGGTGAGGAGTCAAACCTTTGGAGGGGATATTCTGGGGCCAAAGTGAGGCTGGCCCCTGTGTGGGCAGCGTTTCCGTGGAGAAATCCCTAGGGGAAGCAGGCTGTGGCACTGAACAGTGCATCTGCAGAAAACCGCCCCTCTCCACCCCCCAGCATCACGTGTCCTCAGGGACACAAAGCAGGCTGTCTCAACTCTCAAATGTCTCTCCGAGAATTTGCTACCTCTTGATTGTTGAGTCGAACATTTTGCACATCCTGTCACCTGGAGAAGGACTCACCTCTTCCCTCAGTTCCCTTTCAGAAAGACCTTCAGAAAGGGAAGGTCTCTGATTGGTCTGGGTTCAGCCAATCAAAACTGCTTGAGGTAGGAGGGTACCATGATTGGCTCAGTTTGGACCAAACGACAGAGGTTGGGGAGCAGGGTCATATGCGACATGGCCTCTCCAGAGAGAGGTTCAGTGGTTGGAGTGGGGACAGAGTTATTCCCAGGAAAGGGGAGTGGCAGCCAGGCAGGTAGGATCATGGTTATTGATTACACCCGGTCCTCTGCCCAAATGCTTGAATTTTCTTCAGAGGTTTATTCGACTGGACCCCAAAGGTGTTTCAGTCTCCAGGGGCTCCTATTGAAACCCCTATTAAACTCACGCTGAAGTTGAAATCGGCTGCCAGGGATTTGAAATCCTATGGGAATAGGGTAAGAACAGATGCCTATGGGACGGCTTTGCAATTTGGCTCCAGGACCTGCTAGTGCATGCATAAAACATAAAGAGAAACAGCTTGGGAAAAACACAGGCTTTGAAGTCAGACGAGGCTGGGATCAAATCTCCATTCGGCTTTCCCAGGAGCTGGCTGTGTGGCTTTGGGCAAGTTACTTCACCTCTCTGAACCCCTGTAAAACCAGGAAATGAACACAGTGGGGCTGTCACGAGGCCTTCTGGATGAGTTCAGGTATGTCATTCACAGCTTATCGATGCTCACTGAACAGGGGCAGCTGGATGCCTTCTTTAGTTCAACCTGGTTGGTCCTTATCCTCTGGTGACCAGATCACAGATCTTGTGAGCTATGTATCCTTAACCAGAAAATGAGGCCACACATTCTCCTGGCAAAGCAAGCACTGTGCTTTCCTGATTTCCCCATTCAGTTAGAGGCAGCAGGAAGAAGTGGAACAGGCATAGCTTTGAAGTCAGGTAGAACCAGGCTTGAATCTCACCAATGCCACCATCTAGATGTGTGATCCTGGGCAAGTCACTTCTCCTCTCTCATCTGATCTTTAAAAGATAGGTAATTCTTTCTCAGAAGCTGCATGTGAGGATTAGATGGAATAAAACACATAACTGCCCAGCATACGATACCACTGCCCAGTCACTGATTTTAAAAGATCATACTGAGTACCTACTATTCATTCAATTAACTGACAAGTATTTATGGAGTGCCTCCAATGTGCCAGAAATTCTACTAGTTGCTCACAGCCACGTACAAAACAGACTGTCTCTCATCATCACAGCCTAGCATATGTGATGGAGATAGACAACAAACTAATAGATGAATAAAAGTCTGGTGTCAAGTAGGGGTACATTCTTTGAGGAAAAACAAAGGGAATGGGGATAGTAAGCGATGGGACAGGTGTTTGGAGCAGAGGATTCGATGTGAGTTCAAATACTGCAAGCCAGTTGTGTGAATTGCCAGGGGCCAGAGATGGAAAGACCCAGTTCCTCCCTTCTAGGAGCTGGCATTCCAGCGGGGAGACAGAGAGAAAGCAGAAGGTGTGGTTGGAACTGGAATGGAAACATGCAGAGGGAGGTGCTCTCTACAGACCCGTGTGCTTACTGAAGCCTGGCTCTGTCCCCCATACCCTTTCTCTCCTGGGAGGGAACTAACCCTGCTCATAATCCCGTGGGATTCAGAAATCCAGTTAGCAGCATCGTGCTCCCCTGAATGCTGCAGGCCCCAGGCATTTCTTTGGACATCTGTGGAAGTAAGATTGTAACCTCCCTGCCTACTCCCCGTCTGCCTCCCACTCCTCTCTCCAGGGTGCCCTGAGCAGAGGCAGGAGGGCTTGATGTTCAGTGGTTCTAACCCTGACTCGGTGCTTACTGGTCGTGTGACCCTGGATGGGCCCTTCCCTTCTGAGCCTCACCTTCCTCATCTGGGAAATGAGGATAATAATGGTGCAGAGTGATAGTGTTTCGAAAGCGCCTCTCCCAGGGTCCATCCAACCAATGAGATGCCACTGCCCTGCTCTCCTCTTCCATCCCCTCTCCTCCTCCTCTTACTCCGCCCTTGTTTGAGTTCTCTTCAATCTGGGGAGCAGGTCTGTGCTCCCCTTCAACGTTCCATGACACACCAAGGGTGGGAGAGGGCATGGCATTTCAAGTGAGGAAAACGTGAAGTCTTGCCTTGGCCATTCTTTACATTCATGTAATCTGGGACACTCCCTTACCCTCTCTCTCCCTTATCTCCCTCATCGGCCAGGCACAGAGGAATAATGATCCCCGCCTCCCAGACAGGTGGTGAGGGTCCGTGAATATAATGCAGAGAAAGGACCTGGAACATCTCAGATGCCTGTTAAGTGGCAGCTGTTGTCTTTCATTTCTAGACCTCAGCACTTCATCTGAAAACGGGTGACGTTCACTCAGCACTCACCATGTGCCAGGCTTTACCTATATTAGCTAACACTGTGGTATTTTCATTATCTGCCTTCTATTTGAGGTTACTGAGCCAGGAGAGGTTAAATAACTTGCCCAAAGCCCCTGAAGTTAGTAAGTGCTGGGTTCAACCTTCACAGCCCAGTATCTGGCTCTGGGTAGATCCAGCCTAGAGTAGCCACTGCGGCACTCTCTTCCTCTCAGCTGTCAAATCACTCTAATTGCTGTTCCTGGCGTAGACTGCTCAGCCCCTGAGAGCCTTGGTGCTATGAGAAGATGCACTCGGCCCAGAGCAGGGGCCGAGTCCTACTCTGTCTTCCGGTGCACTGTTTGAATTCTCTGCAGAGCATCTGTCACTCCCACAGGGCTAGATTGTCAGTGAGGGCCCCTCCTGCCCTCGAGGAGCCGAGAGTCTGGTGGCAGAACATCGTAGGGTGGCCAAGCAGAGCTGAACAGGCGGTGAGTCCAGCAGCCTGGATCTGAAACTCAGCTCCAGCACTTAAGAGCTGTGTGCCTTTCGGTAGGTCTCCGAGCCTCAGTTTCCTCATCTGCAAAATAGGGATAATAATCCTAGTGCCACCCCCGAGGGTTGTTTGAGGAGGGAGTGACTATGCATAAGGCACATAGAAAAGCCCTTGGCTCACAGGGAGTGCCCAGCGATGGTCGCTTTTAGAGGAGGAAAAAGCCAGAGCCATCTGCCCCGTATGCAGGGCCAACTGGGGCGTGTGCTCTAGGAACGGCTCCGGCTGGCTCCTTGTCTCTGCTTCCCAGGGCTGGTTCCCCGCGGGGATCCATTGCAGGCCTCTGTCTCCTCCTTGGGAAACTCATCTACTCTCTGAGCTTCCCAAAGGATACCTATATTTCAGGTTCCTGTCCCTCAGGTGTCCAGCCTGTTTGCCTGTGGGTACCCAACTACCAAGTACAATCAAGCAGGGTCCCAGTAAGAATTCATCATTATGTGCCAGGATGGCCACCAACCCTGGGCAACTCCCATTCACATTCCCCATCTCACACCCTCCCCACCATCTGTGGCCAATTCCAACTGGTCCCATCTAGCACTGCTCTGAGGGCCAGCCCTACTTCTCCCCCACCCCACCAGCCCAGCCTGGCCCACCCCATCCTGGCCCACCCCATACTCAACTTGGGTCTTATTTAAAGCCATCTCCGGGGCTTCCCTGGTGGCACGGTGGTTAAGAATCCACCTGCCAGTGCAGGGGACACAGGTTCGAGCCCTGGTCTGGGAAGATCCCACATGCCACGGAGCAACTAAACCCATGTGCCACAACTACTGAGCCTGCGCTCCAGAGCCCGTGAGCCACCATAAAAAAAAAATTCCCTCTTGCTTGGAGGCCTGTCTTCTTGTTCTATTCAGGCCTTCAACTGATTGGATGAGGCTCACCCACAATATGGAGGGCAATCTGTTTTACCCAAAGTTCACTGATTTAAATGTTAATCTCATTTAAAAACACCCTGCAAGGTGACACATAAAATTAACCATCACATATGTTATCTGCCCAGTGCTCTGCTCCATGCTGAGGAGAATACCAAAAAAAAAAAAAAAAAAAAAAAAAGAGAGATTCTTGACATTCTAAAGCTCAAAGTTTAGTGAAGAAGTCATCCTGATTCTGTTATCAGTCTCAACCTGGGCTTTAAGCTCTTTGCCCGCTCCATGCCACTTACCATGCTTGTCTTTTCTGAGGAGGGACGTGAGCTTTCGTGCTGGTTCCCACACAATCCTCTCCCTGTCTCATTCCTGGCTCCTGGGAATTCTGCTGCCCTGAAGGGGTCACCATTGTTTTATCTTCCTGGCACTTCACCCACTTCTTTGGGTGAACTACTCCTCCTGCTCCTACCTCATGATCTGCCTACCCCCTGCCCAGGAGTGACCATGTGACCCAGGCTGGGCCAATCAGACACCTGCCTTGGGAGTTTGGGAATGAATGCTAATGGTAAGGGGCAGAGAGTCCTTCTCTGTGGTCAAGCTGAGATGTGAGAGCTTGGAGCCCATTAGCCGCCCTGGTTCCAGGCTCATAGAGTAGAGCAAGGTTGATGGGGCTAGAGAAGCAACAGTGAAAGATGAAAAGAGGATATTCTGGTGATTTTCCAGTAGCTGATTCTGTGTGTCTCTGAGACCCAGCCTCACCCCTGCCTTTCCCACCTTTTGGTCACATAAGCCAATACCATACCTCCCTGTTCCCCCACCTCTGTCTTATTCTAGCACAGAGGCTCTCAAATGGGGATAAGTTTGGCTCCCCAGGGAACATCCTGGAATATATAGAGCTATTTTGGGTTGTCACAATTCAAGGGATGCTCATGCATCTAGTGGGTAGAGACCGAGGATGTTGTAAACAGTTTACAGTGCGCAGGATAGTTTCCCACAACAAAGAACCATCCTGGCCAAAATGTCAACAGACATTGAGGAATCCTGACGTAGAAGACCTCCTTACCAAGACCATCCCTGCTACTCAGAGCACCTCTATGGTCACATTTCTGGACTGGATTCCCCGCTTTGAAGTGTACGAGCTGGGTGACTTGAGACAGAGCATCTCATGTAGCCAAGCTTCCACTTCCAATATCAAAGCTGCAGCGTCCAATATGGTAGCCACGTGCGCCTACTGTGGGCTTGAAATGTGCTGGTCCAAACGGAGGTGCACTGTAAGGATAGAAGACACACCGGATTTCTAAGACTTGGTAAGAAAAAAGGATATAAAACATCTCAACAATTTGTCTATTGGCTACATATTGGTATGATAATATTTTACATGTATTTATTGGACTCAATGGAATATATGATTTAAATGACTTTCACCTGTTTCTTCTTACTTTGATTCATGTGGCTCATAGAACCATTAAAATTAATGATGTGGCTAATATAAAAAGATAAGGAGCGATCAGGACCTTCATGAGGTGGATGGGCTGATAGACACGGAGCCACCTTTCTGATGCCAGGTACCTAGTGCTGACAGACCTGGAAATCTGAATCTCAAAAATTGCCTTAGCTTCTCACTCCAGCATCTAAGCCAGAGCCTGGCAGACAACAGTTTGTGCTTGTGATCTCAAGGCAAAGAGCAACCCCTGTGCTTGGGATCTCAGCACAGGTTAAGTCTTAAAAAGGTTTCTTTCTCTCAGCCTGAATTTGGGTTGATCCCGTGTCTTCTCGCTGCATTCTTGGTTAACTGAAAAGGTAGGAAACGTGACTTCCCCTCCTTGTCAGCTCCCCGCAGTGCCCTGGTGTGATTTTCTGTTCATGGCTCTCACTTTCCAAACATGTTTTAGGTGACTCTGCCATTGTTATGGAAAATTCAGGGGCAAATTGGAAGATGCTGCCTGGTTGCCATGGCAATGCCAGCTACTTCTGCCTTTGCACAAGGAGAAAGCGGCCATGGGGCTGACAAGATGCGATTTGAGCCTCTGAAAACAACACACACAAGGCCTTTCCAGTCTCTTTTAACACCAGCCTTCTTCCAGACCCTCAGCACCGCCACCTGTTTTCCCGGGGTGGATGGGGGCCATCCTACAGCTAATCTGCTGGTACAGTGAATGAAACACATCCCTCTGGGTAGAAGTGGAGGCTTGCATTGCCCTTGCCAGCCACCCTGAGGTGCAAAGACCTACTGCGTGACATCTTTACACATAGACATTAGTGATTTCAGCTCCTACACCAGCCTTCATGATGCTGACAGAGAGCCCTGCCCTGTTGGCCTGTTTCCTGAGCTACTATCACTGGAAATTTCCCTTTTTGGAAAGAGAGGCGTTTTGCAGTGAATGTGACAGCATCTTTTCTGATTCCTGGATGATGAAAGAAAATTATTTGTGTCTGAATGGATGGTGTTCCTAAAAAAGAGGAAAAGGCAAGTACCCCGGGCATCTTTAGGGCTTTTGCATCCCTGGGTGAGCCCTGAGTAAGTGCTCAGCAAAGAGATGTTAAATGGCTGATGGACTGCTTTAGATGGCGTTTAATCTTTACCACAACCCTGTGGATTAAAGAGTCTCATTATCCCCATTTTATAGATGAGGAAACTGAGGCTTAGCGAGGCCAAACAAAGTGCCCAGGATGACACTGCTGGCAGGCAGCACAGCCACGATTTGAATAGAGACTTCTTTTTCCAGAGGCCAAGGTCTTACACAACTTTGTAGCACTATTATGAACAAATGTGAGGGTTAACTATTATCACCCCCAATTTACATCTGAGGACACTGAGACTCCGGAGGTGAGATCAACTGCCCAAGGTCATTCAGCTAAGAAGATGCAAAGCCAGGATTTGAAACTCAGTCTATTGCGTTCCAACCTTTGCTCACCCTGCTAGGTCACTGGAATCGGCAGAAAAGCACCTTGGACACAGGAAGGTGCCTTCCGGCTGTGAATGGGCATTTCACAAGCGGAAAGCGCTCTCAGAGCCCCCAGACATGCCCAGAATGCACGAGTCCTGCCAGGCTGGGGGAGCCAGACTCCAGTCAGAGCTTGGGACTCGTGCAGTGATCTGAGCCCAGGAAGCAGCTGCACCCACAGCCCCCTCGGCAGGCCCCGTGGTGAATCAGGAGCAGGTGATCCTGCCGAGAGGGGCTGAGAACGCTTAGCTCACTTTCGTGCCACGAGGCCCCGGCATTTGCTCGGGGAGGTTCGTCATAGCTGCTTAGCCCACGCAGATGTAACCAAGCCACTGACAACTGAAATCTCTTCTAAACATGCCCCAAGACCCCAGGGAAAAGCGTGGCTCTCTTCCTAAAAAACTACCTGGACCTTCCAAGGAGGAAGACACATGCGGGAGGAGTCTTCTGAGGACTGTCAGTGGGGAGGAAATCTCAGGCGCAGCCTGTTTCAGGGGTTCAGGAGAGATTTGCTTTCCTAGGGATTTATAGCCCAGAGAAAAGCAAGGGAAGACATCCAAGAAAGAAAAGCAAAATACAAGAGCCCCCAGTTTGTAACCAAACCACTCAGTATTGTGATGTCACCCTGGGCTTCAACATCCCAAAGGCTGCCTCGGGCTTCTGTCTCACATGCATTTGGGGGATCCCCAGCAGGCCCACGGCCAACCTCATCTCCACGTTTTGCTTCTCTGCTGCTCCCCCCTGTTCCTCACGGTTTCTCAGCTCCAGAATGGACCCGCCTCTTCCCCCATTTCCTTCTTGGAAGAAAACAGGCTTTCGGATTCATCCGGACCTAATTTTGAATCTTCATTCTACCATTCTTAGGTGTCTGAGCAATTTGCTTCACTTCTGGAAGCCTTCATTTTCTCCTCTGTAAAACTGAGTAAGTTACACCTGTTTCTCCAGGTGATTGGGGGAGCACATGAGAAAGTGGAGGTGAAAGCCCCAGCTTAGCTTAGCCCCGGCCCATGGGCAGTATTCGTCACAATTCTCTTTCCCACCTTCCCTTCGTGCTCTGCAGGGCCAGCATGCGTGTGGTCTGGGGCCGGCTAGATGCTGAGCTGGTGGCCAAATGAAGTGCTCCTGCAGGCCTGGACACTGCCCACCCCTCTCTACCCCAGGCCACTCCTTGTCGTCCAGCCTGCCCACCTCTCATTACAGAGCCAGCTTGTAATTAGTGTGCTGCCTGGCTTCGGAGAACGTCCCGGGCAGCACCCCAAGCTCCCCGCCTCTGCGGGAGCCCCTTGATTGTCGATGAGACCTCAGCCCTGGACACAGAGACATCTTTGAAAATGAAGCCATGTCGGTTGTCCCCATGGCCCTCCTTAACTCAGGGTTGATGAGACAAGGCCTGCATGACATGGATGGCTGGAGAGAGGGATTACCAAAGAGGCTTCTGCCCTGCCAAGGCCCAAGACTTCAGTCCTAACAGGGAGAGTGAGGAAAAGTGTCCTGGGAGATAACTCTGAAATGTCCTCCACCAAGCTGCAGGCCACCTCACTGCAGATTCTGGAACAAGTTAAGTTTCCATGGGATTCCTTGGCATGACTGTCCTCATCCTGACATCTCAGCCTGGGACGGAGGAGTAGAGGGTACCAGAGTCAGGCAGACCTGATTTGAATCCTGGCTCTGCCTCTTATCAGTTGTGTGACCTTTGGCAGTTGACTTCACTGTCCTGAGTCTCAAATTCTCCATCCACAACATGATACTTCTGCAGCTTGTTGTGAAAATGAAATGGATGCAAACACATGGACATATATCACTCCAAACAATGAGTGATAGCTATTTTTGTTTTCTTTAGCCTGGTCCCATCCTGTTTCTGCCCTAAATAGGCCTTCCATATTGCTGTGTTTTGCACATGCGGGCCCCTCTACCTAGTTCAACAATCTCCTATGTGACTTGCTTAGCAAACTTCTATTGATCCTCCAAGGCCCAGCTCAAATGTCACCTCCTCTGTGAAGCCTTCCCAGACTCCCCAAGCAGTTAGTTACTTTTTCCTCAGTACTCTGACAGTAATTTGCTTATGCCTTTTATATGATCCTATCACATTGTATGGTAACTATATGCAATTGTCTCTCTCATCTTTTCTGCCCTCTGCCATGCCCTGACCCCTTGACTCAGCTGTGAGTTCTTGGAAGATAGAGTCTCTACTTGTCCTTCCTGGTAATTCACAGAGTGAGTGCTTTGTAATTCTTTAATCAATTGAATAAATTAGTGCATGGAACAAATAAATGAATGGGTCGGCAATTACAGAAAAGGGAACATTAGACATTAATAAAAGAAAACACAGAGAAAACCTTCCTCTTTCACCACATTTCACTCAAGCCCAGGCTGGGCTAATTGTTCAGGAAGAGAAGGAAGCGTATACTCTGCCTAGAGACCACCAAGGATGGAGGATCATGGCCAGAAACTGGAGAAGAGGCTGAATTCTAGACCCACCTGCCCCAAGGACCTGCTGAATGACCTCAGGCCAGCCTCTTAGCTTTTCTTTGCTGTAGCACAGCCAGTTTCATCGGGCCCCCAGCCCTGGAGGTGGGAGAAGAGATACATGATCTGAGGAATGTGGAGGCCCAGCTAAGGATGCATTCCCCACGGCCCTGTCCTCTGAGGAAGGCCACACTCCTTGACCCATGATAGCAGGGATTGGTGACATGGGCCCGGCCCCACCCAGGGAGCAAGCAGGACCTTGACTACAGTCATAGCTGTCTGTGAGCTGGAATGTTTCCAGGAGAGGCTGCTGGGTAGGGAGACGGCACTGGCTCCTGGAGAAAACTCCAAACCCTTCATTATAGATATGGGCCGTGTAGGTCTGGGCCTGACCATGCCCCGGGGCCTCATGGGAGCCACGGTCGAAACAGGCCGTCAGTCACCCCTTACACCACTCTATTCTCCCCGGCTCTGCGGGCTTTGCACTTGCTACTCTATGGGCTGGCTCTCACTTTTCTGACTACATTGTAAAAGTCATCTCCTCGGGGCCCTTCCCTGGCCACCCTCATCGCCCCTTCAGTCACTCTAATTCCTCATCCAATTTTATTGTCTTCACAGCACTCATCCCCACCAGAACCATTTCATCTGCTTCTGTGTTGATTGTCTGCCACTCCTTTTAGACCCTCAAATCTGTGAGGTCATGATTGGGTTTCTCCTGTTCAGGATTGTACCAGGTCTTAGCACAAGGCCTGGTACAGCATGGGGCATAGGAGTTGGGTGAATAAATGAGTGAGGCAATGAATGAATGAGTGAGTGAATGAATGAGTGGGCCACATTCTCTGGGCCTGAGTGGGAACAGGCCTCCACGCTTGGTCCATCTCACTAGCTAGACTCTGTATTGAGACCTTGGAGCCCCTCCATGGGCTCTGGAGGGTCTGATTCTTGGCCAAAGCCCCAGCTTCCAGGACAAGACTAGGTACAGAGCAGATGCCCAAAGAAATATGCATGCCCGCATCCAATGAATGGACGGATGGGATCCGATTCCCGTGGCAAGTGCTGCTATGAAGAGCCTAAAAGCATAGCTCAGGAATCAGGAGCCGACTACTTGGATTCGAATGTTGGCCGTAGCACTTTCTTGCTCTGTGAGACGCAGAGCATGTTTCTTACCCTCTCTGAGCCCCAGTTTCCTTCAGTACAAAACAGACAAAAATGGTAGCGACCCTGGGGGGATATGGTGAAGACAGAGAGAATGCTTGTATAACCGCTGATGCGGGGAGGCCCTGATGACACTCACATCAGCAGCCTGTAGCTCCGGCACCTGCTGAGGGCCTGATCCACCCACAGCAGGCTCAGGAGGTGCTTGTTAAATGAGGGAAGGACCTTACATGAAATCTGACTCCCAGGCTCTTCAAGGAGTGTGGCCTTCCTCAGAGGACAGGGCCGTGGGGAACGCATCCTTAGCTGGGCCTCCACATTCCTCAGATCATGTATCTCTTCTTTGAGATTTTGAAGGGAGTTGAGACCCCCTCTGACATCCCTCTCTTTCTGATCCTGCACCATCACTGTAACTGGGCTATAGTGATGTCGTGGATGAAATTAGCAGGGTAACACATGTCGCAGAGAAGAGCAGGGAACACCTTCATTTGTTTGCCTGGGTCAGGGGGCCAAATTGGCGATCGTGGTCTAGCTGCTTAATCTGTGAGTGCTGGGAAGATGAGGCTAAGGAAAGAAATCCCAGTCATCTCAGATAAGCATGGACTTGCCAGCTGGGAGAACCTAAAGGCTCACGCAGACGTCTCACTTTAGAAAATGGGGAAACTGAGGCCCAGAGTGAGAAACAGGCTGGCTAGCTCATGGCAGAGCTGGGACTCACTCCTGGGCCTCTTGGCTTCCAGACCTGCTGTTCTTGTTGAGTCTCGGGCCCAGGAATGAAGCCTTTAAATGTCTTGAGAAAAATTTAAGTTGTACTTGGAAACTAATTTGTCTTTTTTTAATTTTTAAAAATTTATTTTTAATTTTTTTTTACTTTGTATCTGTTAATCCCATAGTCCATATTTGTCCCTCTTCCTCTCCCCTTTGGTAACCACAGGTTTGTTTTCTTTGTGAGTTTGTTTCTGTTTTGTATATACATTCACTTGTATTATTTTTTAGATTCCACATATAAGTGATATCATATATTTTTTGTCTTTCTCTGACTTATTTCACTAAGCTTAATATTCTCGAGGTCCATCCATGTTGCTGCAAATGGGATTATTTCATTCTTTTCTATGGCTGAGTAGTATTCCATTGTATATATATAGTGCATCTTCTTTATCCATTCATCTGTCAATGGACATTTAGGTCGCTTCCATGTCTTGGCTATTGGGAATAGTGCTGCTACGAACGTTGGGGTCCATGTTTCTTTTCGAATTAGTGTTTTCATTTTTTTGGGATATGTACCTAAGAGTGGGATTGCTGGGTCATATGGTAGTTCTATTTTTAGTTTTTAAGGAACCTCCATACTGTTCTCCATAGTGGCTGCACTAATTTACATTCCCACCAACAGTGTTTGAGGGCTCCCTTTTCTCCACATCCTTCCAGTATTTGTTATTTGCAGACTTTTTGATGATAGCCTTTCTGACAGGTATGAGGTGATACCTCAATCTGGTTTTGAGGTGTGTTTCTCTAATAATTTGTTTTAAAAATACCACAACTATCTCTCATACAGTTAGGAGTCTTAAAAATAAAAATGAACAACAACAACAAAAAAAAACCTTAGACTGGCTTAAACAAGGAAACAGCAAATTTAGGGATTGTCCAAACCTAGAACCTACCCTTCATTCAACTCTACCCTACTGGTGCAATGGCCTTGACCTCCATCTAGATCCCCTCACCACACAAGGTGACAATGGGTGAGACAGTTGCAGCCTTCACATCCACATACCGTCTCTTCCTGTGGCTATTCTAGAAGACCCCAATCCACCTCCCTTGCATCTCATTGGCCCAAGTTGGGTCACATGCCCATTTCTTTTTAAAAAAATTTTATCGAAGTATAGTTGATTTACAATGTTGTGTTAATTTCTGCTGTACAGCAAAGTGACTCAGTTATACATATATACGTTCTTTTTCGTATTATTTTCCATCATGGTTTACTACAGGGTATTGAATATAATTCCCTGTGCTATATATAATAGTTTGCATCTGCTAATCCCAAACTCCCAATCCTTCTCTCCCTCGTACCCCACCTCTTGGCAACCACAAGTCTGTTTTCTATATCTGTGAGTCTGTTTTTGTTTCATAGAAATGTTGATTTGTATCATATTTTAGATTCCACATGTAAGTGATATCATATGGTATTTGTCTTTCTCTTTCTGACTTATTTTGCTTATTATGATAATCGCTAGGTCCATCCATGTTGCTGCAAATGGCATTATTTCATTCTTTTTAATACATGCCCATTTCCAAATCAGTTCCTGTAGCTCTTTTTGGCTGAAGACTGGATTAACTTATTCCTCTTTTCAACATATATTTAAGAGCCTACTACATGCAGCATAGTGATGAACAAAACAAAAGTTCCAAAAATGGACTTATATTCTAGAAGGAGGATATAGACAAAAACAAGGAAGAAAGTAAAATACACAGTATTTTGAGATGTGATAAGTAGAGAAAAATATGGAGAAAAATAAAGTAGAGCAGGGAGATGGAGAGCACAAGTCAGGGACGTTGCAATGTTAAGTAGAGGGGCGTCTAAGCAGAGACCAAAGAAGGTAAGGGAGTGAGCCATGAGGGCATCTGGGGGAAGAGTATTCCAGGCAGTGCAGGCAGCCTGTGCAAAGGCCCTGAGGCAGGAAATGCTTGATATTTTTGAGGAACAAGGAAACCAAGTGACTAAAGTGAGGAGGAGGGTAGAGGAGTGAGGTTAGGGAGGTAAGGGGAACAGCGGGTGGTACAGCCCTTGAGGCCTGTGGTGAGAACTTTGGCTTCTACTTTGAGTAAAATAGGAATTCCATAGAGGGTTTGAGCAGAGAAATGACATGATCTAATTTTAAAACAGAAATTTTCAATCTTGGCTGCACATTAGAATCACCTGCAGACCTTTAAAAATACAGATGCTGGACTTCCCTGGTGGCACAGTGGTTAAGAATCCGCCTGCCAATGCAAGGGACTCAGGTCTGAGCCCTGGTCTGGGAAGATCCCACATGCCGTGGAGCAACTAAGCCTGTGCGCCGCAGCTACTGAGCCTGCGCTCTAGAGCCTGGAAGCCACAACTACTGAGCCCGTGTGCCACAACTACTGAAGCCCACACGCCTAGAGCCCATGCTCCACAACAAGAGAATCCACCGCAGTGAGAAGCCTGTGCACTGCAGCGAAGAGTAGCCCCTGCTCGCTACAACTAGAGAAAGCCCATGCACAGCAACGAAGACCCAACACAGCCATAAATAAATAAATGCATACATACATACATGCATACATACATACAGATGCCCGGGTCCCATCCCCAGAGGTTCTGATACAGTTGTGTGGAGATGGGGCCTGGGAATCAGGATCTTTAAAAGCTCCCCTGAAATCCACATGATTCCAATGTACACCTGGGGTTGAGAGCCCTGGGTCTATATGCCAAATCCTTATCTCTGACTTAAAACTCTCCCTGGATGTCCATGTTTGAGTTAACTTCTAACTCCAGGTCTCCATTTGGATGCCTAATAATCATAATAATCATCTCCCGACTTAACCTGGCCTCAGTCGAATTCCTGACCCCTCCCCAAACCTGCTGTGCCCGTAGTGTCCTCTGTCTCAGTGAGTGGGTTTTCTATCCTTACAGTCCTCATGCCAGAAGCTTGGCATTGTCCTTGATTCGTCTCTTAGTCTCACATCGCACCTCCAATTCTTTAAAAGGTCCTGTTCACTCTACCTTCAAAATATATCCAGAATAGGGACTTCCCTGGTGGCGCAGTGGTTAAGACTCTGCACTTCCAATGCAGGGGGCCCAGGTTCATTTCCTGGTCAGGGAACTAGATCCCGCATGCATGCCGCAACCAAGAGTTCACATGCCACAACTAAGGAGCCCGTGAGCTGCAACTAAGATCTGGTGCAACCAAATAAATTAAATAAATAAATAAATATTAAAAAAAAAATATATATATATATATATCCAGAATCCACCACTTCATATTACATCCACTGCCACCCTCATCAAAGTGCCCATAATCTCCAGGTCTTGCCGGGCATTTAGCTGGTTCCCCTGCTTCATCTCCTGCCTGCAGCAGTGGTTCCCAACCCAACTTCAATGGATTCATGTGGGGAGCTTTAAAAACTATGATGCTGAATCCTCAGAGTTTGGTGGGCCATAGCCAGGCATTGAGAATTTTAAAACCTCCCTAGTGATTCCATTGTGCAGACAGAGTTGAGAACCACTGAAATGGAATTTAAATCCATGAATTTGGCTGTGATCACCTGGGCAAGGAGTGTACTTCGAGAATCAAAGAGATGCATAGACTGAGTCCTGGGTTCTCCTACATGCAGAGACTGGGAAATGAGGAGGAACCAGGAAAAGACCAAAAAAGAGACTGATCAAATCACTGTGGCAGAGTTAGAAGGACATTGACCCAATCAGACACACCACTTGAGTTGCAGGTGGGAGGCCAGAGTCCCCCAGCACCCAGGGCAGCACAGACAAACAATTGAATGGATACCTGAATCAGCTACTCCTGGAGCAGGGAAGGAGCAAGATGTATGTTGGGTGGTCAAAAAATGTCTACTAGTCCAGTTTGTTTCTTCTGCATGTAGCTGCCCAGTTTTCTCAACGCCATTTATTAATGAGGCTGTCTTTCCCCCATTGTGTATTTTTGCCTCCTTTGTTGTAGATTTATTGCCCATATAAGTGTGGGTTTATTTCTGGGCTCTCTATTCTGTTTCACTGATCTATGTGTCTTTTTTTTGTGCCAGTACCATACTGTTTTGATTACTGTGGCTTTAGAATATAGTTTGAAGTCAGGGAGTGTAATACCTCCAGCTTTGTTCTTCTTTCTCAAGATTTTTTTGGCTATTTGGGGTCTTTTGTGTTTCCATACAAACTTTAGAATTATTTGTCCTAGTTCTGTTCTGGTATTTTGATAGGAATTGCATTGAATCTGTAGATTGCCTTGGGGCCTATGGTCAGTTTAACAATATTAGCTCTTCCAATCCATGAACATGATATATCTTCCCATCTGTTTGTGTTATCTTCAATTTCTTTAATCAATGTTATACAGTTTTCTAAATATGGGTCTTTTACCTCCTTAGTTAGATTTATGCCTAAATGTTTTATTCTTTTTGATGTGATTGTAAATGGGATTGTTTTCTTAATTTCTCTTTCTGATAGTTCGTTGTTAGTGTATAGAAATGCAAAAGATTTCTGTACATTACTTGTGAACCCTGAGACTTTACCAAATTCGTTGATGAGTTCTAATAATTTTGGGGTGATGTCTTTAGGACTTTCTACATATAGTATCATGTCATCTGCTTTTTCACACCATATACAAAAATAAATTCAAAGTGCATTAAAGACTGAAATGTAAGACCTGAAACCATAAAACTTCTCGAAGAAAACATAGGCAGTATATAAGCTCTTTGACATTGATCTTAGCAATATTTTTTTGGATATGTCTCCTCAGGCAAGGGAAACAAAAGCAAAAATAAACAAAAGAGACTACATCAAACTAAAAAACTTTTGTACAGTGAAGGAAACTATTAACAAAATGAAAAGGCTGCTTACTGAAAGGGAGAAGATATTTGCAAATGATATGTCTGATAAGGGATTAATATCTAAAATATGCAAAGAATGCATACAACTTAACATCAGAAAAAATGAACAAGCCAATTAAAAAATGGGCAGAATGGCAGAATAGCCTCACATCTGTCAGAATGGCTATTATCAAAAAGACAATAAACAATAAGTGTTGGAGAGGACGTGGAGAAAAGGGAACACTTGTGCACTGTTGGTGGGAGTGTAAATTGGTGCAGCCACTAAGGAAAACAGTATGGTGATTCCTCAAAAAATTAAAAATAGAACTACTATATCATCCAGCAATTCCACTTCTGCATAGTTATTTGAAGAAAAGGAAAACACTACTTAGAAAAGATATATGCACCCCTATGTTCATTGCAGCATTATTTTTAATAGCCAAGATATGGAAGCAACCTAAGTGTCCATCAACAGATGAATGGATAAAGTATATCTATATCTATACACACACACACACACACACACACACACACACACACACACACACACACACTGGAATATTACTCAGCCATAAAAAAGAATGAAATCTTGCCATTTGAGACAATATGGATAGACCTGAGGGTATTATGCTAAGTGAAATAAGTCAGACACAGAAAGACAAATACGATATGATTTTCACTTACATATGGAATCTAACAAACAAAACAATGAACAAACAAACAAAACAGGAAAAGAGTCATAGATACAGGAAAAAACAGATTGTCAGAAGAGAGGGGTGGGAGAAGGAGAGACATAGCTGAGGGAGATTAAGAGGCAGAAACTTTCCAGTTGCAAAATAAATGAGTCATGGGTATAAAATGTACAGTGTGGGGAATATAGTCAATAATTATGTAATATCTTTGTATGGTGACAGATGGTAACTAGACTTATCATGGCGATCATTTTGAAATGTGTAGAAATATCAAATCGCTATGCTGTGTAACAGGAACTAACATAGTGTTGTATCTCAATTATACTTCAAAACAAACAAACAGACTCATAGAAAAACAGATCAGATTCATGGGTACCAGAGGTGGGGAATGAGGGGAGGGGGAATTGGATGAAGGCAGTCAAAAGATACCAACTTCCAGTTATAAGATATATAAATACTAGGAATGTAATATACAACATGATATGTAGAATTAACACTGCGGTATGTTATACACGAAAGTTGTAAATCCTAAGAGTTCTCATCACAAGGAAAAAATTTTTTTTTCTATTTGTTTAATTTTGTATCTATATGAGATGATGGGTGTTCACTCAACTTATTGTGGTAATCATTTCATGATGTATGTAATTCAAACCATTATGCTGTGTACCTTTAACTTATTCAGTGCTATATGTCGATTATATCTCAATAAAAGTGGAAGGAAAAAAAAGAAATGTCAACTAAACCAATAATGATGATGACGGTCATGAAAATAAAAATAACGTTAATTGTATTAGTTAGCTCGGGCTGCCGTAACAAATACCACAGACTGGGTAGTGTAAACAATACAAATATATTTCTCACAGTTCTGGAGGCTGGAAATTTCAAGATCAAGGTGCAGCAGGGTTCAGCTTCTGGCAAGAGCTCTCTTCCTGGCTTGTAGGTGGCTGCCTTCCCACTGTGTTTTCACATAACTGTTCCTTGTCGCATGCACATGGAGAGCTAGAAAGATCTCTCTCTTCCTCTTTTAAAAAGGCCACCAGTCCTATTGAATAAGAATCCCACCCTATGACCTCATTTAAACTTAATTACCTCCTAAGAACTCTATCTCCCAATACAGTCAGTTGGGGGTAAGGGCTTCAACATATGAATTTAGAGGGGACAAGATTTCAGTCCATAGCGTTAACACATCCATGAAATGGAGAGAACATTAATGCCTACTTCATAGAGTTCTTGAGAAGATTAATAGCTGGCTCAATGCCTCGCACACAGCAGGAAGTCAAGGAATGTGGGCTATCGTTAGGTTGATTGTGCATTGTTAGTATTTGCAGACTTAACCTCAAGTAAAGTTAGTCCACCAAACCTACATTCCTTCACTTTTCCATCTTTCCAAATGCTGTTCCCTCCCCCTTATCCTCTCCAGGCTAAGTCCTACTCTTCCTGAAGGTTGCAGATCAGACCCCTCAGCTAAATTTCAGGGCCCTTCCTCTAGGCTCCACAGCCTCATATAGAAAGATCCCCCTCCCATCTTAGCCTTCAGCCCACTGCATTATATTTGGACCTGGTCCCCCATTTAGACTGTAAGCCCCATGAGGGCAACAGCTGGGTGTTAGCCTCTATAATCTCAGTGCCCAGCCCAGGGCACTGTTGCAGAAAAAGAGCTCAATAAAAGTTAGGTGAACAAATAAGTTAATTAATGATTGATTAATTATAACCATCAACATAAAACAAGTCTCAAAAAAGGCCCATTCTTACAGAATAGATGTGGCCTTCATAACCACACCGGAAAGGATGTTGCCGCTTTCTTAGGAAAGGAACCTGATAGAGTGATTCAGCCACAGTCACTGGACTCATGGTCTCTTGCGGGGGAACCCTAAATCCCTCTCGCTACAAATACCAGTTAAACTTACTTGGCTATAGGCCCCAAGATAGTACAACCAAGTGTGATATTAAGTGTGAATGCCTATCTGCCCTCTTCTGGCCTTAATCCAGGCCAAGCCCCAGGCACACCCCAGGCACACCCCGGGGTTGTATCCAGCCACCTTTCTGTCCCACCTCCAGGCACATAGGGCAAACAGGAAGTCAGCTCAAAAGACAAAGTAACATTTAAGCCAACACCTGAAGAATGAATCAAAGTTATTTAGAATATTAGTCAAGGTAGGCCAATTACTGTAACAACCCCAAATCTCAGTGGCTTAAGCTAATACAAGTCTATTTCCTGTTCCTGTCACAGTCCAAAAAGTTGGTGGGACTTTGCTTCACACAGTCACTCAGGGTCTCGGGTTCCTTATGTCTGGGCTCTCCTCTAGGTCTTTGGAGTCTCCTCTCTTCGGAGAGTGGATGGGGAAGTGGGGCAGCACTGTTCATGGGACGTTTTAATAGGCTGAGCCTGGACATAGCAACGTACTCCACTCACATTCCATTGGTCTGAACTCAGTCTCTTGGCCATAGCCAACTGCAATGGCTGCTGGGAAATGTAATCCAGCTGTGTGCTCAGGAAGAGGAGGAACATGGATATTGTTGCTGGAAGGGGTGCTCTAGATAGGGAACCATTGTGTGCAGAGGTCTGGAGGAAAGCTAGCAAAGCATACTGGGAAACTAGCACATGCTCAGCCTGGCTGTCACTATATGTAGAAGGAAGGAATGGTGACAGGAAGTGACCTGGGTATCGTGCTCACCCTGGCCCTTAAAGGGGGGCCATGGATAGGAGCTTATGCTCAAGAACATCAGTTTGGGTCAAAGAGCTGAAGTTTTTTCCAACTCAGACTATCAAGTAATTCTGTGAGCATGTGATTGCATAGGATTTTAAAAATAATTCTTTAATTTTTTATTTATTGATAGGTAATACACTCATATGGTTCAGAATTTTTAAAGGGCACATAGGTAAATCATGAAATTTCCTTTCCACTCTATCTCTCAGGCACCCACTTCTCCCTGGAGGTGGCCAGTGCTATCAGTTCCCTATATATTCCTCCAGAGATGTTTTGTGACATGTAAGTACCATGTGTATTTATATTTTCCCTTTGCCCATTTTTGCACTAATTGTAGCATGCAATATCAAGTACCTTATTTTTGTCTGAGAGATTTTTTTCATGACAGTGTGTAAAGAGCATCTTCACCTTTTTTAGGCCAGCAGAGGATTCCACTGTATGGAATCTTAAACCACCAAGGTAGTCCCTTATTGATGGACATTTACGTTGTCCCCAATTTACAAATTATCTTGCAAAAATTAAGTTTGTACACGTCACTTCACAAATGGGTGAGTCTATTGGTAGGAAAAACTCAGATGAATGGAACTTCTAGGTCAAAAGGTCACACTATTCAAACATGACAAGACATGAACCACCAGGCCACTCCCTCTGCCCTGTCTGAGCTCTTCTCTATTCCTCTCCAGTGATACAGACCTGGATGACACCCCTGAGAGGGACTGTGCCCTGCCATGTGGCCCCTGGTGTGGTTCAGTGGGCAGGAATCACCCCTCCCTTGGAAGATGGCATATACTCTCCTCAGAGTTTTGGTCAGAGACCTCGCAGGGAGGAACATCCCTTGATCCCATGGCCCAAGCTCATGGCTTCCCTTGGCACACCATGGCTTCCCTTCGCACACTAACCCAGCCCCACACCCACCTTCAGCTCCAGCCGAGGAAGTTGTGGTAGCCAGAACAACGCCCCCTGCAAAGATGCCCATGTCCTAATTCCCAAAACTTGTGAATATGTTGCCTTACACGGCGAAAGGGACTTCACAGGTATGATGAAATTAAGGATCTTGAGATGGGGAGGCGATCCTGCATTATCGGGGGTGGGCGCAATTAATTACAAGGGTCCTTAAAATATGGGAGAAGGAGGCAGAAAGTGAAAGTCAGAGAGAGAGACTGGAAGATGCTATACTGTTGGCTTTGGAGATGTAGGAAGAGGCCACAAGCCAAGGGATGTAGGTGACCTTTACAAACTGGAAAAGACAAGGGGATGTACACTCCCCTAAAGCTTGCAGAAGTGACACCCCAACTGTCAGGTAATACATTTACATTGTTTTAGCCACTATGTTTGTGGCCGTTTGTTACAGCAGCCACCAGAAACCAACAGCAGCCCAGTACTTTTTCCCTCCTGACTCTCCAGCCTCCTCCGTTCTCTCAGAAGACCTGACCTCCAGTCCCAGTTCTGTTTACGCAGGGGCTGCTCTTGGGCATCCACAGTATCTCTTTGGGACTTGGTTCTCTCATCTGCAAAACTCAGCTCATGATCAAACTGACCCCACAGGCCTGCTGTGAGGGTTAAATGAAATTGTGCTTGTGAAGTCTCTTAGCAACAGTGGCTGGCACAAAATTGGTACTTGATGATATTTTTAGTTGTTGAGCATAATTCTGTAACTTTCATTTCTGCTTCTAGAACCACCTCCTGCTCTGGCCCTGACTAGGGCCCTACCCCTCCCTGAGGGGTCAGCCCCTTCCTGCAGTGCTTGGACCAGCAGGGACCCTCAGGGTATAAACTCTCTCCTTCCCACAAGTCCCTGGGGACAACACAGCCCTGAGCACTGCCCTCATAGCCAGGAGGAAACTCAAACTAGGTTCAAATCCTTTCTCTGCCACTTCCCAGCTATGTGATGTTGAGGGATTTACTCCAGCACCCTGTTTACTCCTTTGTAGAATGTCCACAGTGAGGTCTCGCCCGGGGTTAAGTGTGCTCTTGGCTGGGCTTATAGAAGATGCTCAATAAACACCATTAACCACTGGTCTCCCAAACTAAGGAGGCCTGCCTTCTCAGCCAGGACCCAATCCAGGTTTGGTGGACCCTGGAGCCTATACAATTTGTGGTCCCTCTTTAAGAAAGAGCACCCATTCTGGAGCTAATAAGCAAGTATAACATGTTGCAGGACACAAGGTTAATGTATAAAAGTCAATTGCTTTCCTCTATATTAACAATGAACAAATAAAATTTGAAGTTAAAAACACAGTATCATTTACATGAGCACCCCCAAAAATTAAACACTTAGGTATAAATCTAACAAAGTATATTCAAGATCTATATGATGAAAACTACAAAACTCTGATGAACAAAATAAAGAAAAAAAAACTAAAAACATGTTTGTGGATAGGAACACTCAAAATTGTCAAAATGTTAGTTCTTCCCAACTTGATCTATAGATTTAACGCAATCCCTATCAAAATCCCAGCAAGTTATTTTGTGGATATCAGCAAACTGATTCTGAAGTTAATATGGAGAGACAAAAGACCCAGAATAACCAACACAATATTGAAGGGGAAAAAAAAAAAAAAAAAGAGGATTGACATTACCCAACTTCAAGACTTACTAGAAAGCTGTAAAGTAATCAAGACAGTGTGGTAATGGCAAAAGAATAGACAGATCAATGGAACAGAACAGAGAGCCCAGAAATAGACCCACATAAATAGAGTCTACTGATCTTTGAAAAAGATCAAAAGGCAAACAATAGAGCAAAATAGTCTTCTCAACAAATGGTGCTGGAAACTGGACTTCCGCATACCAAAAAAGGAATCTAGACACAGACCTTACACCCTTCACAAAAATTAACTCAAAATGGGTCATAGACCTACATGTAAAACACAAAGCTATAAACCTCCTAGAAGATAATAGAGGAGAAAACCTCGATGAACTTGGATACGGCGATGCTTCTTCAGATACAACACCAAAGACATGACCATCAAAGACATAATTGATAACCTGGACTTCACCACTAACATGAAAAACTTTGCTCTGCAAAAGACTGTATCAAGAGAGTTACAGGACAAGCCACAGACTGGGAGAAAATATTTGCAAAACACACATCTGATAAAGGACTGTTATCCCCAATATACAAAGAACTCTTAGAATTCAATAGTAAGAAAATACACAACCTGATTAAAAAATGGGCCAAACCCACACCCCAGCAAAGAAGATACTCAGAGCATATGAAGATACAGATGAGCATGTGAAAAGATGCTCTACATCCTAAGTCACCAGGAAAAGGCAAATTAAAACAACAGTGAGATACCGCTACACACCAGTTAGAATGGCAAAAATTCAAACACAGACAATACCAAATGCTGGATAGAGGATGTGAAGCAGCAGGAACTCTCATATGTTGTTGGTGGGAATGCAAAATGGTACAGCCACTTTGGAAGTCAGTTTGGTAATTTCCTACAAAACTCTTCCCATACAATCCAGCAGTTACAGCCCTTGGTATTTACCCGAAGGAGTTGAAAGCTTACGTCCACACAAAAATCTGCACACAGATGTTTATAGCAGCTTTATTTATAATTACCAAAACTTGGGAGCAACCAAGATGCCCTTCAATAGGTGAATGGATAAATAAACTGTGTTACATCCAGACAATGGAATATTGTTCATCCCTAAAAAGAAAGGAGCTATCAAGCCATGAAAAGACACAGAGGAGGCTTAAATGCATATTACTGAGTGAAAGAAGCCAATCTGAAAAAGCTACATGCTGTATGATTCCCAGTGTATGACATTCTGGAAAAGGCAAAACTACGGAGACAGTAAAAAGTGGTTGGGGCTTCCCTGGTGGTTCAGTGGTTAAGAATCCGCCTGCCAATGCTGGGGACAAGGGTTTGAGCCCTGGTCCGGGAAGATCCCACATGTCACGGAGCAAGTAAGTCCATGCGCCACAACTACTGAGCCTGCTCTCTAGAGCCCGCGAGGCACAGCTACTGAAACCTGCGTGCTTAGAGGCCGTGCTCTGCAACAAGAGAAGCCACCACAATAAGAAGCCTGCACAACGAAGAGTAGCCCCCGCTGTCTGCATCTAGAGAAAGCCCGCACGCAGCAACGAAGACCCAACACAGCGCCCCCACCCAAAAAAAAAAAAGTGGTTGCCGGAGGTTGGGGGAAGGGAGTGATGAATAAGTGCAGCACGGAGAATTTTTAGGGTAGTGAAAATACTGTGTAGGATGCTATAATGACAGATGCATGTCATCATACATCTGTCCAGACCCATCCCATGTACAACACCAAGAGTGAACCGTAATGTAAACTACGGACTTTGGGGGGATTATGATGTGTCATGTAGGTTTATCTTGATGACAAATGTACCACTCCGGTGAGTGATGCTAATAATGGGGGAGTTACTCATGTGTGGAGGCGGGGGTATATGGGAAATCTCTCCACCTCCTTCTCAATGTTGTTGTAAACCTAAAACTGCCCTAGAAAAATAAAGTATTTTAAAAGAAAGAAAGAACAAACTTTTACCGATGTGAAGTAGGGTCTTGGAAGACACCTGTGCCAGAGAGGGTCTCCATTAGCTTTTGCGTTCTTCTCTCAACCCTTTCTCCTCCATGGTCCCTGTGCTCAAAAGCTTCCAGAAAAATCCCTCCAAACAGGCTAAGTGTCAGGGGCAGTGACCACTTCGGCCTCGCTGCAGCCTCCAAGCTCCCTTGGTAAGTGAGCAAGGCCTCCAATGAAACAGATGCAAACTCTCTCCCGAACGAGGCTTGCTCCTCGGGACAGAGGGAAGAGCGAATCTCCTCTTTGCTCTGACGGTAAGGTTGCCGAATTTGGCAAATCGAAATATTGGACACCCAATTCCATTTGAATTTCAGATAAACAACAAATAATTTTTTAGTATAAGGATGGACATTTTGCAGGGGACATTTAGCAGGGTGTCCTGTACGGTACCTGGCAGCCCTGTCTCACAGGGACCCAGCAAAGTCAGGTTCACTGCCATGGGAAGCAAAATTGATCTTAGCAGTGAGGCTCCTGACTCTTCTTTCCCAAAGAAGGATGTGGCTATTCAAACTCTGGGTGTGTCTTTCAGAAGCATTCCTGGTCTGGAAAGTGGGGAGAGATACCTGATCTTCAGCAGAAGAGTAGCCAGTAGCAGAAGGGATTTGGGGTAACTGCTCCCCAAGCAGGTCGGTGACTGAATGTCCGACCTGGAATTGTGAAGATCTCACTTCTCTCTGAACCTTTTTCTCCACCTGTAACATGATGCTTCCTATGCTCTTGGGTGGTGTGAGCATGAAATAGGAAAATATATATGTAAGATGTATGCCTAGGAGTCAGTGGTAAGTATCCCTATGTTAGGTTTTTGTTGTTAGCTATTTAGGAAAAAAACGTTTTCCCAAACCGTTGGACCTGCTTTGCTGAAGCTGGCAAGTGCAGGCTCTCGGGTCCACGTGGTCACCAGCCGGGCCCTCCTCCGTGCGGAACCCTCGGCTCTGTGTTGAATGAGCCTATGTCCTTTGTTCCTGCAGTGGGTTCTGGCAGGCTGCCCACTGGACTGTTTTTCCAGGGATCCATCCTGGAGCCTCCCCTCGCTTTGCCTCTGACAGCTGCAGGCTCCATGGTCCCCGAGCACAAGCCCCTGCCGCCTATCTCCTGCTTCTGCTCTCCCTCTGCACAAACCGAGGCCCTGCCCTCAAACACACCAGGAGCATCTCTGGGGTGCCTCCACCTGTCCCTGACGAGTGACCACGGCACACTGAGATGTGGGTTGCCCTCAACCTGGTACATTTTGTCTTACGTGAGCCTTGCGGCCGCCCCTGAAAGCAAACGTCAGCACACCCGCTTCTGCAGATGCAGAAACCGAAAGTGGTGGAAAGAACACCACGTGAGCAGACACCTGTGCTGGCGTTTTACATGCCTGATCTCATAAGTTTAGAGCGGGCAGATTTTGTTGTTGTTGTTCCTATGAATGGAATACATTCAAACATTAGAAAAGCATGATATTAAAAATAAGTCTTCAGGGGCTTCCCTGGCGGCGCAGTGGTTGAGAGCCCGCCTGCCGATGCAGGGGACGCGGATTCGTGCCCCGGTCCGGGAAGATCCCACATGCCGCGGAGCGGCTGGGCCCGTGAGCCATGGCCGCTGAGCCTGCGCAGCGGAGCCTGTGCTCCACAACTGCAAAAAAAAAAAAAAAAGTATCAAAATATTTAGTGACCATTCATTGTATCTCATGAGCGGTGCAAAACAATTCCCGTGTGCTATCCTATTTAATTCTCATGACAATTCTATTTGGTAGGTACTGTTATTATTTCCATTTTACAGATGAAAGAACTGTGGCTTAGAGAGATTAAAAATCTTCTCTAAGCTGGCACATGACAGTACTCGGACCCAGCCCAGAGCTGTCTCAGACTAAAATCTGTCCTCTTAAATTTCGTAAACGTCTTGTGAGGAGGGCCCCATATTCCCATTTTCTAATAAGACTACTGAGACCCAGAGTAAAATGACTTGCCCAGGGCCACAGAATCCAATAACAGATTTGAGCTTGACTCCAGAATCTGTGCTTTTCCATGGAGGTTCCAGTGGCACCTCCTCCAGGAAGCTCTCTGGCATTACTCCAGTGTCCTTCTCATCTGACCTCCAATAGCAGCTTCCTGGGAGCCCTGGAATCTGCAGCAGGTTGCGGATTCTGCATTCACTGGCCAGAGTGAGTAGGTATGTGGGAGCGTGGGACTTCACGGGCACTGGTGTCACACAGACCTGGATCAGGATCCCCCTCTGCCCTCTACCCACTGCAAGTGAACTTGGGCAAGAGACCTCCCCTCTTGGGCCTTAGTTATTCATCATCATGATTCTTGTTTTTATTGTTGTTAATTGTACTAGTGATAAGTGCAGTTGCCAGTTACGGAGTGCCTTCCCTGTACCGTGTTTTGCAGCGGACAGTGTCTTAGTTTGGGTCCCCAGAATCAGACACTGAGACCAGGATTTGGAGCAAGTAGTTTAGGTAGGAGGCAACCCCACTAAGCTTGGTGAGGGAGTGGTCATGTGACATAGGGAAGGGAGGAAAACCATTGAGTGTGTATAATGAACAGCTTCCCGCCCTGGGCAACTGGGCTCCATCCTGCTGGGGGCCCCTGAGAAATCATGTGCCTCGCCCCCTCAACTGTCATCCTGAGGGAATCCGCCACTCCTGTCCCTCTGTGGTTGGGAGTCAGTTTATTGAGGGCAAGGCATTCCCGCAGCCTCAGGTGGATAGGAACTGTCTGCAGATGCTCAACAGCCCAGCCTCCCCACAGGAGTTTCAGGAGCTTTAGAATTAACATTTAATTACCATTGACCTTGTGTTTTCCCAGCAAGTTTTTTATCCCTTTTGTGGCGGGGGGTGGGGGGGGGTCTATGCTTTTTACCTTATCTAGGTTTCTCACATCACCATGTTAGGTGTGGAGTAAACCTCCATAAATTCAGGCTGACCAGATGGTTCTTTCAGTCATCAGCACAGATTTACTGGATACCTACGATGTGCTAGGTATGTGTTGTTCTTTTTTTTTAATTAATAAACTTTATTTCTTGAGCAGTTTTAGGTTTACAGAAAAATGAGTGGAAAATACAGACTGCTCTAAACCCTCGAACCCCATTTCTCCTATTATTAATGTCTTGCATTAGTGAGGTACACTTGTTACAATTGATGAGCCAATATTGATACGTTATTATTAACTAAAGTCAGTAGTTTATACTAGGATTCACTTTTTGTGTTGTGCATTCTCTGGGTTTGAACAAATGCCTAATGACATGTATCACATAGACTAGTTTCACTGACCTCAGAATCCCCTGTGCTCCAACTATTTCTCCCTCCCTCCACTGCCCCATCCCCTGACCCAGGTGCCATTTTTAGTGCTGGGGATACAGTTGGGACAAACTGAAATTTCTGTCTTCGTGAATCTGACGTTTTAATGGAGGAGACGGACAAGAAACCCCTAGTACCAGACTGTGACTGTATTTGGAGATAGGGTCTTTACGGAGGTAACTAGGTTAAAATGCGTTCCAATATGACCGATGGCCGTATAAAGAGAGGAAGTAAGGACAGAGACAACAGAGGGAAGCCCATTCGAAGGCACAGGGAGAAGGCGACCCTCTACAAGAAGAAACCAACCCTGCTGACACCTTGACCTTGGACTTCTAGCCTGTAGAATTGTGAGGAAATAAACTTCTATTGTTTGAGCTCCCCAGTCTGTGGTGGTTTGTGTGGCAGCCCTAGCCGCCTAAGACAGGAGGCAAGAAGCCTGTCCTTCCATTGTCCCTCCCAGCCAGTCCACTCAGAGGTGTTAGGAAGGATGGACTGTAATAGGGAAGAACAAATCTGACTCCATATTGGATCTGTTTCTTTTACTTTAACCTTTGCATTCTATTGCTTTTGCTACAAGTTAAGAATGTTGCCAATAGCCTGAAAAATACAAGGTAGCCCATTCTCAAGGCTCTGACCTTTAAAGGAACAACATTTTTGCATTCATATAGAGATAAAAAGTGGCAGAACAGAGAATAACATTTGTCTCATTGGAAGTTTATAGGAACATTGTGACCACACCTGCATGGACAGCTGTAAGAGCAAAGAATTCCAGCACCCAAAAGTTTGCAACAATCAGCCACACCCCTCCCCTTTTGGCATAAAAGAAGCCTGAATTCTAACTCAGGAAAGATGGTTCTTTGGGACACGGGTCCATCATCTTCTCTGTTTGCTGGCTTTCCAGATAAAGTCAACATTCCCTGCCCCAACACCTCGTCTCTCGATTTATTGGCCTGTCCTGAGGCAAGTAATATGAGCTTGGACTCAGTAACAGTCTGCTGCTAGACCCAAACAATTTGGGTACAAGGGTCTGCGTGTCAGTGGCCTTCCTTTCCTTCTGGGGTGGCAGAGCTGTCCCCTGTCACTGCTGGTTGTGGTGGCCACTTACCGAGGGCCCACCAGCTGTGTCCAGAACAGTGCCGTGAGTAAGAGCACAGAAATCAGGAATCTGACAGACAGACTGTGGTCAAGGCCCACTCTTCCTTCCACTTAGCAGCTGTGTGACCTTGAGTGGGTTATTTCATCTCCACAAGCTATGTGACCTTGAGTGGGTTATTTCATCTCCACAAGCTATGTGACCTTGAGTGGGTTATTTCATCTCCACAAGCCTCAGCTTCTCCATCTGTCAAATGAGAGGAAATGACTGCCTCCTGCCTCCTGTGGCTGTTGGGGACCAATGGCGAATGTTTGGGGTGCAGTCGGCACAGTGCCTGCCACTCAGATGAGTTAGCAGCTATTTTATTCTGTATAGTATTTGTCTTTACGCCTAGCCTGAGATGGAGGTATTATTTTCACTTCACGGCAAGGGAACTGACCTAAAGGACCCCTTCTGCTGACCAGTCAGTCCGCCCACAGCCTTGAACCCCGCTGCAAATCCTGCGGTGGGATCACTGGGGCACTTGAGTGAGGCACTGACGTCACCGGTGTCGAGGTTGTGGGCGTGGCTTTGTAAATAAGTTTTGAAAATCCTTATCATCTTGTCTGTCCCTCTCCAGCCCCTTGAGTCAGCAGTACTGGCCCTGGAACAGACTTTCTGTGACATTTCCAGCTTTTTGCCCCCCTACTTCCATTCTAATTTACCTCTCTGGGCCTCAGTCTCCTTATCTGGAAAATGAGGTTTAGAGGTTCAGGGATTTTTCAAGGTTCCTCGTAGCAGCAGAACCATCCTGGAACTCTGCTTTAAATGCTGCGGGGGGATTGATGACCCCATGGTGGCAGTCACACTTAATGAAAACTCTTATTGATTGTGCTTCTGTGTCCGGGGCTTTTCATATATCATCTCATTTTGGTCAAAGGCTCTGACAAAGAATCATTGAGGTAGACAGTGTTGTCCCTGTTTTTCGGATGAGAAGACAGAGGTCCAGAGATGTGCAGTGATGTGGTCGAGGACTTGGGGCCAGTGCTTGGCAGAGCTGGGAATCAAACTAAAGTCCGTCTGGGTTCAAAGCCTGTGCCTCCTTGTACCCCCTCCCCCTGCCCCCACCCTATATCTCGTGGCTTACAGGTTTAGGTTTGTTTTGTTTTGAGGCAGACATTGTTTTGTCTGAACTACAATTCAGTTCAGGTTTATGGAAAAAAAATAACATTCATAACAACACAGGTGACCTTCAAGCTTTAGCAGCAATCTCAGTGCCTGGGGAATGATTTTTACAAAGCCCGCTCTTCCTTTCCTCTTCCTTGTGAAGAGAAAAGACCTGTGCCCTGGGCATTTGCTTTAACTTTCACAAAAAGAAGCCAAAGGCAGGTGTGTCTCTCCAACTCTCCTTTGAAATGGAGGGAGTGAGGAACAGAGAAGTTATTGAGGCTTGGGGCTGAAATTTGAGGGCAAATTGAAATCTTGGAGAAGTTGCCTGTGCTGATTTCCTTTGGACATTAAGAAGTCCGGCAGAAGGCTGCTAATTGTCAGGGCTTCCCAGAGCTCAGAGGAGGTTCCCAGAATGCGCTGCAAGAGAGAAGGACAAAGACAAATGAGAGGAGCCTGCATGGCCCTGCTTCCCTTTATTCTGCACGTGGCTTCAGATCTGCGCTTGTAGGAGCCTGGCATGATGGGCACAGACACACGTGCGAACACTTTGTCTGCTGGCGAGTGCAGTGAAGAGGGGGGTGGGGAGAGGAAGAGGCAGAGGAGGAGCCTCAGAAGGCCTGGATTCGGGCTCAGCCCAACCACCAGCTAGCTACCTGTGTGACCTGGAGGAAGTTGCTTGTCTGGTGGCCCCCGCAGTCTCAGTCTCTAAGAGAAGGTTGGACATTATACTATCTCAGTGTTCCATCTGGGTCTAACAGAGATGACCTTGGCCAATACGTTGTGGAACTCTGTTTCCTAGGAACATACTCTGAACAGCAGCAATAGGAAGAAACGACAAAAGTAGCTCAGGCTTATTAAGCACTAAGTGTGGGCTACGCACTATGCAAAACATTTTGCATGGCTTATATCACTTGTGTCTCCTAATAAATGCAAGAGCTGGATACTTTTATATCCGCACACTTAAAGATGAGAAAACTGAGGCTCAGAGAGGCTGAATCGCTCGAGCTAGAAAGTGGCAGACCTAGGATTCGAACCAGGCATTCCCCCTGTAGTGCAGCTTCAAGTAGCAGCCATAGGCCTGGATGCAGGGGCGGATACTGCCAGGCCCCGTCGAATGGCCCTCACCCCAGGTTCCACAGAGCCAAAGGCTGACCTCCCCCAACTGAGTGTCCCTGCCTTAGGCAGGCATTGCTGGAGTGTAACGGGATGTGCTTAGAGAGGCCACAGCAGCCAGAAACCTGACCTGCTCCCAGACCTGTCCCTGAGAGGGGCTGGAGGACAGCTTGGGGCTTGGAGATCGGTTCACTCTAGCCCAGCTCTTCCCTAGCAGGCCAAGTGGCTTTTGGCCCTTGCTAATGGCATCAGCTCAGATCAGTGCCAGGGGAGCCGCTGGCCATGTGGGGCACTCTGGGCGGGTGGCCCTTGGTCCCTTTGGTTGACACACCACCTGCTTCGAGTTGGCAAGGCAGAAATTGCAGCTGGGAGGGCTGCCCAGGTGCAGGAGTCAGTTTCATTCCTGCATGTGCGTTACTTGCAAGCCCGAACCACAGAGCCTGCTTGCAAATTCCAGACCACACCACACTGGAAGCCGACCTGATCGAATATTCATGGACACTGTTGGGTTGTCGTCCTCATGAGTCCCATGATCTGCATTTATTGCTTTGACGCTATTTTATGATAGTGATTTTCCCTCCTTTGCTGTGTGCCGCATTTTCACCATCCTCCAAAATAATCCGCCTTAGAGCTACGTGGACAGCTGTGGCTTACCAAAATTGTGCTCAGCCATCAACCTGGGAAAGAAAATTAATTTATATATCAGGCACTGATGACAGTGATAGAAGCACTTAAATATTTGTAGAGGTGAATGGCATGGAAGGAAAAAAAAATCTTCCAGTCAGACACTGGGTTTAGTCAAGGTTTAACACAGAGTACTCATACAGCACGTCTATGAGCTAGATGATGTTATTATTACCTCCATTTTTCAGATGAGGAAACTGAGGCACAGAGAAGTTAAGTAACTTGCCCAAGGTCTCATAAATTGCAAAAGGCAATTTGCTGAGCCCAATTTGTACTTATTTGGAAAATGGGGGATGATAATTCCTAATTTATTAGGTTCTTGGGAAGATAAGATTCTGTAAGGGAGGAGCGCTGAGCACATAGAATGTTCTCCTTTATCCCTCCTTCCCTCCCACATTCTTTCTTTCTTTCCTTCCAATGTTGATCAAAGTCGCCATTATGTCAGGTCTAGTGCTAGGTCCTGGGGGGATAGCCCAAAAAGTCAAACAGCGCCCTCATCCTTCCTCTCTCCTGAGAGAATGCCATTCTACTGGGAAGGGGGCAATAGACAGTGACCCTCACATTGTCTCACGCTCCCCCGGTCCCAAGGGGTGTGTCAATATTTCCCCTCATATGGCTTCTGCCTCCCCCCTGGTTCTGGAGGAAGAGGTGATTCTTACCGGCAGACAGAGTCAGAGAATCTTTGCCATCTGTCACCCCTTCCTTAGCATTTTATGTGACCAAGACTCTGACCCAGGCAGAGGCCAGAGAAATGGAGCGTTTGTCCAAGGTCACACAGGGAGTAAGCAGCTGAGCGAGGATTTGAACAAGACGCGTCTGACCCAAGCCCTGTGATGAGGCCATGCATTCCAAACTCAGGCCACTCTGATGGGTGCAAAGTCCCTCCCTGCTTTGAGCCCAGATCCACAGCCTGCCATCTGTATCCAGCAGCTCCAACCTTGGATCCAGCCTCGCCTGCAGCATTCCCCAAATAGAAGTCACTCCATTCAACTCCTCTCTGGCAAATGTTTGGCATCGTGACTCTGTCCTCACTCGAGATCCCTGATTCCTTCGATCTTCTCCTTAGAAAGAATGTTGAGTTCCTGTCCCTTTCCTGGGACACTTCCTAGACCTACTAGCCTTCATCAAAGTCCCCTTCTAAGCAAGATGCCTGAAGTCGAATGGGCCACTGCAGAGGAGGGCTAAGGAGCGTTGTGACTGGCTTCTCACCTGCCATAGTGAGCACTTGCTCTCAGGCTTCCTGCTGGGCACACCCAGCACAGCATCATCTTTGAGTCAACTAGAACCCCTAGCTGACAGGCACACCTGCTGCCGCTACTCAGGCAAAGTGTGCAGGCACCCACGTGCCTGGAGCGCCTCCTGGATTCCAGGCCCAATTCCCGTACAGTGCTGTTCACAAACTTCACCCCATCTCTCCAGCGCAGGTCTTATCAGCTCCATTTGCAGATGAGACAGCTGAGGCTCAGAGAGGGGCTGTACTAAGAAGCACAGGATTAAGTGAAAACCCCCAGTTTGGTATCCCTGTGGTCAAGTTTTGAGTCGCAACGGGCAGGACCTGTAACTACCCTGTGACCATCATGTGATTGGATTCAGTCTCTCATACATGCCATTCACAACATTTTAGGGTTCCGAGTATCTCAGGACCCTAGGTTGGGCTGTGACCCCTAACTTTGTAACTTCCGGAATTTAATCAGCATGACATTCATCAATGTCATGAATAGGACACTGCTGAGTTCAGAGTCCTGACGTTTCTGCTAGAGACCTGCCCCTCTCCGGCCTCTACCAACTCACTGACTTTTGAATCTTGACCCAAGGAATCCAGCAAACATACTCTCATCCCCGCAAACTTCTCCAGCTTGTCCAAATGAACATTGCTTGAGACCACTGTGGTGGACCTGGGTAGTTTTGAATCTGCCTCTGTTCCTCTTTTGGTATTAACATTTTTATTTTCCTTTGGGGAAGATGGTAGATTAAAATATTGCTTCTAGTTCTTCATTCCATAGAACAGGATTATACATCGTACCCTTCACCTCCTGGGTTTTCAGTGCTCCTCGGTCAGGTAGCTTTATCTCCCCATGGCAACACTGTTGGGCTTGGTCAAGAGACTTGCGCTGACCTATGGGATGTGGGTGGACACGAGGTGAGCAGAGTGTCTCGGTGTGCTTGTGAGGTCTGCCTGTCATCTGAGATGAGCAAATCATGTCTCCTGGTCCACATGGGATAAGGAGCAAGTGGCGCAGACCCAACTCACCCTGGAGCCTGGAGCCCAGCCCAGGCGACCCCAGCAGGGGCATAGTTTGTCCTCAGATGCGTGAGCAAGAAAAAAATGCTTGTTAGTGTAAGCCACTGAGTTTGGTGGTGGTTCACCAGGATTAGTGCAGTAATCGCCAGTTTCTGCAATGAAGCATCCCCCTTCCATCCTCAGCTGCTTGGATGGGGCTCGGCATCACCCGGGGGGGGAGAGCATGCTCCAGGTGCGGTTAGCAGGCGTCCCTGTGCTGGTGGCTCTCCATTTGCCACCCCCCTCCCATCCACTCTCTGCCCAGCTGCAAGCCCAGGGTCCCTTTCTCCCCTGCAGTGTCCCCACTGGGCTGGTAACACTGTTTTCTTTCCTTACCCCTCAGGCCAACAGAAGGTATGAGATTCTGTCCGTGATCTTCCCAGCTGCCTCAGCATCTCTGTCGGCTCCCTATCTCTCTCTCTCTCTTTTTTCCTTTTTTCTTTTGTCCTACCCAGTCACATGGAGGTTTTCTTGCCCTTTTGGAACTCTGAGGTCTTCTGCCAGCGTTTAGTAGATGTTCTGTGCGAATCATTCCACTTGTAGATGTTTTTTGTTTGTTTGTTTGTTTGTTTTGCGGTACGCGGGCCTCTCACTGCTGTGGCCTCTCCCGTTGCGGAGCACAGGCTCCGGACGCGCAGGCTCCGCGGCCATGGCTCGCGGGCCCAGCCGCTCCGCGGCACGTGGGATCCTCCCAGACCGGGGCACGAACCCATGTCCCCTGCATCGGCAGGCGGACTCTCAACCACTGCGCCACCAGGGAAGCCCTGTAGATGTATTTTTTGATGTATTCATGGGAGGGGGTGAGCTCCACGTACTACTCCTCCACCATCTTGATTCCTCCCCCGTCGGCTTCCTAATTCACCCCATGTCTCCGTAAACAGACCAAGCAGTACTTCCATACAGAATCCCCCCACCCACTAGCGGACCCTCTGCTGGGATTCGGTCTGGTCCAGTATCACAGTCCTGACTGCAAATCCCAGATGCCCGTGGGCAAGTTACTTAACTTCATTTTTTCCCCAGTTGACAAAATGAGGATTACACTGTTGCCGTTTTGAGGTTGTCGTGAGAAAGAAATCAGATGACGGATGGGCAGTGCCCAGCCTTGTGCTTAACTCCTGGGGGCTGCAAGACAGGTCATCTCTCCCAGCCCATCTTGCTCTGGCCGGCATCAAATGCGGTGCCAGGCACTCACTAAAGCATTAATAAATATTTGTAGTTTGAAAAGCTCTATGGTAGATTTTCTTCCTTTGACCTTTTGATTATTTTCCCTCTTGAAATAGCACAATAAGGCCCCTAGTGCCATGGTGACGGTCTCTATAGAAATCCATAGCTTGTTCTCAGCACACCCACGGATGCCAGTGGGAGGCTGGCATAGATTTGGACCAATGGAGAGAAGGCATGTTTAGCCTTGTCCTGGTTACAAAGAACATGTTTTTTTTTTTCTTCTTTCAAATGGACCTTCCTGTCCCCAATTCAGCATCACCTAGGTCTCTCCTAATGTGGGTTAATTTTCCAACAGCTCCTAGAAAGAGTATATTTCCAGCCTCTCCTGGGATAGACAGAGGAGTTTCGAACAGGGTAAAGCAAGTTTCGATGGAGACTATTTGGATCCTGCCAAGGAGTCAGGTGGCTCTGATCTCATTCCTGCCCTGGAGTGGGAGTGTGTTTGCTTAGAACAGGTAATCCTTTTGAATGCTGTAATCTGAGGTTAGAAATAGACTTGTGTTGCTACCAGAAATCCCTGATGTTTTGGCCTTTTCTTTGTCAGGCTTGCCCTGGTCAAGGTTGGGCATGTATTTGCTTAGGAATGGAGGTCCTTTATGAAACCAAGGAGGGCCTCGGTCCCTTTAAGAGGGTCCTTGAGGAGAGACAGTCAGAGAATCACAGAGATGAGGGCCAGATGGCCAGTAAACAGGATGACAGTGAGTTAGGGAGAGGACCAGCTGGGCCGTCTGCTTTAATCACCTTGCAGCGGAGAAGCCTTCAGTCGGTGGCTGCAGTTGGAAGATTTGGGTGAGGGCTGGGCAGCCTGATCCAGGGACCTCAGAAAGGTCTGACTGACCCCACCTTCTGCCTGAACTCAGAGTTCTAGACCTGGGAGACAGTCGGAAAGCAACAGAAAAAGTATGGGCTGTGGGGTCAGACAGCTCCAGGTTCAAATCCTAGCTGTGTTCCTTGGATGGTGATATAATCTGTCTGAGCCTCCAATTCCTCATCTGTGAAATGGGATGATAATCCCATCTCACAAATACACTGTGAGGTAAGTACAAATAATGGGTAGACTACCCTGCATGGGGTAAAGCTCAGGAAATTTTAGTCCCCCTCTCCTCTGGAGAGCATACTAATAACTTTTTAACCAAGAGGGGCATAAAGGAAAATCTTTCTCTGAGCGTCTGGAATCTTGGCAATTTAAAAATGAAATCCCCAAATCCTGCTTAAATACCTTACTTAGAATGCAAGTATATCACTTAGGACTGACTGGTTTTTCAGCTCCCTGTAACAGAAAACCTAGATAATAGTGGCTTAAACAAGATAAAGATTTATTTTTCACTCATAGGAAACTGCAAACAGTTGAGGACTGGAATGGTGGCCCCCCAGCAGTTCCCTCCAAGGAGCCAAGGCTCCTTCCATCTTTTAGTTCCACTATACTTACAGTGTGGCTTCCACTGTGAAGGTCATTGCATGGTCATAAGTGCTGCCAGAGCACCAGCCATCATGCCACCATTCCAGGCACCAGCAAGGAGAAAGAGAAGTATAAGAGTGTGCACCTCTCAGATGAGTCAGCATTTAAAAATTTTAAACACAAACAAACAAACAAAAACCTACCAGAAACTCCATCCAATGATTTCTGCTTATAGCTTATTGGCTCCCCCTACAGCCAGGGAGGCTGGGAAATGGACTGGGTGAGTGGACCCCCCAATAATATAGGGGTTCTATTAATAAGGAGAAATGGGAGAATGTTGTCCCTTCCATAGCCGATTCAAAGCTTCTTCAATTTCACTGGAAAGGGCTGCCTAGGTCAACGCTGGGAATATTTCCCCAGGAACCAAAAGCATCTTGAGAACCTGGTCCTCCATAGGTTGTCAGCAAAGGTGAGTTCCTGTCTCCCTTCCAACCTCCTGTTGCCCCCTACCGCTTCCATGTTAGAAAATCTAGCATTAGCTTACATCCAACTTCAAATGCTACCTAGATTTAATGAATCAGAAAGGTTCAGAGTCAGAAGCTTAGGTGAATTACACACAAGTTCCATGCGGAGAATTTACTAAAAACCCTAAGACTGACCACTGAAATCGAAAATAGTTTGCATTATCTCCCACCTACCTACCTTATCAGCTGCATTAGTTCTCTATCACTGTGTAACAAATGACCCCCAAACTTAGTGACTCAGAAAACAACACGGGTTTATTATGTCACAGTTCCTGTGGGTCAGGAATGTGGGTGTCCTCTGTGAGAAGCTGGGGTCCTCTGGCTCAGGGCTTCTCACAAGGCTGCAACCAAGTTATCCGATGAGGCTGCAGTCATTTCAAGGCTCAACTCAGGGTCGATCTGCTTCCAAGCTCACTCATGCGGTTGTTGGCAGGATTTAGCTCCTTGCTGGCTGTTGGCCGGAAGCTTCCTCAGTTTCTTGCCACGAGGGCTTCTCCGTAGGGCAGCTTACAATATGGCAGCTTGCTTCATCGGAACAAGCAAGTGAGAAAACCAGAGACAGAGTGGGAGCAAGAGGTCTTTTATAACCTAATCTTGGAGGTGGCATCCCATTGCTATCTCATTCTATTTGTTATAAACAAGTCACTAGGTCCAGCCCAACTAAAGGGGAGGGAGGGGGGAACATTTTAGAAGCACCAATCAGTGTCCTGCTTCATCACTCACCTTCTCTCTCTGGGTTCCTGACATAGGAGTCTATTTCCTTCCATGAACAAGCCCAGCTCCTTTCTACCACAGGGCCTTTGCACGTACAGTTCTGTCTGCTTGGTAGCTCTTCCCTTCCTCACTGCCTAATTTCAGATTTCTTCTCCAGCCTCATTTTTGCAGAGAAGCCTCTCCTGACCACCCTTCTCCTGAGGCACGGGAAGGAGGGGTGCCTTCACTCAGCCCTGGGTAGCCCAGGAGGTTACCTTCAAGCAGAAGCCTGGACCCTGACCATTCAATTCTCTCTCTTATGAGGTTGGCTGCATTGGGACCCTTTAGCTGTAGCTGTAATCATCAAGCAGACGGACTTTGGATCTAGCTCACAGATTATTTTTTTTTTTAACATTTATTTATTTTGGCATGCAGGACCTTCACTGCAGCATGCTGAGTTGCGGCATGCGAACTCTTAGTCGCAGCATGCATGTGGGATCTAGTTCCCCCGACCAGGGATTGAACCCCGGCCCCCCGCATCGGAAGCGTGGAGTTCCACCCACTGGACCACCAGGGAAGTCCCTAGCTCACAGATTCTTTTTTTTTTCTTTTTTTTTTTTTTTGCAGTATACGGGCCTCTCACTGTTGTGGCCTCTCCCGTTGCGGAGCACAGGCTCCGGATGCGCAGGCTCAGCGGCCATGGCTCACGGGCCCAGCCGCTCCGCGGCATGTGGGATCTTCCCGGACCGGGGCACGAACCTGTGTCCCCTGCATCGGCAGGCGGACTCTCAACCACTGCGCCACCAGGGAAGCCCAACTCACAGATTCTTGACATCTCATACTGGGCTGCCCCAGAAGTCCAAATAGGGGAAAGAGACGGACCCCTATTTCAGGTCAGGACCCAGCTCTGAATACATGTGTTTTTCTGGCGAAGCTTCTTTTATCAACTGTATTCATTCCTTCATTCACTTGTAATGGGTATGATTTTCAGTCTACAAACTCAGGTGTGGGATAAATAGAAAATAGGTATTTCTTTATTATACCGAACTAAGTTCAGTTTCTATTTTGAGCCTCCATTTTGCCGGGTTGGATCACAACTGGGTCACAGTCAATCCATCCCCTCCATTCCCCGGCAATCACATCTATGCTTGGTGTGCAAAGGTGATGGGAGGGAGGCCACCGGTCATCGATGTCAGTTTCAGTGGCATTTATCTTTCAGCCATTGGTCAATGCAGGTCACCATGTTTGTGCCCTGTCTCAGATCAGGTGACCCTGTTACCTCCGTGACATTATGGGGCTCACAGGAGTCATTGTATTACTTCTTATGCCTCACAGGATTGTGGGAAACTCTGAGATGTCTAAGTTCCCAATCGCCTACATGCCATGTGGACACTTCTGCCCTTTTGGGCTTTCCTTCCTCCCTGGGGATCCTCCTTCCCTTCTGCTCGGAGATCCCACAGGTTGTCCCTCTGGGAAATTTGTCTTTGTCCCCACACCTGGCCCTGGGAGCAGAGCATGCAGCCCTTTTTAGCCGGGACAGCAACTTTCTCATTCCTCCCCTTCCTAGTCCTTTTCTGTACAGCCCCGGGGGACATTTTTCTGGCCAACAGGGGAGTGGGGAGCACCTTGCTCTGCTCATCTCTTCCTCCAAATGTTTTTAACTAAACCATGAGATCTTTCCAATCTCCTGAGAATCTCGTCTTAAAAACCCTAAAGCCAAGAAAGCCTCCTGACACCAGGTGATAAGTGACGCCAGAGGGTATAGAGGACCAGAGGAGGCGCCCCATCTGGGCTGACCAGATGGGAGGGGGTGGGCCTGGGAGGCCAGAGCTGGGCTGAAGAATGAGAGAGATAATCAAGGAAGGGGCCGTTCAGTCAAGGGAAGAGCCTGGTTAAAGGTGGGGAGGAATGGAGACGGCCTCTGGGTGGCTGCCGCCTGTTTGAACAGAATGCAGGTTGTGCCTTGGGGAGCAGCTGTAGATAAGGTTGGAGGAGTGAGCAGGGATCTGGTAACAAAAGGTCTTAGATGTCAGGTCTAGACATTTGGATTTTATCTTCAGGAAATGTAGATCCATGAGAGGAGTTTTAAGCATGCGGTGAGGCGGCCAGCTTTGTGCTTTAGAATGTTCTCTCTGAGCTGGGGTGGAGGATGGGCTAGAGTCAGGGTACCAGCCACCTGGACAAGGAAAGACAGGGCTGCAGTGGGTAGACAGGCAAGGCGAGCAGGGGACCAATTCCCTGGAGACTAGAGGGCAGGGCCACCCGGACTTGGTAACTGAGGGGATGTGGGGACATGGAGAGCCAAGAGTTCAGGACGACTCCACAACCTCTGACGGTGCCGTTTACCAAGCTGGCAAGACGGCAACCCCAAGGTTGGTGAAGAGGCGGAATTCGTTTAGTCTGAAGTCCAGTTTGGAGTTAGGACCCTGTGGATAAGGAAGCTTCTCGGCAGAAAGCTCTAGAGCAGAAAAACTCATGTCGGAAGTATGTCAGAGAGGCAGCCTCAGAACTCCAGTACTTTAATTAATTAATTTATTTTTGGCTGCGTTGGGTCTTCGTTGGGACACGTGGGCTTTCTCTAGATGAGGTGAGCGGGGGCTACTCTTCATTGCGGTGCGCGGGCTTCTCAATGCGGTGGCTTCTCTCGTTGCGGAGCACGGGCTCTAGGCACGCGGGTTTCAGTAGTTGTGGCTCACGGGCTCTAGAGCGCAGGCTCAGTAGCTGTGGCGCACAGCTGTGGGCTTAGCTGCTCCGCGGCATGTGGGATCTTCCCAGACCAGGGATCGAACATGTGTCCCCTGCATTGGCAGGCGGATCCTTATCCGCTGCGCCACCAGGGAAGGCCTCCAATACTTTCTAATAGTTGCTATGGACCATGGTCAACTAGGATGTTTCAACAGCAGATAACCATAACATGCACTCGTGGCCCAAATAAATACAGATGTTAGGATTCACTGAAGAAGGGAGTTCCAGGGCTGCTTTCAGGGGCTCAGCCATGCCAGCAGGGACCCAGGTGCTTGCTTGCTTTCTGCTCCACCATCCTCTGGACTTCTGGTCTTTCTAACGTTCCCTCCTGCTAGCAGATGCGTGCTGTGTCCTCAACTTCAATGTTTCGGTGAAATAGACCAGTTTTCCAGGAAACATTACATTTTCCTTGTTCCACCAGTGTATCAGCATTGGCACTTGAGACGTCATTTATCTCTCATCCCAAGGTGGACAAAGTGCAGTGTGTCTAGCAGCATTTTAGTAAGACTATAAAACATTCGGGAGGTGATGGGGGTACAAGGGGAGAGTGTAGCCTTTGGAGACAAACAAACCTGCATCCTGGTCTTTCTGCAAGTGCTGAGTAGGTCACTTCCCCTCTTTGAATGTCCCTTTCAGCGTCTCTAAAACGGAGACAGTCGGGTACTGTGAGTGTTTGAGGAGATGACTTTTGTAAAGTGCCTGGCACTGTTCCCAGCCCACAGTGGCTCTCTCCTTTGCTGTGTTCGCATCCCTTCCTTCCCACCCATCTGCTCTATACAAGCAGAAGCTGCTGTTTTAACGAATAACCGCTCCCCTTACCGAGGACCAAGTTCAATCCCATGAAATGAACTGATCATGGTAGAATTTCATTCGGATGCTGAGGGAGAAAGGGGGAGAGGGATTTGAGGTGGCAAGGGTAGGGAAAACATAGGCTGCTTGGCTAATCTATATACTATATATATTTTAAAAATATATTCTGTTCACAAGCGCTATCCCAATGAATAGAACCAAAACTGGGAAGCAAGAGAGTGACTTAAAAGAAAAGTCTTAAAACCCACCTGTGTACCCTTCCCCCTCCCCTTGTCCTCAAGTCCATTCTCTATGTCTGCGTCTTTATTCCTGTCCTGCCCCTAGGTTCAGAAGCTAACACACCATTGTAAAGCAATTATACTCCAACAAAGACGTTAAAAAAAAAAAAAACCCCACCTGCATCATGTTAGGGTTCAAGCTATCAGAAATAGAACCTCCCTCGCCCTCAGATGGCTCTGTTCTGATCGTATGCCTGGCAAAGCTGTGAGTAAGCATGGAGCCTGCTTGCAGGGGAAGAGTGTCTGCCTGGCGCAGCCGATGAGTCACTGCTGCCTGCCCTGGCCCCCTGCCTGCGAGGTGGCCACTATCTTTGGACGTTTTAATTTTCCCTTGTGGGGAGGGGTAATTATGGCCTCCGTGCCCTGTGGCTGTTTCCATTTTGCACAGTGCCTGGACAGAGGCAGAGATCCTTCAAGAAATCCTCCTCTTTTTTTTTTTTTTTTTCAGGGAAATTGGTGGGGGCTGGTGGTGGGGATTTGAGCCTGTCTGAGGTGTGCAGAAGCAAGGCTGATGCAAGTGTAGCAACCTTTCAGGATCTGCAAGGTCCTTAACTATGCGCCATCAATTACTGCCAGATGTGGTTGTTATGCAAAGTAGCTTAATTGGCCTACTGGTTGGTTGAGTTTTAAACCCACGGATTGTACCAATGCAAGAGAGAGGAAAACAGATTTGACAGATGCAGGATGGGGCTGTGTGGTTTATATGGACACGGAAGCAAAACATCTGGGGACAGAATGGGCCTTAAATGGAAAATGGTCAGGTGATAGATGACAGATTGAGAGATAGATAGATCAATGGATGGATGGATGGATGGATGGATGGCTGTCAGCTGAGAGGGACCGAGGAGAAATGCAGACATCGGGAGTCTGGGGGTGTGATGCTTTTATAACGCAACCATGACCATATGGAAGATGCGCCAGACAGATGCTGGATACTGAGAAGTCAACCCGGGATTGAAGGTAATGATTCACTTAAAGAGTTACTCCACATTGTAACCGAAGCGGAGTTGGCTGTAGACATCATCAGTTGAGTTGTGTCACCAGGGGAAAATGTTTATTCATGGAGACTAGAGTTAGGTTTTGAGTGTGTGTTCAACAGATTCCTGAGTTTGAACTGCCACCCCCAGGAAGCCCGGTAACCTTGGGTGAATTATTTAACTTCTTTGGATCTCAGTTTCCTCATCTACGAATGAATGCCTGTTTCGAGGAGAGTGTGGAATGCGGTAAAGGGCATGTCTGGCATATAGTTAGAACTTGGTCCATGGTTGCGATTATACTTTCGTGTATTGCTTTTCTCAACACACGTTAACTGTAATTGAGCACATACTTTGTGCCCAGCCCTCCCTAGGAACTAAGGATACAGACTTGTTTGATTCATTTCACAAATATTTGCTGAGTACCTACGATGCGCTTGGCAGACACTGCTAAGCCCTGGAAACTGACTTGGGTAGAAATGGTAAAGACCCCTGCCCACAAGGTGCCTCCAGACTGGGGACGAGACAGATATTCAAATAAGGAAAATACTTGGCACAGACAAGTCCCTGCTGAACGCCAGAACTTCAAAGGGCTCCAGTGCAACGGGCTCAGCACAGGGACTACCAGCCCTTTCTGCAGATGAGAAAACTGAAGCTCAGAAAGGTGAAGAGACCTTCCCAGGTTCCCACACCTACTGACTGGCAGAACCTCAGCTGGAACAGACCAGCCTGACTCCAAAGTCCGCAATCTTTCTCAACAGCACACAGCCGCCAGGGTGTGTTTCAAGTTTCTGGATCAAGACATCCAGCGAGGCAGGGTCGAGAATATGCACGGACACCGAGAGGTATTCAGTTTTCAGAGGCTCCAATTTGGGAAGGATGTAATCTGAGGGCTACAGAGGAGGGCTTTGAGAAGAGTAGGCTCCTACTGGCAGCAAGGGGATGCTGGGTGCGTCTCTGTGTGTGGATGTATGTCTGCGACCGTCTGTGTGTGCCTCTATTTCTGTGCGTGTATGAACGTGTGCATGTACCTCTGTGTCTGTGTGTTTGCATGAGGAGGGGAGGCACGCAGGTATGTGTGTATGTGTACTTGTGTATGTCTCTCTCTGTGCGACTCTATATGTCTGCATGTGTCTGTATTTATGTGTGTCTCCGTGTGTGCGTGTGTATTCAAGTGACTGTGTGTGTCTGAATTGGGGGTGTGTGGATAGATGTGTGTCTGTGCCTATGCATTTGTGGGCATCTCTCGATTTGCATGTGTGTCTTTGGAGAAGCGTGTGTGTGTGTGTGTGTGTGTGTGTGTTGGTGTCTGTGAGTGACTGTGCGTGTGTGCGTGCCTCTGTGGGTGTGTGTGGGGTGAGCTGCCCCCCTCCCCGTCCCCCAGGTGTTTCTGTGGAGCTAATCTAACTTGTGCTTCAGAACCGGGGAAACGACAGCGTCGGTGCCTTTTGCTTTATCTCCCAGGCTGCCGCTCTGCCAGAGGAAATTAGATTAGCTTGGCACAATCTGCTCCTTATGAGGTCATGCTGCTGTGATCTACACATTCTGCTCTCCTAGGTATTTGTCTTTTGATTGCTTGATGAATACCTGTCAATGTAGAGGTTGAAAGAACATGAGTTTGGGTTTTTTTTTTTAAATAAGAAACATCCAGGGGTGGAACAGTAGCTGTCCATCTTCTTTCTGGACTTGGGAGCCATGATAAAGGAGATAGAGCTTTGGCTTTGGAATGGTAAGAGCTCTCTTCAAGTTTCCAGTTGTGCCCTTCAAAAGCTGTGTGACCTTGGGGAGGACACTTTACCTCTCTGAGCCAGGGTTCTTTACCTGCTATATTCAGAAGGTTCTTTGGAGGAGCAAATATAATAATAGATGAAAATGCTCTCAGAAATCCACAAAGTCCTTAAATCCTATGATGTCGAAGCAGAGAGGCCGAGCGGGAAGACCCCGGGCTCGGAGGTCAGGCAGATGTGTGTTTGGATCCTGGCTCTATTCTCTTCCTAACGTATGACCTTCAGCAAGTTATGATGCCTCTCTGAGCCTCAGATTGCTTCTCCGTTAAATAGGCTATTATTTTGAAAGCACTTAGCTCACTGCTAGCCACCGTGAGGGCCCCCCCTAACGAGAGCTGTTAATATTTTGGCTAATGCAACAGGGGTGATGGAAATATGAATACCTGCCCACTTTCAAACTGTCAGTGAGTGTAGGCAAGACATGGCCCCCGGAAGTGAGGGTGAAATGGACGATGTGATAGAAGTGATTTACTATCGTTTGTTTTTACGACTTCAAGATGCAGAGTGTTCTTGGCATCACCATATTCCTGGCAAGCAATTTGCATATCATCTAGAACTCCGAGGCTGTTCTAGTTGCAGAAGGGGGCTGAGACTGAGGCAGCCTCCAGCCCAGAGTGGTCCAGGCCAACTGCCGGGGGCCAGCTTTCCCACATGTCCAACCACATCCCTTCTACATGATCCCCTCACTCCAGCAAGACCTCAAATCCCCTTGCCTTGGAACATGCTGTTCCCTCCCCTGGAATACCCCTCACCACCACTCCAGCGCCAGATCGTCTGGGCTGGGCTCTAGGTGCCTCTGCTCAGGCTAAGACAGATGTCCCTGCTCTGTGTCCCTAGCCTACCCTGGATTCACCCCCATGTGCATGATGTCCAGGGCATTTGAACGGTCTGCTCTGTGTCTGGCTCCCTCCCAGCCAGTGCCCTCCAGGAGGGCAGGGACGGGGAACCACAAAGCCCTCTGTGGACGTTTGCAGAGTGAACACGTGGAAATCAGCTGTCTTCTTTCATTTTCCGTCCCCACCTCCTTAGATGCAGTGCCTTCAGATATCAATCTATCCATCTGGACCCATTTCTGACAAACATTTTGCTCAATAACAGAGATCCTGGAGAGCTTTGCTTTGTTGATTTGCTTTGGTTTGGAAGCAGATGGGTTCATCTCTGCTGGGCTGCGTGTCTTTAATAAGAGTGCCACGCAGGCCAGAGGACAAAAGATTCCCAAGCGTCTGACCAGCTTTATCCTATGTTTTAGGGCTAGCATGTGGGTTTGCCATCAGGACCGTGGTTGTCCGTGTGGGCCTGTGACATCAGCTTTGGAGAGTGGTTGGGGACCTAGGTTCTGGGATTGGACTGCCTGGTTCCAAGCCTCAGAGTACTGAACCTCTTTGTACCTCAGTCTCCTTATCTGTAAAAGGGGATACGTCATAGTACCTACCCACCTCACAGAGGTTTTGTCAGCATTAAAGAAGGTCATTCAGGTAAAGCCCAGCGTCTGTTGTAGAGTGAGTATTCAACGAAGGTGAGCTAGTATTTCTGTTGCGTTGCATTTAATGGAATTATGAGCCCAGGACCTCCACTGTGACTGTAACAGAGAATGAGCATCTGCAGTGAGACATCAGCCTCCATCCTGCCAGAGCTGGGCTCCAGGGACTAGACGACGGAATGACTCTTCAATTTCAAATGAGTGTTTATGATCAGGTAGGCATAATTCAAGGAGCGATATAAGGTCTATCTGTACCTGCTGAGGTGTGAGCCTTTCTCTCCCTTAACAGCCACCTGGCACATTTAGTTGGTCATCTTACTTGGTGCTTGGGCCACCTGATGACACAGAGCAGGGTCAGTAAATGACAGCTCTCAGGCCAAATCTGGCCCACAGCCTGTTTTTGTAAATAAAGTTTTATTGGAACATAGCCACGCCCATGCACTTGCGTATTGCCTATTGCTGTTTTTGCACTATAATGGCAGAGTTCGGTAGTTGCCACAGAGATCACAAGGCTTGCAAAGTCTAAAATATTTTCTGTCTGGTCCTTTACAGAAAAGTTTGCCGACCCCTGGTGTTAGATTGAAGCAGGATTAAAGCTGACTGAGCTCAACCAGTACACTGGGCACCATCCGATCTCTCTCTCCCTCAGCCCTGACATCTGGTTGATCACCAAGACCAGATTACTTTGCCCCACTCTATCTCATACATCTGGTCTCCCATCTCTTCCTCAAATGCCACAGCCTTAGTTAAGCCCTGTCCCCGCCCCTCTTGACTGTCACACACGAGAGCCACCACCAGCCCATAAGGTGTCTGGGTGAATTAGATAAGGATATCTTCTCTGGGTAGATGCAACTCCACAGCGCATCATTGGGCAGCAGGAGTGCCTCTCTGCAGGAAACCCCCCCCACCTAACCCTATCGATTATACCCAGTCAAGTAGGGCTCTTACACCTCTTGGTTCTATTGATTATACTGTCTCCTTGCCTCCCTGTCCAGGCAGCCCTCCACACCAGAGCTAGAGTGATCTTTCTAACCAACTATGTTCCTCTCCCGCTCGACCACTCCATGGCTCCCCCTGCCCTCAGGACAGAGCCCATGAACATGACAGTCAAAGCCTGCCGTGGTCTGGTCTCAGCTGGTCTCCCAGTCTCACGGCTCACCACCTACTCAGCCCACATCACACCTGAGCACTGTCATGCAATTTGAGTCCCCCCAGACCTAGACTTCCACACTTGCTTATATGTTTGGGATTGGCACAGTCGTCCTTAGTGGAATACTCTGCTCTTCCTCTCACCCATCTGGAACATTTCTAGTCATCCTTCAAATCTACCACAAGCATCTTCTCCCTGTTTTTCCCTCCCTGATTCTCCCAGGCAGACTTGGGCCCTCCTTCTATAGTTCAATTCAATCTTCACAAACCATGGTCCACGGCCCATAGATGGGTCAGCATAGCAGTGTAGTGGATCTTGACAAGTACGTCTTGAAAGATGAACTAGACTAGAAAACACAAAAGTACATCGCTCTATGTCAGGTGTGGTTATAACATAGGATGAATAGCACAGGCTCTGGACCTGGACTGCCTGGGTTCAAATCTATCTCTACAGTTGATTAGCAATGACCTTGGGCAAGTGATTTCATCTTTCTACACCTCAGTTCCCTCATGTAGAAAACAATGATAATGATAGCACTTCCTTTATGGCCTCCATGAAGATTAAATTAATATACTACTAAATACATATTTATATATTATGTATAAATATATATATCTGTGTATTTACAAGCATACCTTGGAGATATTGCAGGATTGGTTCCAGATCAACACAATAAAGCACATATTGCAGTAAAGCAAGTCACACAAATTTTCTGGTAACCCAGCGCATATAAGTTATGTTTACACTATACTGTAGTCTATTAAGTGCGCAATAGCATTGTGTCTAAGAAAACAATGTACATACCTTAATTAAAAAAAGATGCTATTAGAAAAGCATGCTTGACACAGGGTTGCCACAAACCTTCAATGTGTAAAAAACACAGTATCTGAGAAGTACAATAAAGTGAAGCAAAGTAAAAGACCATGTATTATCTGCTTAGCAAGATCTCCGGGCATGTGGTGAGTGCTATAAACGTGTTAGCTAGTGTGTGTGTGCACATGTGCATGTGCGTGCACGTGTGTGACCGTGGTTTATGATTAGCGTTACCTGAAATCCTGTGCTCTGGCTGGAATCTATTCTGATCCTTATTAAAGCAATTATTGGACTATGTTATGATTTTTTTGGTATTATTTTGCTTTTCCCTCTCCTTTGCTAGACAGGGAGCTCCTGGGAGGCAGTACGTGCGTCTTATTTATCTCTGCATTCCAAGCACCTAGCATCAGGCTTAGTCGATCGATGTTTTTTGAGTAAATGAGGCCGAGATGCTGAAGCTGAACCACCCCAGGGTCTCCTTCCTGCAATCGCAGGGCCAGTATCCTCCAGCCCGTCCCCCCAGCCCCCACCTTCTCCTGGGAGGAACACGCCAAGTCTGCCTGGGATTTGGGTGACTTTCTCAGGCTAGCTGGTCCCCACGATGAGAATACGTAACCACATCTCACTGTCAGCAAGAGGGAGGAAGGCGTGAGGGACCCTCGAGCAAGAAACGGAGCTTCCAGACTGATGCCGAGGAAAATGGAAACTCCAGCTGACCTAAGAGATTTCTATAATGAGAGAAAACCAATTTAAATGCAAATAGCCCACAGCTAGTTGGGGAAAGATTCCGTGCTGCCAGAAAGGCTGGGAAAACAAACACAGCCCTCATCACGAGGTCAGTTCACCATTGGACAGGAGGGTTGCTTTATCCGTTTAGGATTAAAGTCTAAACTAGTGACAAAAGTCACATGCATTGCTGGCAGCATTTTCTGGTGCTTCATGGTGCCTATGAGAAATGGGTGTCCCTAAGGGGGGCTGTCGTCAGCCACTACCTTTTACCGAGCCCTTGGCAGGCATCGATAGCCTGGCAAGGCATAGAGGACAAAAGATGTCCCATAGATGGGCACTGCCTCTGAGGGGCTCACAGCCTAAGGACATTTGGACCCTAAAGTCAATTCTGAGGCCATAATAAGAACTAACATTTTATGCAGCATTTATTATGTGCTAAGCCCATGGCTAAATACTTTATGTGACGGTAACTCATCAAATTCTCACAGTGACCCTGTGAGATAGGGCCTATTATTATTCCCATTTTATAGATAAGCAAACTGAGGTTCTAGGACACAGACAGGGTTCCAGGACTCTGACTCATAGTCCCCCCGATGTGCTGGGAAGAGACACAGGGTGCTTGTGCCCTGTTCTCTGCAGAGCAGAGGTGCGCAAAGTCAGGATGCCTGGGGACAGAGGCTGCCCCTGGCCTTGGCCTGGAGCAGCAAAAATAATTACCCTGTTCAATAAAACAGGAAGTGTGGGTTGCTCTGCCACTAACTGGTTCTGTGACCTTGGGGGTCACTTTCCCTCTCTGGGCCTCCTTTGCCTATATAAAATGAAGGAGGTAGCCTCAAATTATTTTAGGCTATAAAATCATATTATTCTAGGACTCCAGCTACCTTCAAGAATAGCCATTGTCCAGCTGATAAAACACCTTCTCCACTCTCCTTTGTGCCCCAGCCACTGCCCTCTACCCCTGCTGGCCCATATCTGTTGCAACAGAGCACTTTAATTTCCTCCTTTGGTTTCATAATTCAAGGACAGCACCACCTGCCACATTAAATCCACAGTTTCTGATGGCCTCCTTCTAAAACAAGAGATGGATAAAGGCTTCATCTGGTTATTTCATGGATGAAGCAAAAGCTGGCAAAACCATGTGGGGACAGCTTTGGCCTTGCAAGCTGCATTAATCCCCTGATCTTCTGGGGGGGCCCCAGAGCCCATTCTGTCATCTTCACCACCTACTCCGGCCAAGTCATCATCATGATGATGATGAGAGATGACATTCACAGAGGCGCTTCTGAGTCAGGCATTTTCTTATGTGTTTTGTGGGTTCATTTATTTCATCTCTACCACATCTCTGCAAAGAAGGGGCTGATAATCACAGCCCCACTTAACAGATGCAGAAACTGAGGCCCAGGAGGCCTCAGAAACTTGCCAAAGGCTGAATTTGAACTGGCTGGGGAAATAAACAAATGCACCCAAAGATGGCCAGCCCTAGAGGAACTGGGCTTCAGAGCTGAGTGTTCTGACTTCTGCTATTTGAGAAGTTGAGGCCACTCTCCTTTATTAAACATTCATTCAACACATTTGTATTGAGCCTCCCACAGTGTGCCAGCTGCTGCTCTCCAGACAGTGGGGGATAAGCCCCATGGGGGCCCGCTCTCCTAGGGCTGACCTCCTCCTGCAGGAGACGGGCCCCAAACAAGCAACTGAACATACAGACACAATCATTTTAGGAAAATACAATAGGGGGTGAGAGAGAAAGAAATGGGTGGATGGTCAGAGAAGGCCTCTTAGAGTGGAGAAATTTTGAGCGGAGACATGGGCATCCAGCCATGCCACGGGACTCCTCTGCCTTGGCATTGGGGCCTGATAATTCTTTGTTGTGGGGTCTGTCCTGTGCATTTTAGTATGTTTAGTAGCATCTCTGGCCTCTACCCACAAGATGCTGGTGGCAGCCCACTCTCTCGTGTGACAACCACAACTGTCTCTAGATGTCACCAAATGTCTCTGGAGGGTAAAATTGCCCCTGATGGAGAACTGCTGTGCCATGAGGTCAGCAAAGCAGGCAAATGGGTGGAAGGGATAGCAAAGGAGGCTGAGTATATAAGAAGCAGAAAGAAGACTGGTTTGGCTGGAGGGCAGTGGGCTCCTTAGAACTCTCCAGAAAGTCCTCATCAACACTTACAGAGTGTTACAGGAACTGCACCAGCTGTACCCAAGGACACAGCACATGCTTCAAGGTGGTCACGGTCAAGGTGCCTGGGGAAGGAAGCTGTCAGCATGGGGCTGTCCATGGTAACAGAATATTCCGGACATAAGTCCAGCAGAGAGCTCCTTGGAAGGCAGTGACCACAGAGCTGGAAGCCCTAGGGAAGGCAGTGTCTGGACCACCTCGCGAAGAGGAGATAGCAGGTGACTGAAGCCCTCACCTTCCCAGCATCCTGGCCCTTCGGTGTCCATTAGCAGCCCCCCCCGCCCCCCACCCCCTGGGCCCCATCCCCCATCGCAAGCTACTTTGGTGGATTTCTAATCACGGTGCCCCCCTAGCCTAGCCAAGGGGCTGTCATGAGACCCAGGCTTGGCTATTGAATTCTTTCTTCCTGGAATTAGAATATTGGGCAGAGAAACCCAAGGGCAGAGAATGGCTCAAGACAATTTTTCTAATGGAAATGGAACAAGGCATGTTCTTTTGTTCTGGCATATTTTTTACTCTCTCAACTCCCTAAGAAGCAATCGTTTCTCTCTCTTCCAAGGCCTAGTTTTTCAGCTTTTCCTTGTAATACCCTTTCAATAGATGTATATCTATTTAATTTACCGGAATGGGATTCTGATGCTTGAAACCGCAATTAAAATAGAAACAGTGCATTGTGAACAGAGAAAAGAGAGGGTAGATTTCTGATCCATTGCACTTGGTACTTGATATTAAATAAGCTGTGTGTCCCTCTCTCTCCTGGCTGCAACCAGGAGATTCTCCAGGGCCAGAGCTATGCCGCCTTTTCCTCTTTGTACCCACAGGGCTCTCGGCTCAGGGCTGGCTTCTTTTCTGCGTTCACCATGGCTTGTAATTACTTATGTCTTTGCGGGATAATTTGTTTACTGTCATCCCCTCCCCCTATGCTGGAGGTCCCACAGAGATAGAGCATGTGTAGTCTAATCCAGCAGGGTGACCAACCATCCCGCTTTGCCTTTGTCCCAGGTGTTTCCTAGTTCTGGTCTTCCAGTGCCAGGACCAGGAAAATCCTCAGCAAATCGAGACAGTGGTCACCCCACCAGGGCCAGGCATATAGGAAGCCTTTGAGCACCATTTGTCCCTGACACTCAAGAACTACATGGTGAAATGGACCGTAGAGGCAGTCCAGCATAAGACAGACTCTTTTATTCCATTCCATTTCCACACCTACTATGTGCCAGGGAACAAACTTGCCAGAAGCAGGGGATTCAAGGAAGGACGTCCCAGCAGCCACGGAGGCAAATGCAGATTGGAAGCAGATGGGAGGGGCTTGCACGTCAGGCTAAAGAATCTGGATGCGGCACAGGTGTGGCAGATCCCAGCCGATTTAGAAGCAGGTTGAAGACCTGAAAAGGGGAATAATTTAGGAGCGATGCCTCAGCAGCTCCTCCCACGCTCTCTGAGGAAGGAAGCACTTGCAGGGGCTGCCGAACAAGGGGATGAAACCTGAGATCGTTTTGTCATTTCTTCCGAGGGTCTGGGCTGGGCAGAGAGGGGTCTTGGCTACTTCCTTTTTCAGTTGAAACATAGCCATCCACCCGCTCCGTTCAACATGCAGAAAGTCCACCCCCGGGAAACGTGAATTCATTTGTGGCTGTGTGGTGAATCACACATCTTGGCTTCTCATGGAGATCCAGAGACCGGAACTATTCCAGGAAGCCATCCTCTGGATGGATTTCACGCCTGCTCCATCAGCAGGTAAAAAGCACGGATGGGCATCCAACATACTTTGGGGGCCTGGAAATCATCAGAGAAGAACATTTTTCTAATTCAGCCCCCTAGCCTTCAGAGAGGGCTAAGAATCTTCCTAAAATGACCTAACAAGTGAGAAGCAGAGGATGGGCTGGTCGCTCCTTAGCTTTTCTCAATAAAGAACTGAATCAGGGCTTCCCTGGTGGTGAAGTGGTTAAGAATCCGCCTGCCGAGGCAGGGGACACAGGTACGAACCCTGGTCCGGGAAGATCCCACATGCCGCGGAGCAACTAAGCCCGAGCACCACAACTACTGAGCCTGCGCTCTAGAGCCCGTGAACCACAACTACTGAAGCCCACGTGCCACAACTACTGAAGCCCATGCTCCGCAAGGAGAAGCCACCGCAATGAGAAACCCGCGCACTGCAATGAAGAGTAGCCCCCGCTCGCCACAACTAGAGAAAGCCCGCGTGCAGCAATGAAGACCCAATGCAGCCAAAAATAAAAAAATAAATTGGGAAAAAAAAAAAAAAAAAAAGAACTGAATCGCATAGAAGGGAGCCCCTGGCAGACAGGAGAAAGTTCTAGAAAGTGAAGAGACAGAGAAATAAAAACACTGAATCGTGTGATTGGGAGTTTTTCCTCTTTAAATTGTTTTCAATCCTTCTTATTACACCAAGAAGACAATCTTACTGTGGTACTAATAGGTCTGTCACACCTCTCCAAATCTCTCTTTTAAATGGAAATCAAACAGGCTTCAAGAGCCCAGAGTCTTCAATGGGCAACCCTATTCCTCTAGAATTCAATAATACTGCTTTATTTTCATGATATTTCTTTTTATGAGTAGCTTCTATTTGTGGCTTTCCATTTATGGTAATGAGTACATCTCCCTTTTGAATAAATGTATTTTGAGTTTTAAATGTGAGACAAGTTCAAGAAAAATGAGGGAAAGACTAGACCCAGTGGTATACAGCTGTTGCACAATTATTGGTAGTCCTCAAATAACTCAAGCTTGAAAACAGGGGTGGAGGTCAGAGGTCCCATGACCCCAGGCCACTCACCGGAGGAGGCTCCATTCATGTCATTAAGCAAATGTCAAGCCTGAAATGTAAAAAGTGGCTCCTTAAATGAATTAGAGACAGACACTGGAAAATGCCAGGGAAGTCTTCCCATGACCTTGAACAGACAGAAACCTCCTGAGATGGGAGAGAGTAGATCTATTTGTTTAACTTGGCAAAGGACCCTCCTGGTGGGTAAGGGGTCTCCTTTCTAAACAAAAAGATGGACAGTGAATTTATATGTTTCCTATGAAAAACCACTGAAGCAGTAATAATGGTAGGCATGGTGGTAGAAAGGCAGTAGCAGAAGCTTCTACTGCTTGGCACCCTGTGTTAAGTTCTTCTGTGTGCTTCCGAAAGCTTCTCCCTTAATGCAAGCTCCCTATAATGCTAACATTATCTGACATTTAAGGAGCAAATGCTATGTGCTGAGACCTCTTCAAAGTTCTCTATTCATTCACTTAGTCCTAACACCAGCACTAGGAGACAAGTATTATTACTCCCACTTTACAGATGAGAAAACTGAGGTGTTAAGAGGCTAAGCAGCTCCACAAGGGTATAGCTAGAACAGGGTAGAAGTAAATTCAAGCCCAGGCAGCTGGGCTCCAGAGCCTGCCCCCAACTATCACACTTCACAGAGGTGAACGAGTACAGACTTTATCTCCATTTTACAGAGGAGGACTCAGGGCTTGGAAGGTAGAAAAATTAACGTGAGATCATGCAGCTACTGAATTGTGAAGTCAGCTAAACCACTTCCCGAGGGTAAGCAGCGTTTTCCTGAAAGCAAGTTATTTCATTAATTAACAAATGTTTATTGAGCATCTAACATGTGGGCAAGACCCCTCTTCTTGCACACACGTGCTCTTGCACTAGCCATTTGCAGTTGGGGGGTGTAGGTCCCTCCCACCCTCCCCCAAGCAGGGAGGAGTAATTCCATGACTTCTTCCTGGGGCCTCTGGGTATCTGGTTGCATCTAAGGCAGACCCGCCCAGAGGCTCGGCGACGTGGCAAAATCAGCCAACCTGGGCAAAGGCTGTAGAAACTTGATTCTGGTCCCAGTTCTAACATTTTCTGCACCTTCCAACCTCAATTTTCTCACCTGTAAAATGGAGCTCATTAAAATGGTCTGACTTAACTCACGGGGTCATTGCGAAAATCCAATGAGACGGCGTGGGCAAAAGTCTTTTCTTAACTGCAGTTCCATGTAACTGGCAGCCGTTGGCTCACACTGGTGAATTTTTTTTTTTTAAGAGAAATTATTGTTTGCTTCTAACTGCCAAAGTTTGGGAGCTACAGAAAAACACACAGAAACAAATAAAAAATTGTTCATTACCCCACTATCCCTTGATGATCTCTATTAACCCGTTGATGTATTTCCTTCTGGTTACATAAATATAAGTGTAAATATAATCATTGCCTGACTTAAAACCCAGTAGCATCCCACTGCAATTAGAATAAAATCCAAACCCCTTGTAAACACCTCACTTTGGTTTTCAGACTCTGCATTACCCTGCCTGTGCCTGCCTCTCCCCTACCTCTTCTCTCCCTACTCACACACTATTTCTCTTCCTTTATTTTTTTTTCTAGTACTCCAACTGCATTGTCCCTCAAGGCCTTTGTTGCTCTGCCTGAAAGGCTCTTCCCCAGATCCTCATGACTAGATGTTTTTCAACATGCAGGTGGCAATCAAAATGTCAGCTCCTCAGATAATCCCTGCCTTGTTACTCACTCTAAACTCGCCCATCTTATATCTTCTTCATGGCATTGTACTACTCTCAGGAATTACCTTGTTTATTCCTGAACACAGTCTATATGCTCGTTGTCTGACTTCCCCCAAGTAATACACTAAACTTGCTCCCCTCCATACCCACAGTGCCCAGAATATTGCCTGGGACACAGCACATTAACTACTTAATAAGTGAATGAATTAGATTAATGAAATTTCAAGCTGGGATAATATTATATTAATGTTTTGCAACTTGATATTTTCATTTAATATGGTGTGACCACAATGAATTTTGTGTTTTTTTTGTGGTACGCGGGCCTCTCACTGCCGTGGCCTCTCCCGTTGCGGAGCACAGTCTCCGGACGCGCAGGCTCAGCGGCCATGGCTCACGGGCCCAGCCGCTCCACGGCATGTGGGATCTTCCCGGACCAGTGCACGAACCCGTGTCCCCTGCATCGGCAGGCGGACTCTCAACCACTGCGCCACCAGGGAAGCCCCACAATGACTTTTAATGGCAGTGTAGTATTCCATTGAAGGGATATATCATCATTTTTTATTTACTTTATTTTGTTGAAGTATAGTTGATTTACAAGGTTGTGTTAATTTTTGCTGTACAGCAAAGTGATTCAGTTATAATACATATACATTCTTTTTCATATTCTTTTCCATCATGGTTTATCACAGGACATTGAATTTAGTTCCCTGTGTTATACAGTAAGACCTTGTTGTTTATCCATTCTATATGTAATAGTTTGCATCTGCTAACCCCAAACTCCCAGTCCATCCCTCCCCCACTCCCCCTTCCCCTTGGCAACCACAAATCTGTTCTCTATTTTTTTTGGGGGGGGTACATTTCTGATTCTTGTGTTTGCAAGTGATACTATTGCAACTGTCCTTGTACACACACTGTTTTGCACACCTCTATGACCATTTCCCTGGGATTAATTCCTAGCAGTAAAATCATGAGAACAAAGGGGGCTTGCATTCATCCTCTTGATATATATTGCCAGACTGGCTTGAAGAAAAGGTGTACCATCTCTGAGTTTGCTTTGATGACCCTTAGCATTTGTTCTTCTTAGCGGAATCCTCTGAAGGCAAAGGGAATGTCATTATCTCCTTACCTAAGGTTGAGGCCACTGGGCAAGACAGGTGATGTCTACTGACTCTGCAGAAACCTCCTTCCTTTTCAGCAACAGGTACACCTTCGAGCACTGCTGCCTAGGCCCAGCACGTGATTTGTAGGCATCCTCTAAGCAGTGATGCTCTAAGGCTAGAAATCACTTCAGCTGGGCTTGAGGTGTTTATCATTCTGGAAACCGATGACAGCCTGCCCCAGCCAGATTCTGTCCCAACTGGATATTCCTCCTTTTGCTTCCAAAACACTCCTTGGGCTCGGCCAGCTGGCCTCTCGCTGAACACTGCCCATACCTGGCCAAGTCCTGTGTGCTTTTGCTCACCTGCTTTCTCTACACCCTCCTCCATCTCCTTTCTCAAGGTCTAGTGCTACTCCCTGTGCCCAGCTTCTAGGAAGTCCCTCAGGGAGCCCCTCCCAGCCCAGAACTGTGATTACTCTGATGGCCAGTCTCTCCTCTGGCATTTCATCGTCTCACTGCCCTGTGCTGTCTAGTTACCTTTGTGCCTGAATAAGTTGAAATCTCCAACTGAGGGTTTTTCTCCCTCTGGGATCTGGTCCATTGTAGAATAGTCAGGACCTTTGGAAGAGTCAGGCCTGGGATGGAGCCTTGGCTCTGCTACCTACTAGCTCTGTGCCTTTGGATGACATACTGAATCCTTCTGAGCCTCAGTTTTCCCAACTATAAAATGGCATAATAATAGTACCGATCTGAAAGAGTTGCTCTGAGACTCCGATACTAAGTACTTCGCAAAGTGCCTGACACAGAACAGTTGCTAAAAACAATGGAAAAATAGGAATGTTTATCTTCATTTCATTTGTCTCTACCTCCACAGAGGCTGAACCAGTGACATGAACAATGTTAAGGGACACATTTGTGGATGGAATGAACATATATCATATAAGAATTCACTGTGTGTGTGTTTACCTTACTAAACAGCACCCAGGGGGACCAGAACCAGCCATCTCAGGGGCAAAACCAGGAGAAAGGAATCTCTGTCATTAGCTGACTTCTTGCTAAGACCTGGGTCCAGCGCTCTTTTGAGAGTGAAGATACGTTATCTGATTTAATCCCCACACCAACCTGACAGGAAGATATTTTTAGGTCTCTCTGATAACAAAACCTACCCTTTTCGGACCATCTACTGTGTGCTAAACCTAGGCAAGACACTTGTAAAAAATGTTATTTCATTGAAACCCTCACACTATCTTAATGAGATGAGGATTATTATTCCTGAAGATGAAACAGGGTCAGAAAGTTTAAGTAGACCGTCCAAGGGCTGACGGGTAGTAAGAGAAGAGGATGAACCAGGATTTGAAAAACAAAACAAAAAAACAAAAGCCCATTACCACCACCCCCCAAAAAACTAGAAACTTCTGCTACACCACCTGACTTATTGACATTCTCACAGAACAGAGCTCTACATTCAGTTGGCACTTAATAGGAAGGGGGTTGCAGTCGCGTGGTGATCTTGGACCTTCTAACAGATGCTTCAAAGAGAGCAGTTTCTATTTCCAGTGCCCACCGCGATCTCCAGGGAGGTTGCTCCCCGCCCCCTCCTCTGCCTATGTTCTTGTTTTTCTCCAGGCCCTATGACTCAGCACTCAGCTCCAGATGGCTTCCTGCATTTCCAGCCTTGTTGGCTGGGTTGCCGAGGCCCTGGTGCAGTAAACTAAAACCGAAAACATGTTACAACTAAGAATGGAAACCCTCTCTTCTCTGCCCTCTAATATGAAGACCGTGGGGTCCACGACTCATGGTGGTTGGTCCCTCTAAGGCCTTCCCTTACAGTGTTCATCCCTTGAAGCCCCGATACCACCACCACACTCCACCCCAGGGCATCCCTGATGCCTTGAAGATGGCATCCCGGGGCCAACCTGGGGGCCAGGTTCTGCCACCGCTTTGGTTGATTGACCTCAGAAAATTTTCCTTCTGAGCCTCAATGATCAGATGGGGACACTGATATTGCCTGCCTGTGAGGAGTGTAGGGTTAGGGTTGCCAGAAAAAAATACAGAATGTCCAGTGCTATAAACTGAATCCTTGTGTCTCATCAAAATTCATGTGCTAGGGCTTCCCTGGTGGCGCAGTGGTTGAGAGTCCGCCTGCCGATGCAGTGGACGTGGGTTCGTGCCCCGGTCCGGGAAGATCCCACATGCTGCGGAGCGGCTGGGCCCGTGAGCCATGGCCGCTGAGCCTGCGCGTCCGGAGCCTGTGCTCCGCAACGGGAGAGGCCACAACAGTGAGAGGCCCGCGTACCGCAAAAAAAAAAAAATAAAAATTAATGTGCTAAATCGTAATGCCCAATGTGATGGTATTAAGAAGTGGGGCCTTTGGAAGGTCATGAGGTCAGAGGCTTCCTGAATGCGATGAGTCCTGATAAAAGTGACCCCAGGGAGCTCCCTTGCTCTTTCCACGTGGGGACACAGGAGAAGTTGGCCATCTGTGAACCCGGAAAAGGGTTCTAACCAGACACCAAATCTGCCAGTGTCTTGATCTTGGACTTCTCAGCCTCCAGAACTATCAGAAATACATGTTTGTTATTAAGCCACCTAGTCTATTGGTATTTTGTTATAGCAGCTCTAATGCACTAAGACACCCAGTTAAGTTTGAATTCCAAATAGACAAAGATTTTTTTTTAGTGTAAGTATGTTTCAGATATCGTGTTCAGCTTTAACTAAGGTGTCCTGTACCTTCATTAGCTAAATTTAGCAAGTCTATGTGGCATATGGAGTGAGGTGACAAATGTGAAAGTTCTTTGTCGCCTGTCAAGAGCAGTACACTTAATCATGTCTTTACCGTGAGACATGTGCATATCAACCCCTGGGCCACCAGCTTGGTCTGGAGAATAGAACAAATAGTCTTACCATCAGGTAATGGAGAATTCGTACCCCCTCAGCCTGTGAATTGGGAAACCTGGGTCTTGTTTGTTAATCGACTGGTCTGTGGACAGTTCACCTCTGGGGCTTCAATGCTTCCATCTTTAATTCTCCCAAATACTGGAATGAGAAACTTCAGGAAAATAGGTACCCAGAACTCTCTTTATGGCTGATGGCTTGGCACATGTCTGGACCAAATCTCCTTTGACTATAGGGTTGAAGAAGAAAAAAACAGCATGACTTACAAGTGAATTATGCAGTGAAGGATGGATTTAGCTCCAAGAGCACTGCTTAACGTAGAAGAACAAAAGGAAACAACTAGTATACCATATAGAGACTACTTGATTATTTAGGGCTTTGGGTGTCTCCTCCTACCAGAATTTTGAGGGGATAGATGTTTTCTGTTTTGTTCCCCAGTACTTAGAAGAGTGCCAGGCCCAGGCAGTGTGGACTATTTGATTACCCGAAACCAGTTCAGCTAGCTACATTAAAGACAAATAAACGTCATAATCTATGGGGAAGGAGCTTTTCTGAGACCAGTCATCCACCCTTCCTTGCTCAGGAGATGATATTCATGGCCCCACACGGCCCCAAGTTTATTTTTGTTTGTTGGTTTTCTGTTTTGTTTTGTTTTTATTTTTTGGCTGCACCACGCGACTTGTGGGATCTTAGTTCCCTGACCAGGGATCGAACCTGGGCCCTCGGCAGTGAGCGCGCAGAGCTCTAACAACTGGACCACCGCGCGGAGCCCTAACAACTGGACCACCAGGAAATTCCTGGCCCCAAGATTTTTTGTTTTTGTTTTTTAAGGAACTAATTTTTAAAATAGATATTTATTTATTTATTTTTGTCAGCATTGGGTCTTCGTTGCTGCCTGCGGGCTTTCTCTAGTTGCGGCGAGCGGGGGCTACTCTTCGTTGCGGTGCGCGGGCTTCTCATTGCGGTGGCTTCTCTTGTTGTGGAGCACGGGCTCTAGGCGCACGGGCTTCAGTAGCTGCAGCACGCAGGCTCAGTAGTTGTGCCTGGTGGGCTCTAGAGCACAGGCTCAGTAGTTGTGGCTCAGGGGCTTAGTTGCTCCGTGGCATGTGGGATCTTCCCGGACCAGGGCTCGAACTCGTCTCCCCTTCACTGGCAGGTGGATTCTTAACCACTGCACCACCAGGGAGGTTCCAGGCCCCAAGATTTTAGAGCAATTTTTACCACCTGTCAACAAAATCTCCCCTAATCAGTGACCAACTCAAGTGTCCAATGACTAGGGCCCAAGGGTTAGGTTGCCTGGTCTGCATTCCCCCAAACTCCTCAAAGATCTGCCTCCATGTTTGTTTGCTTGTTTTAAAATAGATTTGTTATTGGCTACCAAGACACTAATGAATGCCCAGTACCCAGTGAGTATTTAGATTCCATGATCGGCTGGCTCCACCAATAAAGGAAGGGCAGGCTGAACTCAGGAATTCCTTAGCATTCAGAAAGTCATCTTGGAATTTGTCTCTTACAAGCAACTCTCCAAAAGGGGGCCTGATATTGTTGGGGACTTGGGAGTGGCTCACTGATTCTTGCAGCTGCATTTAGGTCCTTTCACCTCGGTGTGGTCCTTCATTCAGCTCTACATGAACTGTCACTATGTCAGCATTCTCCCCCTTAGTTCTCAAAGCTGCTCCCCCGTCTCCTTTCTTGTCACCTGCCCTAATCCAGGCTTCCCCACCTGTCCCAGGACTTGCAGACTTTCCTCCTCAAATCCATGTTCCCCACCGCCCCAGAATGATCCTTTAGTAAACCAAATGTCAGCTGCAGTCAGCTTATCCCTTATCTCCCATTCTATAAAAGTTAGGAAGCCTGATGCTCTCCCTAAAACGTTTCTTTGTGGGAGATAGGGGGACACCGGGGTTATACTCTCATGGCCATTTCTGGCTTTGAATACCTGTTTCCATTGAATTCGCCCAGGATAGGAACTGAATACCTTGCACACGCATGGATGCCATCCAATCATAGATCACATCAACCCAGCTGTGGCTTTGGCCCTTCTCCCTATGTCCCAACGCCCAAAACTCATACCAGTCATTTTTGTGAGCATTATACTTTTCCGAATTTTTCTGGATGGAGAAATTTATGTCAGCAAAGCATCAACTTAAGTGTTTTTAATTATGTACTTTGAAATAAATATGAAACACATGAATTCATTCTCTTCATTAAACAAAAGAAGTTAAAGCATCAGAGATAAAGCTAATTAGATGGAACGGGAAGATGGAGGAACGTGATTTCTCAACATCACCACTGAGTCCCCATCCAGCCCTGGACTGCTTACCTCTTGGACTTCCTTTTGCGAGATACAAACTCCTACATACTAGGCTACTGTGAGCCAGGTTCTTGGCTTCTTGCAGTAACACACTCGTATCTGACACCTTCCTCATCTGGCACTGAACCTGCTGCTTCTCATCAATTTCTAGCCTCTTACCCATATTTGCTCTTCTACCTAGCATTTCGTCACTAGCTGAAGATACACTATTTCTTCATGGTTTACAAGTTTGCTGTTTTCCCATAAGAACGTTGGCTCCCGTGAGGAAGGAGCTGGTCTTGCTGCCATGGTGTCCCTAGGGTCTAACACAATACTTGGCATATAATAGGTGCTCCACACGTCTTTGTCAAATAAATGGGTGAATACAAATTTGATCATGTCTCTCCATGTTTAGAAGATAAAATCCAAACTGCTCAGATGGGCAATCAAGTCCATTTCTGCCCTGGACTCTGTCTGTCCTACCTGCCTTGTCCCAAACCACAATTTTTGCTGCTGCCTCTGTCTGCACTGTCTGCTGAGCCTTTGCCCAGGCTGCACACACACATTATTGAGCACCTACTCTATGTCAGGCACTCTTTTAGGTCTAGGCGAGAACTCAATGAACCAGACAAATAGAGTTTCTGTCCCTGAGGAGTCCAGCAGAAAGGACGGACGTTGGCCAAGTAGCTACAGTGTGGCCAGTCTTAATAAAAGGGGGGATAAGGGAATTATGAGAGCTCCTCAATCTCTAGGCAGCAAACTCCTATTCATCCTTTAAAGCCCAGTTCCAATGTTACCTCCTCTAGGAGGCCTTTTCCATGTCTCTGGCCTGAGGTAGGTGTTCCCCATAGACACTTGCTACACAGCCCAAGCCACAGAACTCAGTCCACTTTATTGTCTTTTCCACCTCCTTGTGTGTCTCTCCAGCCAGCCTAGGAGCCCTGTCTTACTGCTTTCTGTATCCCCCAGGTCCAGTGCAGGGCTCGTCATGGACGTTTTTATGAGTTCAGCAACTGACCTGTCCCTTCCTTGGCCTGCCGCCATCCTCCCCAGCCCCCTTTCCCTTGCTCAAGTTTCAGGCTGCCTTGGTCTCTCCCTTCCACACTCAGCTCCCCAGGCATTTCTTCATCTTGTTCTGAATTAACCCTTCCTCTCCTGAGGGAAACTGCAGATTGGGGAAGTACCAACTTCCTCTTGGGCTGTCTAAGCAAAGTTTAGGTAAAAGGCCAAGAAAGATCACCCTACCTAATAGTGATTGATTTTATGCTTTTGTTTCCCTTTATTCCTCAGGCTAAGCCCCACTTGCCCTCCTCCCCTTCCTTGTCTTGCGTTGTCACCCAACTATACTCTCTTCCCAGAATGCACCAGATTTCTCATGCCTCTGCACTGCCGCACATGCTGTTCCCTCAGCCAGGAATGCTGTTCCCCTACCACTCCTTCTTAATGAAAGCAACCACACCCTTTGAAGCCCAGCTCATGTGTTAGCTCCTCAATATGGCTTCTCCGATGCCCCCTCTCCCATCCCCAAGCAAAATGAATTGTTCCCATGGTGTTCTATGCTTCCTTGGCTATGACCTCATCCCAGGACATCTTAGAGGTTCGTCCATAGTACACTTACTCTCAGACAGCGAACTTCTCACCATCTGGATCAGTGACAAGTCTGCGCCCAACCCCTCTTTGTCCTGCAAGTGTTCAGTTGAGGGCTTGGCAGCCTCAAAACCAAATAAATGATTGTTGCTTTGTGTGGATGAGGTCTCAGACAGCAGGTGAGAAGGAGCGGCTACCCCTTCTGGTAATAGCACCTGGATTGGTCCCTGAGGAATCATCTCCCCCCCTTTCCACCCATCTGGTTTGGGTGGTACTGATCAAGTCTCAGGGCAGAGCATATGATCCAAGGCAGCCCAATCAGAGAGCACAGCTGACCTCAGTGCTTGCCCAGCGCTGGTTAGGCCATCCAAGCATGGCCAGTCAGAGCATGGCAGCAAAATTAAAGATAAGTATGGAAATTGGGGGAAAGGAAAACGAAGGCAGAAGAAAAATGATACACCAAAAGTAGAGTCAGTGCCCCTAGAAAGCGTCCATGAGGTCCAGCATATTTGACAGTCTGGCTACTCGTGGCTCTGTGCTTCCAAAGGACCAAAGTGTTCCTACCCTAAAAATCTGTGTGGGAGAAACAAGGTCCATCTAGAGTTCAACTAATCAGGATGAGGCTGTGGTCAAAGAGCATGCACTTTGGAGTCAGACCATCTGAGTCTGAATCTTAGCCTTGCTGTTTGCTAACTGTCCTTTATCTCTCTGACCCTCGGTCTCTTCATCAGGAGGAGGAGAAAGAGGAGAATATCAACTGGCAGGGTCACTGTAATAAGTAGGAAGTGCATGTAGGTAGCAGTTATTCAACTACTACTGTTATCCTATTGTCATTATTAGTTGGTGGTCTGGTACAATAATCCAGGGTAGGGATACCAAGGCCAACGACAAGGCTTAAGCTAGGACTTAGAGAGTAAAAACAGAGAGAAGATAGAATAAATATTATCCAGGTGGTGTTAGAAATCTTTTGTTTGCAAATGACAAAAACCCAACTTTAAAACATGCATAAGCAAAGGGGAAAGTATTAGTTCCCGTAGCTGAAAAGCGAGAGGTACATTTTGAGTTTCACAGATGGCTGCAAGGCCGGGTGTCCTGCTTGCGCGCTCTCTCGATCCCGCTTGTCTCTGGGGTGACCTCATTCTCAGGCGACCTCCATGCATGCGGAGGCTGTAGTTGCTACAAGCATCTAGCAATCCCTGTAGGAAAAAAAGGAACGTCTCTTTCCCAGCATTCCTGGTGAATATCTTGGAACTGAGTCTCACTGGTTATGGGTCCACCATGTTCCCATCCTAGAGCCAATCAAGGGCAAGAGAGAATGCTCTGATTGGCTACGCCCGGGCCATGAGACCAGACTTAGTGTTTGGGAGGAGGAAAGAATCCAACTTCACCCCGGCTGAGGGGGAAGCGGGTCTCCATGGAACACTGGGGTGCTGTCACCCAAAGAAAGGGGGATATGCTGGGAAAAAACCCCAAAACAACAGCTGTGCTCTACAGAAGGAGATTAGTAGGGCCCCAGCAAGGATTAGACGTGGAAGCCCAGAGAATCAACAAGCTCAATGCTAACCGGGCAGTTTTGAGCCTGCGGCCCCCGACTTTGGTCCCCCACTGGCATCAGGAACATGACTCAGCGAGGCTGCCACAGATGGCGTTTTGCAACTGACCTTTCCCCTCCTCCCCAGCCCTGAGTTGGTGTGTCCCAGCTGGACCCAGCTCCTGCCTGGAAATGCCCCCTGCCTGGGCCTCTGCCAGTTTCTGGGAGAGGGAGGGTCTCTGGCCTCCTCACCCCAGCGCTCCCATTTCACCCTTCCTCCTTGCCCTGGGGCAAAGTCTGGGGATTGTTGAGAAAACGGTCAACCGCCACCTTGCACTTTGGCTGCGCAGCACGTGGCCAGTGCTGTGTGGCTCCCCTGCCCCCAGCCAAGCAGGGGAGAGACCAGGACTGCTTTGCAGATGCCCCAGTGCCCAGAGACAAGCATGGTCAAGGGCTTCTCAGCCTCCAGAGTGATAAAATGGGGATAATAATAACTGTCCCAATCAGTCCTCGGTCAGTAAATAGCAGATAAGGTCACACTGAGAGCACAGCCTTTGGGGGGGGGGGGCTCCTGCCCTCAGTTGACCTTTCCTGAGCACCTCGAGCATCCCAGGCTTGAGTAGTTTAGCAGGACAGAGAGGACAATTAAATCCAGTCCCTGCCCCCAAGTTGCTCGGGACTTAGTTACTCTAGGAGACAGACAGGTAGCAATCAGCCCACAGTATAGAGTCCTTTTATAGAAGGAAGCACCAGGGGCTTGGGCAATACACAGGAGGCAAAGAGGAGACAGCCTGGGGGCAACTGGGAGGGGCCAGGCCAGGGGGACAGGGACTGAGCTGACTTCCAAATGAGAACTTGCCGGCTGGTTGGAGAAAGGAGGGAAAGGGCATCCCGAGGCAAGAAGCATGTTCAAAAGCAAAAGTTGCTTAGGAAGCTGTTAGTGGAGCCCAGGGCACAGGGAGTCGAGATGGGAAGAGAGGAAACTGGAGCAGCAGCTGGGACCAGTGTCTAGAAGTTCTAAATGGGGGAGAGGTCAGGTCTGATAGAGACCTCTGGTTCAGGTCTTTTCATCAGAAACAATTAAACAGAAGCGCTGGCAGAGTAAAGGTCTCCCTTCCGTAGGGAATTGACTTAGCGAAGATTTGGGGCTCCCGGGGAAACATACAGGGAAGGCTGACTTCCCAAGAAAGCCCATCCCAGCCTCTTATATCCATTGGCACGTCTGGTGCCAGTTTTTATTTCCTATATGGTCACCCCCATCAATCAGTCTCCTTCCTGAGAAGTCACAGGATGACTGGACCGTAGCAGTAGTCAGAAGGAGACGGCGCATGGCTCCTGCCCACCCCAGCTGGCCAGGTCAAGCAGCCAGGCAGATGCCCAGCCAGCAAAGCCTGCATGTGCTGAAGGGGGGGCTTACGGGAGGGCCTTCTCTTTCTGTCCCCTTGTTTTGTCATTTCAAAGTTAAATTGCTGTTTGTGTGGGAAAGGCGAAAGACCCTTGGCCATCTGTTCCTGGCTGTGTGACCTTGGCCAAAGCCTGTGAGCCCGAGCTTCCTGAGCTGAAAAGGTGATGGGAAGGGGCCCTAGATTCATAGCGCCTGTGTGAGGGGGAGGCTGCCACGCTCACTCCCTTCTCCCAACTCCCTCTTTCGGGAAGCCTGGGGGTCTCCTCTCCCCGCCCAGACCATTGACCCTGTCACTGTGCAGCTGGGGAGACTGAGGTCCAGAGTGTTACGGGACTGACTCAAGATCTCACTTGGAAATAAGAAAACCAAGAACCTGATGTTTTTTTTTCCTCTCCTTTCCCCCACCAGACCACGCTGGAGGCACTGGGTAGCAGCGTACACTCCAGGCAGAGATTCACCCCAGATCACAAACCATAGTCTACACATTTCAAAAGTCCTACACCAAGTTAATGAACAACTAAAATGTGTTTTACCGCCTAATGCGACAGGGCTTCCTAACGACCTGGCATTGGGCCTAACTGAAGTTTTACAGCAGAACATGGCAGCCGCCTTCCCATCCTCCGTGTTTTCTTGTGCTGTAAGGGGGCAAGCAGCCCACACAGTGCCCCCAACCCCCGCCCAGCAAGCAGCACCCACTGGCCACCCAAGAGAAGATGGAATGGGGGAGAGGCCTGCAGACACCTGGGAAGTGGGCTGGGACATTTAACCGGGAATCCCAGAGTCCCGGGAACCCAGAGTCCCACTTGGAGGGGAGATGCATGGCCTCCAACTGGGCACATCCCCTCGTTGGTGGGGATGGTGGGCCCATCCCAGGTGGGCCAGGCTTCATTACATGCCTGTTTACAGCCTGGTTGGTTCTCCCAAGCCAGGCCTGTAATCAGGATTTTTAAAGAAAATAAGTGAATTAGGCAAATGGAGAGGCCAGAGGGTTCCTGTGAGTTCTGCAGGGCTGGGGACAGTCCTGGTGAGGACAGATAAGGATGGAGGACGAAGGGAGGGGAGGAGAGGAGATGGGGGGAGGGGCACAGGAGGAAGAGCGGAATCATTATTACCATTTGGTGACTCTTACCAAAACTTTTATATAGATTTGCTCAGTGATTTAAGGATTTCACAGAGCAGTAAAATTCTCTCCTTTCCAATGCCTGATTTTGGGAGCTGAAAAATGAGTGAGTTGCTCATTTTTAATTTTGTCAAGGAAACACATTAAAAAAACAAATATCCATTCAATTGTTTATTCATCTGACAAATACTTATTGAGGGTCCACTATGTGTCAGGCGCTATTTCAGGGTTAGTGTGATATAGCTGTGAATGAAATAGACAAAAATCCCTGTCCTCCTGGGGAAAGTCAGACAATGGACCAAAACAGGAAATAAATAATAGGTTGATGGTGGTAAGTATCACATGGAGGAAAGACAAGGCAGGGAAGTGGATAGGGCACACCACAATGGGCTGTAATTTTAAACAGGGGTCAGGGAAGGTGTCCTTGAGAAGGAGACATTTGAATAAAGTTCTGAAGCTGGTGAGGGAGTGAGTCTTGTGGGTGGACAGGTGGTTGGGTTAAGGATTTCAGGCAGAACGGATGAAGAACAAAGGCCCTTAGCCCTTTCAACAGCAAAATAATAAAAATAGAGGAAAGATATAATCTCAGAATAAAGGCCAATGCTTCTTAAGGGAGGGCAGTTGGAAACCTATTATGGTGATAAATATCACCACATCACTATCTATGTCTATGTATCTATCTACATAACAAAGAGGTCTATAGATACGGATACATATATGTATATTCATTGTCATTATTTTTCTCGTTATGTCGTGCAAGAGTAAAAAACTTGTCCCGAGTCAGTATTTGTCTTCAGATTGACACATGGCAATGTATTGTTTGCATTTTTTAAGTGAGGAATCTGAGCTTCGGAGAGGGAGATGGGCTTGCCCAGGGTCATAGCAGCTGGTACCCACAAGGTCAGTATTTTACCTAGACCCAGAGGCTGTGCTCTTAACCATGAGGCACGCTGGCCTGCTTTGCAGCCATACCTCCTGACCCCAGCCCCAGGGCTCCACAGGTGCTGATTAAGAGAACAGCTTGGCCATCTGGCTGAATCTGATTTTTGTTCCTTTTCTTCCCCAAACTGTGGGCCCAGGAAGTTGGGGAGGTATGGCTGGCAGGACGGAGGGTTGGTGGGTAGGGCCACAAACTTTGCTCCTTTCTCGGTATCAGTGGGCAGCTCCCTGGCACTGGGCCTGCTGGGGCCTTTGTGTTGGCATTTGCCCTGATCAGGAAGTCTATTATGCTGGCCGGGTGTGGCCTAGGAGACAGCATTGCTTCAAACCAATTCATGCCAGTGAGCATGTTCCAGGCACCTGCTCAGGGCCCCACTCCATGTTGGAAACTTTTTTTTTTTAATTTATTTTTTGGCTGCGTTGGGTCTTCACTGCTACATGTGGGCTTTCTCTAGTTGTGGCGAGCTGGGGCTACTCCTCATTGTGGTGCACGGGCTCTAGGCGCGCTAGCTTTGGTAGTTGTGGCGCGCGGGCTCATAGTTGTGGCTCGCGGGCTCTAGAGCACAGGCTCAGTCGTTGTGGCGCACGGGCTTAGTGGTTCCGCGGCATGTGGGATCTTCCCGGACCAGGGCTCGAACCCGTGTCCCCTGCATTGGCAAGTGGATTCTTAACAGCTGTGCCACCAGGGAAGTCCCTATGCTGGGAATTTTGTAGGCCATCTCACTGAAATGAATCCTCTCCACAGCAGTGAAATGTTCATTCAGTCATTCAGACCTTCACTCCGCCAGAGCTTACGGAATGCCGTTTCACTCCAGAGAGCACGGTCTGAGCCTCGAAGGTGTGCCAGATATTGTGCTCTGCACTTGTATTCTTATTTAAGGAACTATTAATTAACCTATCTATGAAACCAGAAACAGAATCATGGGCATAGAGAACAGACTGCTGGTTGCCAAGGGAGGGGTTTGCAGGAGGGATGGAGTGGGAGTTTGGGGTTAGCAGATGTTAAGCTTTCATATATAGAATGGATAAACAACAAGGTCCTACTGTACAGCACAGAGAACTATATTCAGTATCCTATGATAAACCATAATGGAAAAGAATATATATATATATGTATAATTGAATCACTTTGCTGTACAGCAGTAATTAACACAACATTGTAAATCAACAGTACTTCAATTAAAAAATAATTTTAAAAAATAATGAAGTATTAAATCAGAGCATGATATAGGGAGAGATTCTTTGGGGTGAGTGGAGGGGTTTATTCAGATTGGAGGAGACCTGGAGAGGTTTTGAGAGGAAGTGAGATCTGGGCTGGGTCCTGCAAAGCCGGGGCCTTGGAAAGTTTAGGTGGAGAAAAGCATTCAGGCAGGGGGAATGGCCCAAGCAAAGGCTGGGCAGCCAAATAAAGAAGGGTGAGTTTGAAAACCAAGAGCTGAGCTTCTGGAATGGGATTTCCCTGCAGGACACTGCAAAGAGAAGTGGTTAGGCGGAGAGGAGGCTGGGAAAGAAGGTTCCCCCGCTGGTCTCCGCGTGCCCTTGGGCCAGTCACTTACATCTCTGACTCTGTTTGCTGTCCTGTAAATCACGCTTCATTATCCTCATCCCACCTGTCTTACAGGGAAGTTTTGAAGGTCTAGGGGACCTGATAGATTTTGCTATGCAGAGAAAGAGGTCACTTGCTTTCTTTGGCTTTCCTTTAAGTTTCCACAACCCCTGTTTTAGCCTCTGTCCCGTTGGGCACGTGGGACCTCAATAGTGTCCTCAGGGCTGGTCTCCAGCCATAGCTCACCAGGCCCCTGAGGAGCTCCTGGAGGTCAGGGGTGTGTCCTGCCCATCTGCATCCCTGGGGCCCACACATGGCCTGTGCATGAGGTAGGTGGTCAGAGCTGTGGGGTCAGCCTCACCCCAGTCTGAGTCCCCAGTCAGATACGGATTGCCTGTGTGACTCCCAGGGAGTCACTTCCATCTCTGAGCCTCAGTTTCCTCATTGGTGAAATGGGAGTGATAACAGGTGAGACTGAATGGGCAGTGGCTGGCGAGGCTTCCTGGCTGACCCATCCCAGTGAGTCCTCCAGGACGGGCTGCGGTCACTGGTGTACACCAGGGCCCTCACCACCTTTCCCAGGAAATCCAGGGTCCAAGAAGGCTTTGCTGGTCCAACTCACAGGACTGTGAAGGCAGGAGGGGATCCCGCCTGACGGTCACTCCAGTCATCCTCTTGGTCGTTCACTGAGTCACTCACTCACTCATTCCCTTCCACAGATGTTTACTGAGCACCTTCAAAACACCCAGCACAGCACTAGGTGCTTTGCTGATGCAAAATGTGTAAGACAAGCTTTCTAAGCTCAAGAGAGAACATAAAAGAGAATTGAAACTAGCCAGCAGTATATAGCTATGTGCCCCCTGGATGGAGCAGGCAGTGGTCTTTTGAGTTGAGAGACAGGAAAAGACACAGAAACTGGGAGTTGGGGGTGTGACAGGGGCACGCCTTAGGGAAGACCTCCCAGAGGCGGTGGCCTGCGGCACGGTCTGTGGAACTCACATGGGTGGGGAGAAGGGGGCATTCCAGGTAAAGGGAACTACTCACTGAGCAAAGGTACAGAGGAAGGAACACCTGCTTGGCTGGATGGAACGGGTGGAATCTGGTTAGACAGGTGGCTGGGGTTAGGCCACAAAGGGCCAGGAGGCTGAATACTTCCTGGAGTCTGGGAGTCCAGTCTGTTGACAGGATGAGGCTGTGACGTCATCAAACTCACAGGCTCCCGGGAGGTGGTTTGGTGGCCGGGTCAGCTATGGCTCCCCTCCATGCCCTTTCGGGCTCCTGCCCACTGGATAGGGACTGGTAGGAAGAAAACGGTATTTTTGGATCAGCCTCTGCTTCCAGTTCATATGCGACCTCGAGGAGCTCACGGTGTTTCTCAGAGCCTCGGTTTCTAAACATAAAATTGGAACGACTGGGCCAGATGATCTCAATTGCCTTTCCAGCTCTGGGACTCTAAATCCTCTGACTGTTGATTCCAGACACACGTGTCACTGCAAAGCTACCCATCCAGGTTCTTGGCAATCACCCTCCCCACCAGCCAGCCACATGGTCGGCCTAGGCTGCCATGTTTGTGCCACGTGACCTCTCCCCACTGGCCAAGCTAACTGGAGCAGATTCTAAAAGATTCCTGACCCTAAAGAGACATAGTCCATCCATACTCCATAGCAATCAGATTGATCCTTTGGAGAATTTAAACCAAGATATCCAGGTCCTGGATCAATTAGGATTAGTCTATACATCCAATATTCTGAAGAAAAATAACTAATATTTGTTGCACACTTTTTCCCCTGTGCCCTTTATTTCGTTCTCACATCACCCTGCAAAGTAGGCTGTGTTAGTATCCCCATTTTACAGATGGATAAACTGAGTTCCAGTGACGTACGATACTTGTCACGTTATGGCATGCAGCTGGTAAAGATACATTCCAATTTTCCAGGAAAAAAAATTCAATATATTTTTCCTCATACATATATTGAAAATAATTGTAAGATATTTGTAGAAGAAACCATTTCATTTTGTTCATGTAAATACAATATATTGTATGCTGAAATTCCAGTAAAAAATTCCAAATAAGTTCTATTTATTCTGAAACAAAGCATTTCTTGGAACTGGCACAAAGGATAAAGAATGTAAGAAATGAATTTAACATGGGCTTTGTATACCGGGGAGGACTTCCACCAAGATCAGGTGACCATATGCCGTTAGGTCTATCTGTCATTTTAAGTCTTCATTATGGGCCTTTATTAATAATATAGACACATTGGCTATATTTAGTGGGGAGGGGAGAAGGAGGTATGTGGATGTAGAATTTGTCTACATTGCTGCCATTTGTCTATAATGTTACTCCATTGGCAGAGGCAGTAACAAAATTCCATAGATAGGATGTGACCTGGGTCTTTATCGTTTCATGCTCCTGTCTCCCCAGGGCATGATGGAGAGCTGGACCAGAGCTTGAAGCAGGAAGAGAAAACCTGCAGACAGTATGGCTCTGCCAGGGATAGTGGATCACATGATCAGAGAAGCCGCCCCAAGCATGGAGCCACAGAAGCATGTGGAAAGAAGGCTCTGGCTGCCCTGAAGCCGAGCACATTTCCTACAGCCCAGGCCTGTCAGGCTGCTCTCTATCTTGATGATTGGCTCCCTTTTCCAAGTAAAAGTCTGTTCCTAGCAACCAGACAATTCCTGATGAAAACCTCAGTGTTACGATTATGTCCTGTTAATAAATGTTACAGGGTATGAATCCATAAACTTGTCTGTGCAAGAAATGTTGCATTATTGTATTTCCTTGAAATCCAGTTAAATCTGACCCTGAGTCCACATTCTTGCCAAGGTGACTGGAAATTTGGTCTCAGTTGTTATTGAGGTGAGGGGAACCCTCTTCTTTAGGGCAGCCCACAAAATGGTAGACTCCCATCTGAGATGGGTCTTCAGGGCATCTTTCCAGCTGTGGTTCATTGTCCTTCCTGTGTGTCCCCCTTTTGGAAGGCATCCCTGCTACTGCTATACCAGGGTCTGGCCTCCATAAGTTAAATGTCCCCCCTCCCCAGCCGCCTCCACTGACACGGCTGATCTCCGCTCCCTTCCCTGTCTTGGGGAATCTCCGCTGTCTCATTGCACTCAAAGGCCCTTGGCTCTCTCTTCCCTGTAGGATAATAACCTCAAGTTCAGGCTTTTGAAATACAGAAGCCAAGGAGGCAGACCGTCATTGAGCATCTTCTATTTATAGCACGGGGCTACCTGTCGGCACTGGAGAAAGGAGGAGTGAGTATAAGAGCACAAAACACAAAGTAACACCCCAGTGGGTAATTCCGACACTCTGCAGGTATGTGTTCCTGATGGCTGTGGTGCCCACTGCTTCTGCCGACCTCCCTTTTCCAGGAGTGGCCCTGTGGCCACTGGACCCAGTTCCTCCACTGACATCTGTGTGGGTCACTGGAACTCCTGCCTAGAGCACAGACCTACTGGCCCCGTGGGATGAGGGAGAGAGGCAGCAGCTGGGTCCCAGCCCCTGGCCCACTTCCTAGAGACTGGGGTGCTGTGACAGGTGTGGTCAGCGTGGGGACCCGGCAGCCCCCAGTGGGTTGCTGCTTCTTCAGACACATTTCCCAGAAACATCCTTCCAGGTCACTGCCATTGCTCCTGGATTCTTCCTTGGAGTAACTCTAGGTTGATTGTTATTAGATGTGCAAAAGTCATTTCCCTAAAGCTCACATCTGACCTCATTTCCTTGTTTAAAACCCTTGGCCTTAGGATCAACCCCAAACTCCTCAATGTGGCTTTCAACCCTTTGTGTCATCTGGTCCTTGCTCACCGTTCTAGTCTCAATCCACACATTTGCCCACTTCACATTCACTCTCTGCTCCAGAATCACATGCGTTCTTTTCCTCTCTTCCCCAGGTCCTCTGCCTGGGACTGTTTCAGCAGCAGCCTCATCGGCTGGCCCTCGAGCCATCCTTTAGTGTCAGGGAGTACAGGGAACACTGCCCTAAAGACCCTAGACCTGGGTTTGAATGCCAGCTCCACGCTGGCTGAATGTGTGACCTTTTATTCTCTGAGCCTTAAGCATCTCATCTGTAAATTGGGCGTCTGTAAATAAGCCAGTTTCATAGGGCTGAGGTGAGGATTCAGTGAGGAAATGGATATAAAACACAGAGAAGGACTTTGCCGGTGGTCCAGTGGCTAAGACTCTGCACTCTCAACGCAGGGGGCCTGGGTTCTCTTCCTGGCGAGGGAACTAGATTGCCACATGCCAAGATCCGATACAGCCATATAAATGCATACATACATACATACATACATACATACATATTTTAAAAATAAATAAATAAAACACAGAGGATGGCTAGAAAACATGCCCCTCTGCCATGTGCTCGGTGAATCAAACCTTCTCTTATTTCTTTGACTGATGTCCCCTCTTGGCACTCTACCCCCAGCTGAACAGAAGCAGAATATAGTTTATTGAGTTTAACTGGTGCCTGACAAAAGGATTCTTGGCCAGGAGTTTGAGTAATAAAGTGAAAAGAATGAAAGCAACAACCATCATTTATCGGCACTTACCGTGAGCCGGACCCTGGCCCCGTGGGCAATGCTTGAAGGCATCACCTCATTTAATTCACAGATCCCCAGAGCAGGAGAGTTTTTATTTATCTTTTTTTATGGACAACAAAACAGAGGCTCAGAGAGTTTGTGATTTATCCAATGTCCCAAGCTTATAAGTGGCACTGTCCAGTCGGAATTGAATCTGAGTCCAAATGTCAGGCAGTTAAACACGCCCATACACGTATACACACATATGTATGCTTTGCACTCACATCCACAAATGTGCGCACCCATATTCACACACACACACATTCCATGGTGCGTTCTCCAACACCACCAGCAATTCACTCAAATCTCAGTGAACACCGACGGGGCATCCTACAATTTAACTCAATTCAGGCACTATTTACCTGGTGAGAGCATCAGATCCCACAGGTTAAGGGCTCGGTCCTACAAGACTGTCCAGTCTCCCTTTCAGATGCCAATCACAAGTCCAAGTTGTCACCTGTGTTTCTGATCTGTCAGTTATGAATCAGAACCCATGACCCTCTCCTTGAGGTTCAACTAATTTGCTAGGGCAGCTCACAGAAGTCAGGAAAACATTGTGCTTACTAGATCACAAGTTTCTTAGAAAAGGATGTAACTCAGGAACAACCAACTGGAAGAGATGCATTGGGCAAGGCATGGGGAAAGGGGCTTCCACGTCCTCCAGGAGTGCCCCACTCGACCTGCACGTCCGCGTGTTCACCAACCGGAAGTTCTCCAAACCCCATCATTTTGGGGTTTCATGGAGGCCTGGGGAGGGCGGGTGTGAGACTGAAAATTCCAACGCTCTCTATCCCATGGGAGGCTGTCAGAAAATAAAATCCAAGTCCCTCTCCCCTCACGTTAAAATCTGCATTTTAGAAACATCTCCGAGTGATTCATACATATGTTAAAGTTTGAGGATAACTATTCTAGAAGCCTTGGTAAATAGTAGATGTTCAAAAACTGTCTATCGAATAAAATAATAAAGAAAAAGAAAATTCCAACCTTCTAATCCTGGTTGGTTCCCTGGTAACCAGCCTCCCTTCTCAGGGGCTTTCCAAAAGTCACTTCATTAACAAACTCAGGTGTGGTTGAAAGGGGCTTGTTACAAACATCCAAAGACAACTTTATTGTTCTTATTACTTAGGAAATTCTAAGGGTTTTAGGAGCTCTGTGTCAGAAACTGGGATGAAGACCAACTACATATTTATTATGAAGCACAATATCGCACGCATACCTGCACTCATACACACACGCCCCCACACACATATGTACACACACATAAGGAAGGGTACAGGGGACGTATTATGGGGGACTGGACCTACGGCTGACTTGGAAGAAGTAGATGACACGAACAGTGAAGGGGACAAATGACGCCGCTCCACTCTCAAAGAGGGAGAGGAGAGCAGGCTGAATTGAGGACCCTGGGCTCTCCCCTCACCTTGCTTCACTGACACTGTGGTTTCACTGGGGTGTAAGGGGCTGCTGCCTTTTTCCTGAGACTCTCTTTCTCCTCACAGCAGCCCACATGATTGGGGCCTGCAAAGAGATGTGCTCACTTGGAGGAGGGAGTTGGGGGGAGACTGGGCCCTGTGCCAGAGCCCTCCAGACCTTCACCTGACCTGACGCCAGCAACAGAGACACACGGATCCATCGGCAGAATACTTTCCTGATTTCTCCAGCTTCCTGACGCTTTGTCCATGGTGCGGGCACTTTTCATTTCCATGGACTCTGATGCACACGTCACTTGCGTAGACTTTGATTTAAATTTGCTTTCGTGAAAGAGAAAATCTTAAAAAATAATGTCTGTGAATGCCTGTCAACATTTTAGTCTTTCAGACATGTCCTCATTTTAGAAGTGACCAGTCTTGTGCCCAGCAGGCTGGCCCATCCGCAGTGTTACTCATCCATCCATTCATTCATTCATTTAAAAAAATGATGATGGAGCACCTACCATCAGCGGGTCACAGTGATAACAACCAGGAACCAAACAGACAATGTTCCTGAATCCAAGGAGACATGTGGGGACATGGAAATCAAGTTATCAAACAAAGGAATAAACAAAATAATTTCAGGTAGTGGTGTGTTATAGAGATGATTCAAAAGGTTCTGTGATACCCAGAATAACTGAAAGCAGGGACGCAAACAGATGCTGGTACGCCAGTGTTCATAGCAGCATTAGTCACAGTAGCCAAAGGTGGAAATAACCCAAGTATCCATCAACAGACAAATGAATAAGTAAAATGTGGAACAGACACACAATGGAATATTACTCAACTTGAAAAAGGAAGGAAATTCTGACTGCAACATGCGTGAACCTTGAAGACATGATGCTAAATGACATAAGTCAGACACAAAAGGTCAAACACAAAAAATGATTCCACTTATATGAGTTACTTAGAATAGGCAAACTGATAGAAGGAGAAATTAGAATAGAGGTTACTAGGGGCTGGGAGAGGAAGGGGGATGAGGAATTATTGTTTAACGGGTACAGAGTACCTTTTCAAGATGATGAAGGTTCTGGAGATGGATGGTGGTGACGGCCGCACAACACTGTGAATGTACTTAATGCTTCTGAAGCGTACACTTAAAAATGGTTAAAATGGTAAATTTTATGTTATGCATATTTTATCGCAGTGAAAAATATTGATTTTTTTAAAAAAAGTTATATGATAGAATGGGAGGTCTAATTTACCTAAGGTGGTTGAGGAAGGCCTTTCTGGAGAAGGAACATTTGATCAGAGTGGAGGAGGCAACAGGATCCAGCCAGCTCGGCCAAACGATGGTAGGCGAGTGGGGTAAGATCATGCGGCAGAGGGGGGCAGGGCAGCACCACGTGGGACTTTGTAGGCTGGGGTAGGGAGCGCAACTTTTATTCCAAGAGAAATGGGAAACTGCAAAAGGACTGTAGCCGTTGGCACGACATAATTTCACACTTTCAAAAAACCACTCAGGTCTCTGTGTGGCACAGAGATTGCCAGGGGTTGCCGAGGGCACAGTGGGGAGGCGATAGGGCAGTACAAGCAACAGGTGAAGTCTATCTCCTTACACATGTCACCCTCCGACACCCTCTCCCTGACTGTTGCCGCGTCATGGGGCCAGTGGGCCACATGTTGGGAAAGGAAGATGAGGAAATCAGAGTGTTGAAATCTGCTGGTGCCTCTGTCAGAGGCAAAGGCTCCTCACTGCTGGGGACGGGGCCTGGCCCACGCGGCCCCTCCGTAAGCCTGATTAACCCAGCTTGCCAGAGGAGGGAAAGGCACAGTGAGTGACCTGATGGCAGGGCCAAGAGCAGGCAGGCAGTGGCTTACAAGAGCACGGGTCTGAGAGCCTGGCAGAGCTGGCTTGACCCCAACTCTGGCACCAGCGGCATGCCTTGGGCAGAAGAGTTCACCCCCCTTAGCCTCAGTTTCCTCATCTGTAAAAGCATGATAACCGTACTTACTTTGCGAGGTCGTTGCAAAGATTCAGTAACATAATGTGTGTTAAGCTTTTAGCACGGTAACTAGCACAGGGTAAACACTCAGTAGAGATTAGCACCCTCGGGCTTCCCTGGTGGTGCAGTGGTTGAGAGTCCGCCTGCCGATGCAGGGGACATGGGTTCGTGCCCCGGTCCGGGAAGATCCCGCATGCTGCAGAGCGGCTGGGCCCGTGAGCCATGGCCGCTGAGCCTGCGCTTCCGGAGCCTGTGCTCCGCAACGGGAGAGGCCACAACAGTAAGAGGCCCGTGTACCGCAAAAAAAACCACAACAAACGATTAGCATCCTCCTCATCATCATTTTGCTCCTGTAGATCTAAAACATTTATTCACTCTGCTCTGGGTACATTAGGACCATGAGACATCCTCATCGGAAGATTATAAATTAAGTCCCTTTGGTTAATAGGGTTGGCTCCTTTTTTATACTCTGTGAGCATCTCAGGGGCAGAGTCTGGATCTTCTTTGTTATTTTTCCCCCTTTGGGTCACACAGTAGGCTCGTCCATCTGTGTCCCTTAACACCTGGAACTACATGTCCAGTGCCTATTAGACACGCTCCATTAAGGCAAGACCGCCCCTTGCCCAGGCATCACCATGTTGACAGGCACTGGTGAAGAATCTGGGCTGCAGGTACATATCCTAAATAATTGAAAGCAAGATCCTGAAGAGATACATGCACATTCACATTCACAGCAGCAGTATTCACAATAGCCAAAAGGTAGAAATAACCCACGTGTCCACTGATGGATGAATGGATGAAAAAAATGTGGTGTACACATACAGTAGAATATTATTCAGCTGTGAAAAAGAAGGAAATTCCAGTCCATGTTACAACATGGATGAACCTTGAAGACATTATGCTAAGTGAAATAAACCAGTCACAGAAAGACAAATACTGTAGGATTCCACTTAGATGCAGTACTTAGAGTCGGCGAAATCGTAGAGACGGAAAGTAGAGTGGTGGTTGCCGAGCTGTAGGGAGGGGAAATGGGGAGTTGCTGTTTAATGAGTTTCACTTTTAAAACATGAAACGAATTGTGGAGCTGGGTGCTGGCTGTGGTTGCACAACACTGTGAATATATTTAACACGACCGAACTGTACACTTAAAAATGGTAAGATAGTAAATTTTATGTGTATTTCACCACAATAAAAATTTTTTTGAAAAAGAAATGTACGTAATATCATGTGTCTTCTGTGATCAAAACCCCCAATGACCTCTCTTTTTACTCAGGGCAAAACAAAGCCCTTACAGAGGTCTTCAGAGCCCACATCACTGGCCTGTTACCCCTGTGACCTTGACTCCTACCACTCTCCCACTGGCTCTCTGCTCCAGCCTCCCTGTACTTCCTGCAATTCTTTGAAATGCTTAGCAGGCTCCTGCCCCAGGGCTTTTGCACTTGCCCTCCCGGAACCCAGAATGCTCTTCCTGCTGATATCTCTATGGTGTGCTCCCTCCACTTTTTCAGATCTCTCCTCACAGGTCATCTTATCAGCGAGGGCTTTCTGCCTCCCTTATGAAGGGGAATGTCTCTCTAGGACCGCCCCTCTCCCTCTATGCCCTTTACCTTGCTATATTTTTCTCCATAGCATCTATCACCATCTGACATGCTACGTGTCACACTTATTAATCTTGATCGTCATCAATACCCTCGCCCCATGAAATGTCAGTTTTGTGAGGGCCGGGATCTTGCCTGCTGTCTGGGATGACCTACTGTCTTCCCAGAGCCCATCTCAAGCACATGGTGGGTCCTCGGTACATATGTGCCCAGTGTGTGCTCATCTGCAAAGAGGTGGTGACCTGCAGGGGTTCTCAAGCTGTAAGAGTCTATGAATGGGGACTTCTCTGGTGGTGCAGTGGCTAAGAATCTGCCTGCTAATGCAGGGGGCACAGGTTTGAGCCCTGGTCCAGGAAGATCCCACATGCCGAGGAGCAAGTAAGCCTACAACTACTGAGCCTGCGCTCTAGAGCCCGCGTGCCACAACTACTGAAGCCTGCTCGCCTAGAGCCAGAGCTCTGCAACAAGAGAAGCCACCGCAATGAGAAGCCCGCGCACCGCGACGAAGAGTAGCCCCCGCTCGCCGCAACTAGAGAAAGCCCGCGCGCAGCAAAGAAGACCCAATGCAGCCAAAAATAAATTTAAAAAAAAAAAGAAAGAAAAGAGTTTATGAATGGTTGAGATTCACTGTGTTGTGTCTTTCCTAGAAGAAAGAGCATCACTGTCTTAATCACCTCAAATCTAAACACTCCAGATGAGTTTACTGGGTAATCCCATGGCCTGGCCCAACATGGACAATGAGAGTGACTGGGTTTTTTCCCCATTTCTGCAGTCAAGTCCCTGTCTAAAGCCAGCCCCTCTAGCTGGCACCTTTACTAAAAGGGTTGCCGTGTGCCCAGGGTACCAGGATGGACTCCTGGATTCTCTGGGGAAAGGATAGGAGAAATGCAAACGCTTCTCCCTGGGATGCTGAGTTTGCCGGTGACATGCAGCAGAACACGCAGCAAATTCTTTACAAGCAGAGCACGAACCTCTCTCCCAGCCCTCTCCACCCAACCTGGGAATTTTCCTTCCTGTGCACTGTGGCAAGCCTGCCCTGGTCATGGCATCTGGCAACTTTTCCCCGAGTCCCTGGCTTTCTCTGTACATTGCCATGGAAATGGGTCCCTGGCTCTCCGGAAAGACATATTCCAGCGACGTTCGTTGGCACTTCTGAGGGTCTGAAAATGCGTGCACGCATGCACACACACACACACAGAGTAACCTTCGTGCAATGGCTCTAGCTGCCCCGTGACACCACCAACATAAGAATGAGAGTCACATGGCAGGGACTTAAGACTCACATGGACTGCTCGTGTGGCTCACGTGCAAAGAGGAGGGGAAATAAGCTCGCTTCACAAATGCCATAATCTTTGCGGGAATCTCTTGCTGTCTCCCCCATGCATTCAACAAAGCGGCAAAACCAGAATTTGCCTTTTTGCTATAAGACAAATCAAATCATTGTTCTAGGTCTCCTAGCAGGGAGATCAGTGCCTTGCTCTACTTAAGGGAAGCTGTGACTGCTGTTCCTTCCCAGCGTGCCTGCCTGTAAGAAGGGTATGTCCGCCTCCCAGGCTGGTGAGGACCCACGCTCTGGTCTCAGGCGCTTTGGCTTCCCACAACTTACCAGAGGGGTCGTGGAGGGAGCCTCGTGTATTGGCACATGTGAGGCCACGGGGAAAACCCATTGTTTGGTGTTTATAGGTGAGATCTGGATGTGCACATATAGCTCAAGTACACTCTTCACATACACACACATGCGTGCATGCGCACACCAGGCGTACACCTCCTGAGATCATTTCCACACGCCGAACACACAGTGTGTATCTACGTACAGACATCCGGCCCTGCATACTCTCACAGGCACAAACAGACCCATATACAAGCCTTTTCTTCTACTCCCACACCTACCAAGCACATATTTGCTCATGGAGCACGTTGGTGGAATGTCAATTTACCAAAAGAGGACCCATTCTACCGCAAAATGATGAACTCCTCCACCTACGCAGGACCTACAGAGGTGGGGGACAAAATCTAGCTTTGTAACCCTGAGCCCAACACCCACTGGAGGGTATCAAAGCATTGAGACTGAAAAAGTTGAGAGGAAAGACCCTCTTGGGAGAAGTCGGAATGCTCTCGGCCCTGCCTCAAGGCAAGAGATGGGAGGGAGTACTTCCTTCTCACCTGAGACCTTCAGAGGACCACTTGGAGAGCTTGGCCTTTGCTCCTGGAGTTTGGGGGAACATATAGGGCTGGTGTTTGCTCCCCATCCAAGAGGTCAGTGGTCAAGACGAGGCTGGGCTGGGGAAAGAAGAGAGGAGGGGTGCTGAGCTGGGAACGGCCATCACTCCAGACATTTGGTGGGCAGAAAATGCATGAGCATTTCCCATGGATGTGGGGATCGTGCAGAAGAGAGAGCTGGCTGGCGGCTTTGTCCAAAAAGGCCACCCAGGTGCAATGACCCCAATGAGGAGTCTACAAGAGGTGAAGCTGGTACAAAGCCAGCCAGCAGAGATGATCTGTGCCTTACAGTAATTGCCGCTGGGAGAACCCCAGTGATAAAGGTTTCCAAGCACCCATGGGATACCCAGGAGAGAAAGAGTCAGGCTTAACCCTCTGCCAGAGCCAGGGGAAACCAAAGCCAGGGACCATGGGTACCAGGAACCATAGAAAGATGAGCTCTACCCAGCCCCACCCTCCATTTTACCTGGAGGGGCCAAAGATGGCCTGGGCAGGGGCCCTAAGCAGACCCCCAACTTGGGGGAGGAGACACACCTTCACTTTAAATAAAACTTGGAGTTCCTTTAATTATCCAGACTGGAAATTTTAATTATGGAAATTAGACTATGCTTGGGAACATAAGTGTCTGGGGAAGATTTGTTACCATGTAGGATAAGTGACCGAAAAAACGATGGCTGAATTTCCACCTCTCAAAGATTTTATCCAAGATAGCTGGGAAAAAGGAGTCAAGCTAACAGTTTACAAGGGCAGTCAGAAGAAAAAAGAAGTTCCTTGGTTGGTGCCTGTCACCGAAAGAGCTGTGCTTTTCTACCAAGAACTGCACCTCCATACAGGGTCAACCTGAAGAAAAGATCTAGCAGAGAGCTTTCTGTATCCAGCCCACACTCCCACCAACACACAAACGCTGTCTCTCTGTGACGCTGGGCAATGCAATAGTTTGATTTCTTCACCTAACCCCTGCCCCTCCCCCTACACATACACGGACTCACTCACCATTAACGCTATGGTTTTGCTGCAAACCAGCCACAGTCAAACTAGGAAAGAGGGTTTCGGCAACCTTTACCAAAATATACATTCTTTCTCCTTTTACATTCAAGGACACCACGCGAGAAAAGCAGCAATTTGAGACCCCCGGATGATGATGTCTTCTCTTTTAACGTTTTTGTCTTTGGCCAAAAACGTCGTAGTGTGACCTTAGACCAAATATTAGGTTGAACCATAGAAATTGCAATGACCTGCAAAACTGACTATTTCACGTTTCTATCTAAAACTGTATCTTTTTGAGATTCTATGTATCAAATGAGGATAATAATTCGTACCTAAAGGATTGTTGTACAGATGTACAATAAATACCAGGACCTAGCTTGGTAGCCAGATCCACCAGTTTGCAAATGCATCTTTGCCAGAGAGTGATGGGAACAAGGTGCCCTGCTGCCCAAAGCTGTGGCTTAGTTTTCCGATGTGTTATCCTCGCTAACGTCTGGGAGGGCAAAGGCCTTTAGAGTCCCTATTTTGTTCTCCTTTTTCAAAAGGGCTCTTTCCTATCCTCTACCTTTCATTTATACAGCCTCTTATTCTTGTCTTAGGGATGGGGCTGCCAGACCTCCCTTTCTGAGGATATCATTGCTATCGTTCTTCTTCCTGTTCCTTGGCAGTTTTCTTTTGCCCTCAGCATCATGTCTGTGTGTCTGTTGTGTTCCCCTCTTTTCTGTTTGTTTTGCTCCAGAGGCTTTGGCTGCTGTTCATGGTTAAGAGCTGAAAAGCTGTTTGAAAACTCATCGGTGAGGCTTGTTGATTGGTGAGCTTCACTATTGTGCAAAAAAGTGGTGAATTGGTTTTGCTCTTAGGCTAGTTAGCTTCCCTAGAGAGGAGTCCTTGAACCTCCTGCCTGGGGGTTATTACCCTGGTACCCAGGAGGGATCTCTGTATTCAATAGGGAGACTTTCATTTAATACCTCTGTAAAATAGTCTTTTGCACCTGACCTAGCTGTAGGAGGCTCTCTCCAATTCATCTTCCCCCCAAAGATAAGCGTCCAGGCTTTTGTTGTCTGCATTCACCAGCTGAGGGAGGGAATGGTGGTGGTGCTGCTGGTGCTGCTGGTGCTGCTGGT